>NW_020172162.1:1974024-2124523 GCF_003031525.2 Neophocaena asiaeorientalis asiaeorientalis
GTGTATATATATATATATATATATACACCATATCTTCCTTATCCATTCATCTGTTGATGGACACTGAGGTTTTTTCCATGTCTTGGCAACTATAAATAATTATGCTTGGTTTCTTTTCATATGCTTACTGGCCATTTATATATCTTCTTTGGAGAAATGTCTACTCAAATCCTTTTTCCATTTTTAATTGGGTTATTTACTTTTATTACTAAATTCTAACAGTTCTTTATATATTCGGGACACCAGACCATATTAAGTATATAATTTTGCAAATATTTTCTCCTATTCTGTGGGTTATCTTTTTACTTCCTTTGAAGCACAGAAAGTATTTCATCTTGATGAAGTCCAATTTATCTATTTTTTTCTTTGGCTGCTTGTACTTTAGTTGCTGGTACCATGTAGTTGTGTTTACTGTTGCTTTGAAACCAGGAAATGTGAGTCAAATCATATTTCTTAAAATTTTCTTTCTGACCCATGCCCTCCTTCCTTTCCTTCTAGGAGTCCAATTACATGTATGTTAGACTGCTTGATTTATCCTAGAAGTCATTGGGACTCTGTCCCCACCTCCCTCCAATTTTCTTCTCTCAGTTCTTTACATTGGATAATTTCTATGGATCTGTCAAGTTCACAGAAGCTTTCTTATGCCATCTCCAATTCACTGTTAAGTCCATCAGTGAACTTTTAATTTCAGATACTGTTCTTTTCAGTTCTGCAATTTTGTTACCTTAAGTCACTGAGTTTTTAATAGTTGCTTTAATTCATTTTTTGCTAATTCCAAATGTGGGTTATCTCAGGGTCAATGTCTACTGACAGCACTTTTCCCCTTGATGTGGTTCAAGTTTCCCTTCTTATTTGCATGTCTAGTAATAGACGATTATATGCTAAACACTGTGAATATGGTGTAAGGATTCTAGATTATACTGTCTTTCTTGTTGAGTTTGTTCTGCCTGGAGCCTCTCCTTGATCTTAAAAAGGCTTAATTTCAGGCTTTATTAGGGCAGATCTAGAGCAATCCTTACTCTGTAAGAGGAGTTAAACTTTGTAAAGAGCAGGATGGTAAATGTATTATTTGTGGGCCACACAATGTCTATCGCAAGCACTCAACTCTGCTGTTGTAGTCCAAAAGCAGTATGTAAATGAATTAGCATGGTTGGCTGCATCCAGCCATTATTTATGGTCACTAGAATTTATATTCCACATCATATTCACATGTCACAAAATATTATTCTTTTAATTTCTTTTCAGCCACTAACATATATAAAAAACATCCTTAGATCACAGGACATATAAAAACAGTCAGTGGGCCAGATTTGGCACACGGGCCATAACTTGCCAAACCTTTCCAAAAGCACAGCCTTTCAGGAATCTAAGATTACTATCCAGTATATTAACTAGGTCTTTCTCCACTCTGGATGGGCTGAAATCCAACATCTCCAGGTATTATGATATTTCTCCCACTTTTAACCCCCTAACATGCACTCTCTACTAGGCCTTAAGGAACATCACCTACATGTGTGCAGCCCAACCCTCAGCCAAGCACTCTTGGGGAACTCATACTTCTGTACGTACCCTCTTCTTCAACAACCTAACAAGTTCCAGCTGCTTCAGCAGCCCAAAACTCCAATCTCTGCACCCTCAGTTCAGTAGAACTTCCTTGCTCTGCTTGAGTTCCACTCCCCATGACATAGTTAGCCAATTACCCTGAAGCACAGAGATGGGCTAAACGTGGGGCTCACCTAATTTGTTCTCTTTCTCGCTACATCCAGTGCCTGAAAACAGCTCTATTTCATATACTTTGTCTGGCTGTTTAGCTGCTTATGACTAGAGGAAAAATACAATCCACTTACTGTCAGAGATGAAAGCAGATGTTAACCCCAATAAATATTTGATACATAATTTAATGACTAAACAAACCTTATTTCATGAAGTTTTAAGTATGTGTGACCCTCTGTGATCTCAACCTCTTGGTGTCCACACCTTTCTGTAATCCCTTCCCCTGGAGTGTAGGTAGGACCTGTGATCTGCATTAATCAAAAGAATATGGCAAAGGGACTTCCCTGGTGGCACAGTGGTTAAGAATCCGCCTGCCAATAAAGGGGACACGGGTTCAATCCCTGGTCCGGGAAGATCCCACATGCCGTGGAGAAACTAAGCCCATACGCCACAACTACTGAGCCTGCGCTCTAGAGCCTGTGTGCTGCAGCTACTGAGCCCACGTGCTGCAACTACTGAAGCCTGCATGCCTACAGCCCGTGCTCTGTAACAAGAGAAGCCACCGCAATGAGAAGCCCGTGCACCACAACGAAGAGTAGCCCCCGCTCGCCACAACTAGAGAAAGCCCACACGCAACAACAAAGACCCAAAGCAGCCAAAAATAAATTAAAAATTAAAAAAAAAAATGTGGCAGAGATTATGGGATACTACTCCTGTGATTAAGTCATGTTATGTAACTCTGGTCTTGCTAACAGACTAGCTCTAGAGGCTTTTTTTGTTGACTCAATGAAGTAAGCTACTATGCTGGGAAAATGCACATGGCAAGGAACTTCAAGCAGCCTGTAGGTGCTAAGTATGGCCTCTAGCTAACAGTCAACAAGAAGATATATCCCTTAGTCCCACAATCACAAAGAAATGAACTCTGCCAGCAACCTGAGTGAACTTGGAAGCAGATTCTCAAGTCTCGAGGCAAGAATACAGGCCAGTCAATACCTTGACTACAGCCTTGTGAGACACTAAGCTGAGGATCCAGGTAAGCCTGACCCACAGAAACTGTGCAATAATAAATGTGCGCTGTTTTAAGCTGCTACATTTCTGGTGACCTGTCCCACCGTGATAGACAGATAATATAATACACTATTGATAAAATACTTCAAGACAGCCACCAATATATAGAGCTGGGAAGTACAGGCAGCAGAAGCATAGGGGAGACCATGAAGTGCACTTAAGAACAAGGAAAGCTACCTCAGATCTATGTCATCAACACACAGTAGAAGGAGCAGGGACATGGTAAATTACCTTAGAGAGAGACACAGTGGCTCTTGGCCTAGTAAGAAAACTTGGCCATCAGAAAAAGGGTGTGGTCGGTCCCACAAGTATAGTCAGGACCAGTGGTAGTGCCTTCCCATGCACCGTAGGAAAGACAGAGTGCCTTGACCCAAAAACCTAAGTTTGTCTGGTCACAATCATTCAGCAGTGTTTTACACAGAAACACCTACCTTAATGCTGACCCAATTTTGCCTAGCAAATGTGAGCTCTGACCCCTAATAATCACTGTCAAGATTCAAAATTTAAATGTCTGTTCTTTTCAAAACCTAAATAAATCAGTTTAGCACCATTAAGAGAAAAAGAAAAACACTGAATTGTTGTTGGGTTTTTTTTACCCCATTAATTTTTTTTAAGGATAGATATGCAATAGACCTGAGCATTTTAAAGAGCCCACTCTCCTCATTCGATGCTACTAAATTTCTGAATCACACTACTAACTTGCCTCTTTTAAAAGTGCACACGCTGTGCGCAACCTTTTGATTATAATGCAGCTTTGCAAGCAAAATGCTTATAGGAATAATAAAATAGCAAATAAAAAATCAGAGAGAAATAAAGCAAAGGTAGCAAAACACCAATTGGCAAATCCAGGTGAAAGGTATGTGGGTGTTCGACTCTCAATCTTTCTAACACAGGTTTGAATTTTAAAAAATAAAAGCTGAGGAAAGAGAAATAAAATAATTTTCTCAGGAGGCTAATCAGATTTAGGAATCAAAAATGTCCTTGAAGCTAATTAAGAAAACCATGAAGAAGATACCTTTTTCATTCCTGTTTTGGTAAACAGGAAAAGAAAGCAAAGTAAATCTACATGTTTTAAAGTAGTTAACACTTTACAATTGCATAATATTTCTCTCTCAGAATTCAAAAAATAATATAAAAATTCCTACAAAAACAATTTTCTGAATCATCCTTTACAACCTTTTGGTTTTGTACACAACACTTTTTTTTTTTTTAAGTAATGAATGTGTTTTTATTTCTCTTATAATTTAAAAACTGTGAACATTCTGTAATTCAGCAGCAGCCTTTACTTCCAGGTGACTTCTTCACTGGGTCTTAATTCCCTTTTATATAACAGACTCTTGTTCCGGAAGGCAATTAGCTTTTCATCATTCTTTCTGTCTAGGTAACATCCAACGACAAATCCCACAGGGACAAGTATATGTACCCAGTGGTCACGCACAATCTGAAGTAAGTTCATCATGAATGCTGAAGCCTTGGGAACAACAACGAGACCACGACCTAGGGCGGCGGTGAGCCCAGCAACACTAACTTTTAAAAAAAAATAAATGTATTTATTTATGGCTGCGTTGGGTCTTTGTTGCTGCGCACGGATTTTTCTCTAGTTGCGGCGAGCGGGGGCTACTCTTCATGCTGGTGCATGGGCTTCTCATTGCAGTGGCTTCTCTTGTTGTGGAGCACAGGCTCAAGGCACACACGCTTCAGTAGTTGTGGCTTGCGGGCTCTAGAATGCAGGCTCCGTAGTTGTGGCGCACGGGCTTAGCTGCTCCACGGCATGTGGGATCTTCCCGGACCTGAGTTCGAACCCGTATCCCCTGCACTGACAGGCGGATTCTCAACCACTGCGCCACCAGGGAAGTCCAATACTAACTTTTAAACCTGCATTGTTTTCTAAACTCTTGTTATTCAACCCATGGTCTGGTGCATCAACAGCACTGCGAACTTGTTAAAAATGCAGAACCTCTGCCCTCAGCGCAAACCTATGGAATCAGAATCAAAATCTGCACTTTAACAAGACACACATGTGATTTGTACGTATGTTAAATTTTGAAAAGCACTGCTCTAGACATTAAAATTCATTTACTATAAACATTATGAATCTATTCAAATGACAAGCATCAAAGTCAGTTAAAAATTAGAGAAAATATGTCCTTTCGAAAAATTTTTAACAGGTTTTCTCCCCCAAGAATTCAGGTGAACTATGAACTGACAGAAATGTGTGTGATGGAGGTGGGGGAGTCTCTTGGAGACTTCAGTGTTGCACAAAATCTAATTAAAATCAGTATCTTTGAAAGCAACTGTAAAATAAAAATTCTAAGCAGTCTGGTTAAAGCACACACATCATCTGACACACTCGATACAAAATCATAAAAGATAAAATACTGATGCATCAACTGACAGAAAGTTGTCACTCGATAAATTTAACCTGTTGATGAGAAACTATTTTCTAGAAACTTAAAGAAAACTTGCTTCCTCAATCTAAAAGCATTGCTTTTCTACCTGCAAATTTAATGCTTACTCAGTTTCATTATAATCAATCAAAAGCCGTAAGGCACTACAAGGGGATGTGGGCCTACATCAGTCCGTATAAGCTATCAATTAAATACCTGAGGACGACCTTTGTGGTAAACCAGGTCTTATAACCCTAAATAAAGGGAACTTAGTATAGGGAGAAAGAAATCTGGGCAATAATTTTCCTCCAACACAGGCCAGGGACAGAAAGAGTAAGAGCAGCTGACAGAAACACGCCGTAGTTGGAGCAAATTTAAAACATCCTCTAACATTCTGCTTTCTATTTAATTTCTCTAAAAAACTTTCCATCGGGGAAGACAATGTATGACCTACTAAGGATCCCAAAGAGCAATTCATTTTAAAATATCAAGAATAAACCCAGGGCTTCCCTGGTGGCGCAGTGGTTGAGCGTCCGCCTGCCAATGCAGGGGACACGGGTTCGTGACCCGTTCCGGGAAGATCCCACATGCTGCGGAGCGGCTGGGCCCATGAGCCATGGCCGCTGAGACTGCGCGTCCAGAGCCTGTGCTCCGCAACGGGAGAGGCCACAGCACTGAGGGGCCCACGTGCCGCAAAAAAAAGAAAAAAAAGAATAAACCCATTACCTGTCAACACAAAAACTGTATTTTTGTGAAAAATAACTATATTTTTCAGGACGACAACAACAACAATTTAGGGAGAAGACCGGCACTGCTGTATAGTTTTGCAAATATCTTTATAACGTCTGGCTTAATGGGAAGTAGATGGAGTTATCTTATTTGCTTCCACATTCAATACTATGCAGTTGTTTTGGTTAAAGTATGTAATTATACAGGTTTATAAAAATATGTAGTTGGAAAAAGTAGTATTTTAATAGTGTTTTCAGATTTATGGATATTCTTTTTTGATACTGCATCAATTCAATTAGTTTATTATAACATTAATGTGGAATCTGAAAACACATCAATAAACATTTTGACCTCTGTTACATTAAAATTCCTGATGCCAGCCATGCACTTTGAACAGATCTTTCACACATGCATAATTTCTCAACATAATTCATTGATCATTTGGAAGTATCTGTTTACTGAGTTAAGGTAGGCCTTCTCCAAACATTTTCACGTTTCACTATATAAAATTTCTTAAAAATCAATTTGTTAAAACGACCACCAATCTCATCAGAAAATTCTTCGAGAATAATAAAGCTGTCAAGCTCATGGTGACAGATACATGTTTTCTAAAATTCTAATTTTCACTTAAAGTGCAAATCTTATTATTGGAAACAAATACTGTCAGTTGTTTTCTCTGCAATGAGGTCACTTTGTTTGTTTTAAAGAAACTAACAAATACCCAAGTGTGAATAAACCACAGTTTGTCAGTCACTCTTTCAAATAAAAAATGCTGTTTCGTGAGAAAAGTGGCTCATGTAGCTCTCAAAGTAAACAAGGCACAATGCTTTTCCTTAAGACAACCATCGTATTTGGCACACAGCAGAAGTGCTTTATGTGTATTCCCATTTCACCACATGAGATTAAAAAGACATGTACTTAAGAGTCAAGATTAATAATAACTAATAATTTGTACTGCTTCACCCAGGACAGGCCTAGTGTGTGGTGGTGAAGAATACAACGACCACTAGCACATTTTGGTACAGGGCCTTGCTCTGTGCTAAGGTGCCAAAAGTTTTGCTCACCATCGCTTTTGCAGATCAGTACAAATTCAAACACAGTGGAAAGGGCAAATAGCATCTTAATATTATTATGGAAATAGGAATCCCCATGGATCTGGGTCCATCAAGCACTCTGAGAACCATAACACTATATCAATCATAAGAATTCTAAGCCTTTCCTATCATTATTACAATCCATCAACTAATTCAACCAATAATTACAGACGGCCTAACAGGCAATGCCAACTAGGTACCATAAAATTTGTTTGAGTATCTTTTGTATCATTCACTCGTATATCCCAGGCTCCGAGAACAGTGCGTGGCTGGCACACAGCAGGCTCTCAGTATTTGTTGAATGAATAAATAAGTGGGTAACTATGATATATTTTAACCTAGATTTCAAAGTCTTTTAGAGTGCATTCTACACACACACACACACACACACAATCAATTACTGGAAATGCTTTTCAACGTAATGGGAAAGACCTGTTAGGCAATATGGAACCTCTACACTTATTATACTTGGAGTAGTTTTACCTTCCTACCATTCTACATTTAAATTATTATACATACAGGTAGTCCCTGTTCTTCATGGTAACTGAAACTCATGCATATTAGAACCATGTCCTCACTCTGTATGGTTCCGTGGTAACTAACATCTGTGGTAGCATGGTGCTGTGCAAAGTATATCAGTGCAAATAACAGTGAAATAAATGCAAATGCCCCACAAATCCACTTTCAGTAAAACAGAAAGGAAAGTAACTTAGGAAGACTGGGTGAGCCTTTGGGCAATGACTTTGAATAAGTGACCCTAATGGGAAAGCAAATCAGACACCTAAATGACTTTTCAAACTCTTAGCATGTCTCCCTCCCACTATATGTTACCATTTGAGAATCACTGCCTAGTGAGCAATTAATAGAGGGGGTTCAATCCTTCAGCGGTACTCGCTTGTGGGGTGGAGGATGGAGAATCAGGGTGTTTAGTGAGAAAGAGTGATGAGATTTTTATAAAATAATGAGACAAAATTAGGTTACAATAAATCTAGTCTGGACTCTTAAAAACTACAGGAATTAATATTTCTCAAAACAGACTTAAATCAAGTCTTTGTATTTCTGTCTCCTAACGCTTCTTTTCATTCCATCAAAAGAGCCTTAGAGTTACTCAGTGTTAGGTTGCCTCCTTCCCCATTCCCATGCCCACATGCACTCAGAATTTTGTTCTTCCTATTTGAGGTTTTTTTTATAATGAATATAAATATTCCAAAATATTATAAATCTTAAACATAGTGCATCCAGCTCCAACAAAGAATAGGCACTTATACGTTAAATGTTTAAATGGTTCTGTCAAGAGTTAAGAAGAAATTGAAAGGCATTTTATAAACACTAATGGCAGCTTAGCAAATAAAAAGTATCATGGGAAAAGCAATAAACAACTTAAAAAAAAAATTCTACTCTAAGTCTACTTACTAAGTAGTACCACAAGTGGGACAAATGGGAAATGTTATTTAAACTATACCTTAAAATGTACTGTGATGTTCCAAGGAAGAGCTGAACTTGATGCAAGAAGATCAAAGAGCAAACCAATTGGATAATGCCTAAAAATGAAAGAGTATATTTTAAGATAAAATAAATATTTACAGTTAAACTACAACTCCAAAATAAATTTCCAGCATGTTTCAACATCAAACATCAGGAGACTTCAACCACAAATCACAGAAAGGTAATGTTTTACACAGTTACTTGCCTGGGCTAATATGGCATAGTTTCTAGGCATCAGGTGTTTTGTTTTTTTTTTTCTAACCATACCATTCCCCAGGGAATCCTCAATATACATAATGAAATTGTACTAAGGCACCTTTTATCAGCCATGAGCACGGTTATGTCACAGTACTGTCACATCTAATTATCATCCAAGCATTCATATTGGGCAACCAGTTTTTTTCTAGAGGGGTGGGATAGGGAAGGTGGGAGGGAGGGAGACACAAGAGGGAGGAGATATGGGGATATATGTATATGTATAGCTGATTCACTTTGTTATAAAGCAGAAACTAACACACCATTGTAAAGCAATTATACTGCAATAAAGATGTTAAAAAAAAACTCAAAATTTTAGAAAATGTTAAGAACTGAGAAGAGCACCTAAAAGAGCATGCAATCACCTATTTTGTACCTATTACTATTAACATTACAGTATATAAATTTCCTGTCTTTTCTTTATGCATACATATCTAAATATACATTAGGCTTATCCTTTACAGACTGCTATAACCTGCTTTTTTCATATAACAATATGTGAACATTTTCCAAAGTCACTAAATATTCTTCTGTAGCCTAATAATAAAATAATAAATTTGGGACTTCCTAAACAAGAGAACATTTCCTAATATAACCATTACTCACAGTGAAGCAAATTATTTAGTAACAAACAAGTTAATAATACAAACCTTGCAGATTTCAGTGGACAAACCTTATTTTTTACATCCTTTTAAAGAATCTAAAGTAGCTTAATCAGTGAATCAGAATAAATAATCCTCCCAACAAAGACAAAAAGAAGACTGTCTGGTTTTATGTACAGTCCCGTTCTTTCCTATATATTAGTGAATTACTCCTAAATTTAAGAGTGGAAAACTTTGAAAATACATCTAATTTCCTTCCAAATGAGTGAGCCAAATATATGACCTGATCAATATTCAAATATTAGCTAATACTATTTATGTTTGCTTACATCTACATAATATAATTGTGGAAAAATCATCAGTCATTAGAGATCATATATTTATTTAGAATGAATTTAAGATGAATGCCCTGCTAGCAAAATAAAACAGTGAGTAGTTTTAGTCATATATGTGTTGTATCTCTTAATAAAACCCTCAAACTTCTCTCTAGTCAAAAGTCAGTATCTAACACAAATCCTTCATAGCTAGGAATGAATATGAAGTAAATCTTGAATTAACTAAATTACAGAATGCTTCCTTTAGGAAATTCTCTAATCAGGAAAAACTCCAGTCTCAGTTAAAAACTGAAATAAAAATATTAATTAAAAAAAACACAAAAATATTGCACTATAAACAAGTTATAGATTCTATCCAATTCTGATCTTTCTCTCTGACCTCTTAAAATTGCACAGGCTCTACATAATGCCCTGCACTTTTACAAATTAGACCTTTTTTAGTCTTCATGTCCCTCTGAGTTATGTGCAACTAGGTTAAGAATGAATATGGGTACTTAAACTAATACAGCACACTGCTTTCCAAACTCGATGCAGCACTGCAGATATAATTATAGAATCCCTTTAGCAAATTATTGACCTATTGGATAGATTCACCAGTAACCCCATAAAATGACTAGCAATTCAGTGTTGTACATGTTCTCCACCATTCACAAATGGAACTATATACAAATTCTAAAGTTAAATCAAATATTATCTTAAAGTAATCTATACAGTCACATAAAATCAAGTACAACCTTAAAAATAAATAACAAGTATTTGAGTTAGAATACAATTTAAACATAAAAAGACTCATAATAATCAGTTATTTTTTTACCCTCAATATTAAAAAAAAAAAAAAAAGGCCTGCAAGTACACAGAATCTTGAACAAAGTAGCTAATAGCTGCTGAATGCATAAATCAAAGATCCACAGAATAGTTAACCCTTGGTATACCATGAAGATCCAATGGGCCCAATTTTAGGTTCTGAACTTCTGAGCAGCTCTATTTTAAGATTAATACTTTATAACTTTTATTCTTTTTTTTTAAGTTTTTTTGATATGGACCATTTTAAAAGTCTTTACTGAATTTGTTACAATATTGCTTCTGTTTTATTTTTTTGGCCGTGAGGCATGTGGGCTCTTAGCTCCCCAACCAGGGATTAAACCCGCACCCCCTGCACTGGAAGGTGAAGTCTTATCCACTGGACCACCAGGGAAGTCCCCCCTTTTATTCTTTCTTAAAAGTCTTCCAAAAATCACAGAGAAAACTCACTTAAGAAAAAAGAAGAAAAAAACTTAGTCTGTCTAGTAACTGTCATGTGAATTCACTGGACCCTTCTACAAATCTAAGATATATTGTGGTATCTTAGTGCTCTTATTTTTTTCCTCTATCTTGAAACATTTTGCTATTTCATCATTCTAGGGATTATTTCATCATTACTTATCAATTATTCCTAACTAAAATAAAGATTAAAATAATAAGAATTTGGAAGAATAATGTTATGCCTAGAAGAGAGATATAATAATGCATCCTTCTTCCATTTTCTTACTTTGTCACCCAAAACATTATATCATATTCCAAAAAGCATAAAATAAGGATGCACACCCCATCTTTGGAGTCTGCTTTTATCTCTCATTAATACAGGTGAAAACTCAAAATGTCTTATTTTCCACCTATATCGACAGAGGAAGATGTTACATAATTAGATAAATCAAAAGATTTTTGCAAAGAGACAGATAGCAGTACTTTAGACTTTAATGACATTGGTAAACTGATCATTTAAGTAAAATTTCAGACTATGAGTCTTTAGATGATGATATCCTAGGTGAATTTTATAAAACTCAAGAACTAATGCATAAACAATGTATTTCTAAGGACATATGGCATTCTTATCCACTTAGTCATTCAAAAGAAAGGATTTCTTCATACAGTAGAACCTAGACCATTCCATTTTGCTAAAAGGATGTGTATCAGTATTCTTATCTTTAATGCCATTTGTACACTGCAATTTACTTGACTGTAAGTGGGCAAATATTAAAGCCAGATTTGTACACAAAGATGACTGGAAAGAATTAGATGATGTAGAAATTAAAAACAATTGGACTGCTCATTCAGGATGTTTACTCATGTAATAAAGAAATTATTTTACAACAAAATCACGATCTGGGGCTTTTTAAATTTCGTAAAGTATTGCCGTTAAACGCAAGAAGAGCCAGAAGTGATGACAAGCTGGAACCTCATACAAGTCTATTTGAATGTTTGACAACTAATGAGCAGTAACTTGCATTGAGGACATTGCCCACTTCTGGTATATATATACCTTTGAAACCAGGAAAACATGGAGTGAAAATTTGAATTTCTATATTTAAATGCTTATTAAAATTTCTATAATAAAGTTGTTATATGCCATTCCTTTATACTTCTCTAAGTTATTTATAAAGTGACTTACACACACACATTTATATATACACACACACACACACACACACACATATATATTTTAAAGTTCATTGGTCTCAAATAGTAAATGATGGGCTTCCCTGGTGGCGCAGTGGTTGAGAGTCCGCCTGCCAATACAGGGGACATGGGTTTGTGCCCCGGTCCGGGAAGATCCCACATGCCGCGGAGCGGCTGGGCCCATGAGCCATGGCCGCTGAGCCTGCGCGTCCGGAGCCTGTGCTCCGCAACGGGAGAGGCCACAACAGTGAGAGGCCCGCGTACCGCAAAAAAAAAAAAAAAAAAAAAAAAAGTAAATGATGACTTTTTCCTGATATACTAAGGGTTAGGATGGAAATTTAAGTATGATAATTTCTAAAACTTATATTTAAGATTTAAAAATATAAAAAATATTAACATAAGAGCATTCTAAATAATACAATAGCTAACAGTTATCCTGTAACAATCGTTAGAAATAAAACTAAGCCAGAAAAATTTAGGAGTAAAATAACTATTTACTTCTATCTATTGTCAAAGTATATAGACCATACGTGGATCATCAATGCAGATGCTTATGTCAGAATGATTTTGATGCAAGTATTATACTAACTCCAAACAAATACACCACCTGAATTAACTGGTTCCAAGATTGCTTATTTCTGATGAATCTATTAATATGCAAGAAAATCTAAAAAACAGAACTGGCAAAAATTAAAAGTACTGACTTTCTCTTACACTATTATCTGATTTATGTCAAAGATTTCAAAGTACTAATTTGCACAATTCCTCTAAACAGGTATTCCATGTAATTCTGTTATGAGGCTCCTAACCCATAACACAGAAACCATGTAAGCCATAACTGTGAGTAAATCGTAATGTAGCCATTTGGCTGTTACATTGCTACTCCTGCCAATTTAACCTAAATTTAAAAGAAAAGGAAGTGGTGAGGATTTGAACCTGGAATACCGCAGAAGAGGACCAAACTGGTAAAGGTTCAATCTACCGTGCTATAAAAATTAACTGCACCAGAATATTTAGTGTTGTGTCTACTTTCACATTTTATTCATTTTCTTTCTCTTCCTTAAATTGCGCTAGCCTTTTCTAAATTCAATTCTCTAAATGAATTAACATTTTCTTTTTTTTTTTTTTTCTGCATAAGTTGTTTCTTCTTTACCCTTTCATTACTGCTAAAATACATATACATACTGGCACATGGCATGGCAGTAACAGATATGCTTTGAGGTCAGCCAAGGGTGCTCATTCTAGTCTAAACATCTGCAGTTAGATAGCGAACCAGTATTTTAAGATCAGTATTGAAAGGAATCTTCCCTATATACTAGAGAACTATTGTTCCACTCCATTTCACTGAAATAAATGCATCCTATTCATAAGTTTGCTACATTAGTGATTCACTGAAAACAGGATTACATTCTAATGAATAAGGGTTTAACTCAAACGTAAACCAAAGTAATTTAATGATTACAATCTATTTTGCGTTACTCTGCCTATAGTACAAACACAGACAATTACAGGCCAGTGCTGTGTTTCTCAGCTTTCTAAGCCTACTCTTATGGATGAAAAAGTACAGAAATAACCAACTAAAGGGATACTACATGTATAAAATGCTAAGTAAACCACATTTCAAAAAATCTAGTTTACAGAATAATTTATAAAATTCTCAAAATACACAACCTTAGAAAAATGACTGGACATAAGAGAAGAGCCTGCACAATATTTACAATTAAGATGTTTAAATTACTTTGTTAAAATTTACTTTTGAAATCACATAGGTACAGTATTAAATTCTGGGTCACTGTATTATGCCTACATTTAAGATAAACGTCAGTATTTGCTGCCTTTTTTTTTTTAATTCCAAAGGTAGTTTCAACATTTTCAACAACCAGTCCTGAAAATAAGTCAATTTATACAAAATAATAATATCCTTGTAGAGACACTTGTTTTACAGTTGACAAAGAACCTTTTTCTAAATTTTGTACCTGGAGACCTAAGATCTAACTAGCATTAGGGTATACTAACAAAGTATTCTTTAGAAGAACCAAGAACTTTTCTCTTAAGATAAGCCTAATATAAAAGTAACAAATACAAATTTTGAACACTTGCATTATGGTAACAAGAAACTTTATCCAGTAAAGTGCAATGTTAGAGCACCCTCTGCTGACTAATCAACTCAAATCACTCTTTAAAAAGAGATCTTTAATTTGAATTAAGATCAGCACTTTCCATTTCCCATATAATTTTTAAAAGCACTAATCAGATAAGGCCTCCTTGGCATCTCTCTACAAATCAACAACATATTAAGTATTCATTATGTGCCTACCACTGTTCTTAAATACTTTTCTATTCTAATATAGACAAATTAACATAAGTAATTAGAACATACAGAATCAGAGAAAACAACAACAACTAAGAAACAGAGTATCAGCATGTATGGCAGAAAGAGCCCTCAAAATATGGTCCTACTTGCTCATTTGAGTAAGTTATTTATTTGAGCCTCAGTTTTCTCAATAAAAAAAAAGAGACTTATTTAGATTCATTTTTTCATTCAACAAACATTTACGTAGCACCTCTTACGAGCTACTGCTTAAGGTGCTTAAGGTACAGAGCACCTGCTCAAGCATCTCACAGATGATTAAATATTTGTAATAATAATTAATATGAATAGGAGAAAGGGTTACAGAGAGAGAAGGAATATCAATTTATGCTTTCTTCCTTCTTTTATGAATTGTCTAAACTGGTGTTTGATTTCCTTTCTCACTTGAATTTACTTAAAACTCCAAAGAATCAAGTATAAGGCAGATATTATCATCCTACTGAAATAAATGCTCCTCTATGCTTAAGACACATTTATGGTCTCAAAAGTCCAAGTCCTACAAAGCTTCAGTGGTAGCTGCTTCCCTACAATGATTATCCTATCCTAGGAAGCCCACTGCTTAAATGCCAGATAGATATTGACAGCCTATTTCTAGGAAGATAACTCTTATCACACAAGAGAAAATTGCTACTGTTGGGAGCAAAGAGAGAAAAGATCAGAACTCAGCCCAGAGGTCCTAAATTCTATTCATGCCTCGATAAGTTATTCATTCCTCAAATATATGGAATACCTAACACTACAGGAAAAGTTGTATCAAAAGCCATTAAATACAATGAGTGTACAGCAAGACACAGCTATGAAAGTGGTATCATGCATAAAAAGCTTATGCTAACACCCCAAAAACTAAACTGAAGATATGTGCACACAATTGCTTTCAGATAAGCTCTCTAAAAGGAAAAATAATTTCACTCTTTGATAAAAGACTTTCAGAAGGGATAAATAATGACAAAGTAGGAACACGTCTCTTGAAGCCAAAATCATCACTCTGTCGTAACAGGGAGGAATGGGTCCAAATGTTGTTTACTGATATCATATATAGAATACAAACTTACAGAAGACAAATCATATCAAATACAAAAATAATCACCACACAAGATAAATTAAAACGGCAGATGAAAGATGATGACTTAATAATCATTTACTATAAAAGCTAAATTGAGGTTTCCCATCTTTTCCAGAGTTTCTCAACTGGGGGTGGTTTTGCACCCCTTGCCCCAGGACGTTTAGCAACATTTTTACAATCACAACTGAAGGGCGTGCAACTGGCAATAGTGGGTTACCAGGGCTGCTGCTAAAAACACTACAACATACAGAGTAGCTCTCCCACAGCAAAGAATTATCTGGGTCCAAAATGTCAGTAGGGCCCTTGTTGAGAACCCATGCTTTACAATGATAAAACTGAAAAAGCCCACTGTCAGTCGCGTGAGTTCTTAAGGGAATCTATAACTAATACACATAAAGCAATACAATTTCAACATCCATCTACAATACAGATAGAACTGTCAAGAACACAGAGATATCCTATTGCTGCTACTCACCCACAATCTTTCCCCCTCCTTCCTCTCCCTCTACTCTCCTGATCCTTGCTCCTCTTAAACTTCTTTTAAGCCACCTTCCCATTCCCAAACCTCCAATTCTTCTGAGAAATAAAAAGAAACAGAAAACATTGACTTATCTATGCTGCCAGAGGTCTAGAACTATTCAAGAGTCATAATGAGTCTGATAATGTGATTATGAAGCAGTATTCTGTTTTGACTAAATAATGAACGTTATACAAAAAAAAAGAAAAGAAAAAAAAGGTTAGTGATGTGACCCATAACTCAATACAAGATATCACCTTGCATGTCTCTAAATTATTAAGAGAAATCTACCCACTCTTGGAAATTCATCAGCACAAGGTGAGTTCTAAAAGTTCACTCCTTGTTTCTAAGTAATCCTTGGATTCAAGTCAGCTGCACTTATTACACACCTACTAGCTTCCTTTTATTTGCTTTAAGTCTCTTTTAAAACTCTTCATTTTTTATTATTCCCAGATTCAAAAAGCAAGTCCATTATTAAACTATTTATATTTTTCATATTTCACTTAAAGCTTGACTCAGCCTGTATCTTTCTCATTCAACTACATCTATATGGCAGCATTTCAACACCTATATCTCAGCATATCTTGAATCATTTTTTAACATTCTTCTCCCTGTAATTTCTTCAATTTCATTAAATATTTTTGGAAGCACAATGACCAAAGCTCCCAGTAAGAGAGGAAGTACAAAATTACATCATCTATACATGGATAAGCCCAGATTTATGTGTCTGAAAAGGATATTTATTTTAAATGTTTCTGAAAAAATCGTATTCCGATATACTACCAAAATTATTTTTCACACAAAAAGGGAATCAATATAATTTAAATACTAAACCAAGGCTAAACAACATGTGCTTATAGCACAGTAGTCAACTATATATGAAAATCAGTTCAAAAGATGCCCCTTTAGGTAATCATGTGTATATAAAGTTCTGTTTATAAAGATTTTAGAGATAGAAACAAAACTGAATAGTGTCACAGAGTGACTTATTCATAAGGGCGTTTTAAATACACGTTTAAAAAAATAAAAAACTAAAACTCCATAACCAAATATACTATTATTATGCCATATAAAAAAAATCTATTGATGAAAATATACAGATCTGTCCAGTCTCCCATGCATCCAAATAGAAGACAGAAATATTGCCAATAAAATATTCCAGCATTGGTTTAAAATTCACTGTATTATAGAGCTAGACTAGTGATTTCTTGTATAGAACTTTTAAAAAACTGCTTCAAGGCACTATACCTTCTTAAAGCTAGTATATACTCAACGCTTAATAATGCAGAAAAATTCACTCACCATTTCAGTGGTGTGCCTTCATATTCAAACCATATCTCACTAATGTCTTCTTGTCTCATAACCTTCTGAAAGTGCTTTTTCACTTTGTCAGTTACCAACGTCAAATAACTTACTCTTGGCAAAAGCAACTGAAATGAAAATTTGTAAACCATATTTATTTACTATTTTTTCAAAAAGAAATATACTAAATAGGTTTTTTAATATATTTTGAATATTCTGAAAAACAACCATTTTCTTTGCATTATTTTGAATATTCCACACAATGTCAACCGCTTTTTATAGAAAATCAAAGGCTAACGGCTAAGATGTTTTAAAATTTCTTATGAGGTCATTACTTATGTATAGCTTATAAGATAAATGCCTAGAATAATAAACAACACAAGTCTATGTGCAATCTTTCTGTAATACTTTTTTCCAAATAAAAATACAATGCAATCAGATGTCATACTATTTAGGATACTTATTAGTTCTATCAAATTTAACTTAAAAATTAATATGATTCACCTGAGTTAATTCAACTTCTGAGAAGATAATCAACTCAGTCTAATGTACACCTTGACTTATCAATCAGGACTTCTCAACTGGTCCATCACATTTTGATAATCTACTGTGTACTGGCTTAATTGCAGTGAAGAACACCAAGACAAGGACATAATCTATCCTTTTCTATGAGGCTAAAATAAAGTGGAGGCTAAAAACAAAACAAAATAAAGAAAACTCATAAAAAGTCCTTACAAAAATACTTCATGGCAGCAATAGAAAGACCTTTGAAGGTGGAATAGAAATTTTCATTTGATAAACAGTGAAGCCTACTATGATACCATTAATGGCATGATGAAAAACAGTACTTGAGGAATATTCTAGCCATTGTATGTAAAAATTGCAATAAGGTAAGATTCTAGACAGGAAGTCTGTTAAGGAAATATTACATGAGATGAGAAAGAAGGAATGGAAAAGTGGGGGAGGTCTGGAAGTCAGAACAGATTTTTGTGATTACTAATGAAGAAATCTCAAGGAGAGAGGTAAGTTAGATGACTGACTTTTGAGCTACACATTTAAATATTTAAATGCAATGAAGTACAAGCTTAGATTATAATGCCGGTAGACTGATGATCCTCCCACTGTCAATCAACTCCCTCAATCTATCCTTATGGAGGCTGGACCTACTTGGACTCTGGAGAGAGAAAAGTCTGGAAAGGAACACTGAGGTTGGTAAAGCCTCAACTGGAATAGTATGAAGGCTGTCAGCGTTTTTCCCCTAGGAAAGGTACCGAGAAAGAAAACATAAAAGAGCAAGAATTTATTTAAAGAACCTACAAGTAGATAAAAGGAGGAAACTGGCAAAAATTCATGTATTTTCCTCCTTTGCAGCAGACTCTCTAGCCATTTCTTGTTTTCCTAAGCTTCTGTCTTCTTTTGCTGGTAAAACTGTTTTGTTACTCTCTTTCAGCTGCTTCTGTGAGTGTAACTCTGCATCCGTTTTCATGCTGCTTATTCAAGGTTATGTCTTTTGATCAGTAAATTAAGTAGAATTATGTAGCAGGCTGGGAAATATATACAAAGAGAAATATTCTGGTTAAAGGGACTCTGATACTTAATCACTGAAGATCAAGGTAACAGGCCGCAGTTAGGTAAGGGAACATGACAGTAGTCCTAGGAGCTACAGGGTACAGGGGTATGGGCAGTAGTTGGCATGCTCCAGTATGGAATAAAAGGCACTAATACTAGGAACAAGGTGTTGGATAGCTGTGTGGATTCAACAGAACATAAGTTCCTCTTTTATAAAGAAACAACTAGAATGTGATTAGGGAAGAAAAAAAAAAGGAAACTAATACTATGTATAAGGAAAAGCATTAGCTGTTTTACAGGCAGAATTATTATCACCTCTATTTTACATACAGCTTAAATAACTTGCCAAAACCATATTCTATTAAATAAATGGCAAAGAAATGATTCATTAGAGTCAGAAATGACAGAATCAAGTAATCATGGACAGTCTCTAAGAAATTAAAATAGCACGGTACATTAGCCATTTTTAAAAAATAAATAAGTATGGTCTATTAGTCCAATAGTTCTATGTTAGTAAGTCAAGGACTTTAATTTAAAATGTCTGTTGGGCATTGCATAGCTATCTATTCTGTAGAGAATGATATTACCCTATGGAGATCATAGGAAGGAAGATATATCAGGACTAAATGAGTATGGATATCAACTCCTGATTTTGGAAAGAGCTGTACTACATGCATAGGGTTCAACCAAATATGCTGAAAAATTCACAAATGCTTTTCATGAAACAAAAACTTATTTACAATAAGGAATGAGGAACATTAGAATGTAAGCTCCAGTAAGACAGGGGTTTTCATCTGTTTTGTTCACTGCTAACTAACATTCCCAATGCCCAAAATCGTGCCTGCTTCATAGCAGGCATACAATAAATATTTGCTGAATGAATCAGAGATGCAAAAGGTTAAGTGGGACAAAAGGTCAAAAGTGATAAATTGTAAAAGAATGCTCATTCCTCAGACAGAAGGTACACTAAAATGTAGCTGGAATCTTCTGTCCTAAATTAGCCTGTGTGAGTAATCAGTAACTAACATAAATATCTGTACATAGTAGCACTAAGAAATAACTAGAGTAGGTATAGATACTTTAGTAAATATTTAAATAGGTAAAAAGGGAGAGAAAATAACAGCAAAAAGACATCACCCTACCTTCTACATCCAGATTGTATCACATAAGGTTTTTCTTTGGTGTATCAAATTGGTTTACTTCAAGTTCATTTTTAAAAATTGTGGTAAAATATACCTCGTGTTAAATTTACCAGGTTAACCATTTTAAGTGTATAGTTCAGTGGCATTAAGTACGTCCACACTGCTGTGCAACTATCACCACTGTCCATCTCCGGAACTTTTCATCATCCCAAACTCGAACGCTGTACCTATTAAACAGTAATTCCCCCGTTCTCCTCTTCCCCCCGGCCCTTTGTAATCACTTTTTTACTTTCTGTCTCTTTGAATTAGACCATTCTAGGTACCTCATCTAAATGCAATCATAAAATATTTGTCCTTTTGTGTCTGGCTTATTTCACTTTGATTAATGTCTTCAAGGTTCTTTAAGTTCTTTTAATACAAAAAGGATTAACCCCCCCGGGGACACTGTCCACTACGTGGACTCTGTCATTCCCTTATTCCTCATTCAGCACTGTCAAGTACTCAGTATGACACAAGTAATTCATTTTTTTTTCTGTACAGCTTATAAGTAATACATGTTTTACATAGTTGTATAGATTACTTATGTTTCAGAAAAAAAGTGCCCGTAATATTATTTGTTTACACCAAATCCTATTTTGTCCAACAATTTTCAATTATAAAATTAGAGATTCACTTATCTAAAAACAGAATTAAAATACACTAGAATTCTGTCCCATTTCAATGTGTGAGGCATCACACTAGGTGATGAGGATAGAGCACTGAATGAGACAAAGAATTCTTCCCCTCATGGAGCTTACAGACTTGAGAGACAGACAGTAAAAACAAAATTACAAATACGATGAATGCAAAGAGGAAGTAAAGAACGTTATAGAAGCAAGTAGCAAAGAAATTTAACCCAACCTAGGAGTCCAGGGAAGCCTTGACAGGAAGTCAATTTTAAGGCAAGGGTCAAAAAGGAAACAGGAATGAACCAAACATGCGTTGGTGTGGATGTCTGGGTGTGAGTAGGGGTGGGACATACTGTTGCTCATTCCAGCAGAGGGAACTGCAAGAAGGCATGGCATGAATACTAAAGGACAAAGACTGGCACGTGAGGAATTATAAGAAGTTGAATACAACAGGACTGTAGAGGTTTAGGACAGAATAATACTGAAGAAGCAAGGGACCAGATCATGAAGAACCTTGCAAACTATATTAAGGATCCTAAAGACAATGAAAAGTCACTAAAGGTTTCTAGCTGGCAGGTGACAATGTCAGATACGTGTTCTGAAAAGATGACTCCAACTGCAGACTGGAAAATGGAAAGAGGGCAAGACTGAAACCAGGGAAATTAGTTAATACTATACAATACACTAGTTTTTTGTTGTTGTTGTTGTTTTATAAATTTATTTATTTATTTGGCTGAGTTGGGTCTTCGTTGCTACGCACAGGGGCGAGAGGGGGCTACTCTTTGTTGCGGTGTGCGAGTTTCTCATTGCGGTGGCTTCTCTCATTGTGGAGCACGGGCTCTAGGCACGCGGGCTTCAGTAGTTGTGGCATGCAGGCTCAGTAGTTGTGGCTCGCAGGCTCTAGAGCGCAGGCTCAGTAGTTGTGGCACACGGGCTTAGTTGCTCCGCAGCATGTGGGACCTTCGCAGACCGGGGCTCGAACCCGTGTCCCCCGCATTGGTAGGTGGATTCTTAACCACTGCGCCACCAGGGAAGTCCCAATACACTAGTTTTTAAATGGTGGCCTGAACTAGGCTGTATCAGTGGGTATGAAAGGAATCAGAAAAGCGTGAAATATTTGAGATGTAAAATCAGATGGACAAAGTTATGAATTAATGTCAGGGATACAGGAGAAGGAAGTATCAAAGCATGAGTCCCATATTAATTACTGTAAGAGTAATTAATTAGCTGGATGATAAAACAGGAAGGGAAGATGGCAGATAATCAGGTTTTCTGGAGTAAAGATGATAAGTCCAGTTTCAAACGCACTCAGTTTGAGTTCCTTCAAGACATCTAAGTGAGGTTATCCAGCAGAAAGACATATAGGTCTGGAGCTCAGGAGAAAAATCCTGGGGAGCTGTCAATATAAAAATGCTCAACAAAGACATAAAAATGGAGTGAAAGCTCTGGGGGGGGAAGAACAGTGAAGTGGAAAAGAAAAAAAAAAGGCAAAGCCCCAACGAATGCCAACACTGAGCAACAAGCAAAAGAGGTCCCCTGGCAAAGGGGACCGACCACAGAAGCAAAACCAGGAATGAGGCACTGCAGAACAATGGACAAAACAGCCAATGACATCAAATAGTGCTGAGAGATCAAGCAAATGAAAGTTCAAAAACAGACTCTATGTCCGGTAAAAAAAAAAAAAAAAGATGTCATTAGTGACAGTGACAAGAACAGTTCTGTTGGAGTAGGGTGAAATATGATTACAGTGAAGTAAGTGATGGGAGATGGGAAGGAAACAATGAGTACAGACAGTCTTTTTAATAAGTCTGGCTGTGAAGGAAAAGCAAGCAGTTTAAAGGAGAATGGGGTCAACAGAGGGCTGTTTTAGGATAGATCGGATTTGAGACAATATAAATGCTGCAAAGAAGTCAGTAGATAGAAAAATTTGAAAGTAAAGTAAATAGAGAAGCAGGAGATGGGATCCAGAACACAGATGGAAGGCTGGGCCTTGTCTAGGAAGAAAGCACATCTCTTCCATTAAAACAGGAGAGAAGAGAAGTCAAAATATGTTGAGTGCAGATATGTTTTACAGACTTGGTGGCAGAAAGTTAAGGAAGGTCCTATTGTATGGTTTCAATTTCCTTTGTGAAGTAGAAAGTGAGGTCACCTGTCAAGAAAGATGAGGTCAGGACTCAGAGAAATAGTCCTAGCAGAGAAGAACAGAGACAGCTAACTAAGGAAACATAAAAGGAATGCTGGGAAGTGTTTAGGATCCACTCAGATCGATGACCACATATCTGTGTGATTTCCTCTGGTAACAAGTCACAAACTATGAATACAATTTAGTATGTACGTTTCATACTGGATAATCTAAATGAAAAGCAACAGTTCAAATGAATATAACAGAAACAACAAAAACAGAAAAGTTGCCTATTTCCTAACAAATTTCCTTCCTAATACTCCCTGTAAAATAAGATGTAATTCTCAATGATATACATATAGGATGATGGCTGAAAGATTTATACGGAGCCAACAAATAGACAGGAATATGTCTAACATTAACATGCTTTTCCAACGGAAACAGGAAATTCCAGAAGACTATGTGAATAATAATTTATAAATTTGGTACAAGTGGATATTTTAAAATCTAGTTTCTAAGAAATAAGCTATAAACATTAATAAAAATAAACTACATTCCCTTTCACCCATCCTTCCTGCACCTCCACGTGAACGTGAATGGACTCTTCAACCCTTGGTGACAACCCTGTTATGTTACCTCACCTGAACTTTGAGAATGTCTGGGAAAGAGGTCTACTGGCTCTCAGGCTATGATATTTTCATCTCATTTCATCCAGAATCTTTAAAACGTTATCATTATTATAACTCAAAGCAATGAAAAAATACATTCAAGTTTAATTTACAACCAAGAGACAGGTGAACTAAAATCATGTTGGCACTAAAATGCTCACCTATAATAATTCTAAGGGTAACCACTGCTAGTGGTTTTGTATATTGTCTTTCTTATACTTAAGTATGTATGTGTTTATTAAGTATGTATGTATTTAAAGAACAAAATCTGAATTATGCTGCATGGTTTTAAAATCCACTTCTTTGTTTAATATTTATTATATGCCTATCACCTAATATTCTGCAAAAACATAATCACAATGACTATGTAAGAGTTTCTTTTGGGGGAAGAATTAGGAAGAATTCAAGAAAAAAATCAATTACTATTAGACAAAACAATCCTCTTCCTCCAACAGTTATCCCCTGTTACTCTTTGCCATTTTTAATTCGATTAGGAACAGACAGAAAACAACTTACCCTCTAGTTCTCACAACAGTCTTTTCATATTTAAACAGATTCATATATAAGGAAGGAAAAATGTTATATTCTTTACTTGGATTTTTTTTTTAACTGCAGAAAGTGTGTCAAACATCATACTCTCATTTAAAAGTAAACAGTCTTAAATTATATATCTCTTAGTTTTTGCCACTTTGACCAACTGGACACATATACTCTTTTGTTCAGATACTATCAGAAAGCTACCCAAAGTTAAAAGTTTTCATTAAAATAGCAAAAGCTAGTTTGGAAACAACATAAATTATATCCTAACCCATGCTACAGGGGGAGAAGAGGAAAAATACATCTAACAAATGAAATGTCTCTAAAAATAAACTATGATCACACTTCATTTTTAACTATGGAAGTTTTTCTAAAGGCAGAAAATTGTTGAGGTTTCCAAAGTTAAAACGACTCAAATTTATAAATATAATCAGCTACGACTACCTAAATACTAGTACAAAAGACTGCCCAATTTCTCTGAAATTATCATTCATTAAGAAAACTC
Organism: Neophocaena asiaeorientalis asiaeorientalis; assembly: GCF_003031525.2. NCBI lineage: Eukaryota > Metazoa > Chordata > Mammalia > Artiodactyla > Phocoenidae > Neophocaena > Neophocaena asiaeorientalis. The sequence goes on from NW_020172162.1 coordinate 1,998,593, forward strand.
AGAGAATTTAAAACAAACCCCTAACATGGGTGTGGAGAGGCTTTCATGCCCTGAGTATCTACCATTTGCATGATCTATGCCAGATTCGAGAATGTGCAGAGAAAAATGCAAGTTCCTCTACCCAAAAATTTAGTGAATGGGCCCCTGAAGGAGCTTCTTCCAGCAGTCTGACTTCCCACAGCTGGAGAAGGCTGTGGAATACTGCTGCCTCTCCAACAGACAGGAATAAAGCCAAGCGCAAGCATTACTTAAGTGAAACAAGAGGACTTCCCTGGTGGCGCAGTGGTTAAGATCCGCCTCCCAATGCAGGGGACATGGGTTCGAGCCCTGGTCCGGGAAGATTCCACATGCTGCGGAGCAACTAAGCCTGTGTGCCACAACTACTGAGCCTGAGCTCTAGAGCTCGCGGGCCACAACTACTGAAGCCCTCGCACTTAGAGCCCGTGCTCCGCTACAAGAGAAGCCACTGCAATGAGAAGCCAGTGCGCCGCGATGAAGAGAAGCCCCCGCTCGCCGCAACTAGAGAAAGCCTGCGCGCAGCAACGAAGACCCAATGCAGCCCAAAAACTTAATTAATTTTTTAAAAAAGCGAAACAAGAAATAATCCAGAACCACAGATACATTTCCACTTCTCCAGATCCTCCTGAGTAAACAATATTATGTGTACCTGAGATGAAAAGAAAAAACCTAAAATAACAATTGAGAATGTCTTTGCCTACTAGGACTATTCAGTAAAAAGGCAAGATACTATTATCTCTGACTGACAGATGCTTATGTTTGGATCATATATATGCAGTTAGAAAAGAAAAAAAAGCAGACTAAAATCAGAAGATAATTGATACTCTTTTTTTTTTAGAACAGATAATACACTAACTCAAACCTACAAGCCTATATACAGTGATTTATGTTATTAAACAATATATTTCATATAATCTATATTAGCTCATGAACATATGAAGTCACACACACATTCATATGTTCACTCAGCTTGCAAAAGGAATTTAAATAGTTGCTTTGAACCACCTAAATACAAAAGAATCAAGTCTGAACCTAGCATTTTCAAAATACCTTCCTGTTAAAAAACCACACATAACTTATGATTCATTATCATATACTATATATGCGTAAGAAAAAGAAAGTCAAGAAGGTCCCACATCAACACAACAGTGGTTTTTGCCTCTGAGTAGTAGGATTAGAGGTAATTCTTATTTCCTTCTTTTTGTAGATCTGTCTCCTAATTTTTTCCCACAATAAGCACATACTAATTGTATATAAAATGTTGAAAACCAGCCTCTAGGTTCTTAGAGCTTTATTTACAAAAATGGACAAAGTTATGGTATCCCATTTGCCACCATCAACATACTTACATAATATGGTTCTGCCTCCCGTTCAGTTATCTCATCCTGATAGAGGGTGAAGCAAGTTGGAATTCGTCCAAACCACACATCTCGAAGCACATCTTTGTCATCTGTCATTTTTCCAGTGGTTAAAGCAGTACATATAGGCTAAATTCTTTTCCAGCCAAAGCCAAACTGAAAATAAAACAAAGAGTATTAGATCCTTGCAGGTATAAATGAACCTGCTCCAAAACAAAGAAAGATTATAGGAAAAAAAGAATGCATACAGATTATTCACTTCAAAAAACTCTGTGGGGCATTCTTTAGAATGAACGCAAAAATCAGTACAACAAATTCTAAATGTGGAGCTATTATTTATTTAAAGAGATCACGGAAGTAACCATTTCAAAATTACATATACAACTAATGAACCACAGCCAAAGTGAAATTATACTAGCATCATTCTCTCAAGCCCCAAAAGTCTACCGCTTATCTAAAGTGAACTCTTCACCTATAACTTCTCTGTGTCTCAGTTTTCTCATCTGTAAAATGGGAATAACAGCACTGACCACATAAGATAGATATGAAAATTAAATTAATACATGTAGAACACTTAGAACGATGCCTATAACACAGTACTATAAAATGTATTTATCATCATAATTTATAGAACCAACCAGAGCATGGCTCAAAAAATGTTCAAAAGTCAAAGATTTTAAGAACTTATTATAATCAAAAGCATTATTTAGTGTAAACTGGAATTATGAGAGTAAAGGAAAATAACTAAAAATTATACATTGAACACTGCTAATAACATTCAATAGAGAGTCAATAAATATTTGATCATTTGATATGCCCAGCTCTGTGGCAGGTGCTGAGGGCATACAAGATGATGATGATGATGGTGGTGATAACAACTTTTTTAAAACCTCAGGCATTGCCTAGAAGGTATTATTTACAAATCTGCTAAACATACCATGCACTTTCATGTCCTTTGCATGGCTTTGCTCATGCTGGTGGTTTCTTACCCTAAAGTAGCCTTCCCCACCTCGCCTTCCAACTTACACATCATTCAGGACACTGCTCAAAATAGCCTTTCTTCTATGCATGAATCAGACAGAACCCCTGTTACCTCACTGTGCCTTTACTTTTCCTCTACTACAGCAGGATTTCCAATCTCATATTTTTTCCATCATACCATACTTACTGCCAAACATCCCTTCCAATTCCAAAATGTCCACGGTTATAACTAAATATTACTTTGTGAGAGCTTTCATAATGCAGGAGGGGAAGAAGTTAAATATTAACAGAACCTATAGTGCTCAGGGAAGAATCTTAAAAGATACTGAACTTGAAGAATGGGTAGAATATGGACAGACAAAAAGAAGACAAATATTCCAAGCAAGGCAAAATAGCATCAGCAAAGGCAGGAAGTGGCAGGCGCAGTATGTGTACCAACTTTTAAGGAAACTTTGTGTTGGGAGGAGTAGTAGATAATGAAAGAGCTGAGCTGTAACACGTTTTACTATCATACCTGATCCTAGGTAAGTCACTTTACTTCACTAAGTCTAAATTTCCTTACCTGTAAAAGTCACCAGGTTGTTCTAGAAAAAAAAAAAGTCTATAAAGTATTTGACATGGTAATGGACACAGCATGTGCTGAGAAATAAAAGCAATTATTATTCTTTTAATGTCAAATTTGTAAATATAAAATGTAACTGGATCATGAAGTACACCAAATAGAAAATTGTGGGTTTTCAATTTCATCCAACAAGCCTACAAAGGTTTTATAATGGTGAAACAAAAACAATTATCTGGTAGTAGTGCACGAAAGGGGATCCAGAGCCAGAGAGAGGCTAGCCAGGAAGCGATTTCAGCAACTAAGGCATATAATGAGTGCCGGACCTAGACTGGTAGCAGTGGATTGATGAGAGACAGGAGGGCTTTCCAAGGAAGAATGAATAGAAGTTGGTAAAAAGACTGGCTGAGGGACAAAGAACAAGGACAGAGAAGATTTAAATGCTTACAGCAGGCTATACAGTAAAGTAGTTAAAGGGTTTTGAAATCAGACTGACATGGGTTTCAACCCTGACTTCCACATATAAGCTGTATGTCCTTGGACAACAAACCTGACATCTCTAAACCTCATATCTATAAACTGAAGATAATTCTAATTTCACAGGGTTGTTGGGTATTTAGCACCTAGTAACCAACCACTGGAAAAATGGTAAATGTATTTAATACATGGCTTCCCTGTGCTTCCATGGCCCCTCTGCTTGGAATACCCTTTGCCCCTTCTCTTGGCCAACTCTTAATCCTCTTTTAAGAGTCAGCTTAACATTAACTCCTTGGGAAGCTTTCCACTAAGCAAACTATAATCTAATTACTTCTGTTATTATATCTTTATTGTTATATGGTATAACAATGAATTGCAGCTGTGTATCTTATCTGTCTCTTGCCCCTCCCCACACTGACCTGTCAGTTCCTTGACAGCAGAAACTGAGTCATATATACCTTGGTATCCAGGATGTTAGCATAATCAGCACATAACAGGCTCTGGAATTTTTGTTAAACAATTGGAAAATATATAAATAAATAAAATGTGTAAATCCAAAAGTTGTACTAGCTACTTAAGAGACTTTTCCACCTAAACTCTTTCCTAAATCTGTACAATCACACTTCATATTCAGCGAATTTCACTATTTTTCCCTCTCATACATATACTACAATATCAACATCATGCATCCAACTTGAAGGCAATGTTTTGGAAGAATAGAAATCCCAACCCATGATGCAGTCTACTAGAAGTAAGCTTTCTGAGGGCAGGGACTACCTCTTGACTGCTGTATTCTCTGCATCTAATTCATGGCCTGGAAAAGAGGCAGGTGCCCAACCAACAACACTTAGCAAACAGCACAGTGAGTATGATAAAAATATTGGGTTGGCCAAAAAGTTCGTTTGGGTTTTTCCGTAACCTGTTACAGAAACCTGAATGAACTTTTTGGCCAACCCAATATAATGCACAATTAACAGTCCCTTTTACACTACAAACCAAGAAAGGCTAACCTACTACCTGAAGCTGTTTTGCTGACAAAATCCCCAACTACTCATAAATTACTTAAAATATCAAATACCTACTTAGTAAATTTGTAAACATCTGGCTGGTCTCCCTTTAAATTCATGAACACTGACCTCAAAAGTGGGCTCTGAGTATTGCCCAGTATTCTCATACTTCCCTAGTCCATTTATTCTTCCACTGTCCTAAATCAACTCCCCCTCCTCAAATTTACACATCTCCTTCCTCACTCTCTCTCAGCTAATGACCTGGCTTTCTATTTCCTTCTATCTGGTTACTGAGGATCACTGGTTCTGAACAGGGGTTTTAAGGAACAGCCCCACCTCCACCCTAGGGGATAGGTCATAACTCCCTCCAATCTCCAAATGCTGAAGTGCCCCACGGTCCTTGAACCCTGCCTTTGGAGATCTCTCAGAGCTTTAAATATCACTTACACATTAACAATTCCCACATTTACATCTTCAGCCTAGACTTCTCTTCTGAACTCCAGTTTCATACATACTACTGTATACTGACATTTCATTTGAAAATTCAGCAAGTACAAAACTGAAAATGATTGCAGATCTTCCTCCCTCCTCTCCCTATTACTCTGTGATCTTCCCCAAATCACTGAGTGGTAACTCCATTCTTTAGCTTCTCAGGCCATAAATCTGGGAGTCATCCATGACCCCTCTTCACACTTGATGGCTCTAGCTTAGATATAAATCTAGAATCTGGCCATTTCTCACCACCTCCACTCTTACCACACTGATCCAAGTCACCTTGACCTTTAACCCAGATAAATGCAATGGCCTACCAACAGAGGTCTCAACGTTTCTGCCCTTGCTGCAGAGAGACAACAAAGTAATCAGAAAAATCCTTTAAAACAGAAGTCAGATCAGTTCACTCCTTGACTCAAAACCCCACCATCTCATTCAAAGTAAAAACTAAAGTCTTACAAGGTGTTAGCAGGCCCTATATGACCCGACCCCACTCTGACCTGCTTATCTACTTTTCTCCACAACTTGCTCCCCCAGTTCCAGCCAAACTCGCTGATGTGCTCCCGCCTCAGGGACTTTGTGGTTGCTCTGATGGCCCTCTCCACTACATCCACGGGCACCCTTCTTTATCACTATTAGGTCTCTGCTCAAATGTCATCTTTTCTAAGGCCACCACTATAATTTCCCATGCATGCTACCAGCACTCCCCATTCCCCTTCATTACTTATTTTTTCTCCGTGGCACTTTTCACTACCTGACACATATTTTAATTAATTTTTAAATTAATGTCTCCCCCCTCAACCCTCAAAGTGAACTTCATGATGGCAGGGGTTTTTATTGTCTTCCTCACTGTTTACTGTTTTGTTTACTTTTTGTTCAGTGCCTGGCACATAACTAGCACTTAGTATCTGTTAAATTAATAAAGTGAACCTGCACTTGAAGCTTGTACCTTATTCTAAAAACTCTTAACCATATAGTACCATTCTGTTCACTTTCCCCAATTTTAATCAGCATACATTTGAGGATCAAAGCACCTACTTAAATCCAATATAAAATTCTAAAATTTCCCTCCACTGCTACCCTCAGCCCAACATCTTTACTTTCAAATTCAAAATTCAACCAACAACTCCCTTTATGGAAAACACAAAATAAGTCCGTTCAGATCCAAGTACACACAGTCCCAAACACTGAAATTTATCAAGTAAACTCCGGAAGGCCTTGGAAATTCAGTGCTGTTTGATAGCCTCTGGGTTCCGATTCTTGCTGAAAACATGCTGTGCCTCCCCATCCCTCAGAAAAATCTAGAACCAGTCCACTTTCCCTAGGTTCCCCAAGTTCAGGTGTGACTTGAAAATAATCCAAACTATAAAGTATGTGAAAGTGCTCTGCCAAGGGAAAATGGCTTTGTTGGCACTAAATATTATTATTAAAATGAGACAATGAATGCGCCTGAGAAGATAAATTGGGGAGAAACCCCACCGATTTCGGATAGAATCGAACTTGCTGTAAAAATAACTATGATCTAAATAACTAACTATTCCACGAAAAATGGAGGTCCCGCACTAAACTCTAGAGCCTGCGACGAGACCCAAGCTTCCCACCTTAGTAAGGAACAGACGTATTCCCCGAAAGACCGCGCAGGCTACACCCTCCAGCCGGCACTAGGGCTCCGAGGTCGGCGCTCTGCCAACGCCACCTCCCCCGGAGGAACCACCTTCACCCGCCACCACGTCCCGGGGGAGCGCTCCTCTCGCCGCACACGCCCCTCCTTCTTACCACACCTACCTAGCACTTCCCCAACCCTCTTCCTCCCGGCATTTCCTCACACTGGGGTGACAGACACACACATACCCTACCAGAAGCTCAGGCTTCTCCTCCGCCTTCCTGCACCGGTGAGGACGCTCGGGTCTCGGGCTCTGGCTGGGCGGCGGCAGAGAGCGCCAGACACACAACCCCGCAGAGATGCACCAGACTGGAGTCCCGCTGGCTCGCGCAGCCGCAGAAGGCACCAGCGCGGAGGTCGGAGTCGAACCCTGCTGCACTTCCGCCCTCCCGTACCCAGCGAAGACAGCCTGCAGCGCCGCGGAGCTCTAGAAGCCCACCGCAAGTGCAGTCACCCTCGGCGCCCGGAGATGACGTCACGGGGCCCCACGTGGCCCGCACTCCGCCCTCCCAGTTCGGCCCAACCCCGTGAGGAGGCTGGAGCCGCGCTTGAGCATGCGCGGACAGAGCAGAGAGCGTGAATGTTCGGTCAAACCCCTGGCAAGTTCCCCGCTTCTACCCTCTTCCGAGAGTCCTGGGCTTTTGGCATAGTCATTGTTGTTTAGTGAGGTTAATATAACAGTTCCGTGAGAGCAGAGAGTTTTACAAATAATGAGTCACTGCCTCACTAGATCTTCATCGCAGCATCCCTGTCCTGGCTTCACACAGTAAAATTAATAAAACGTTGGTTTTCAAAGTGTTTTCATATATCTATTTTCTCATTTGATCTTCTCCACTTTGTCAGAGCCACAGAACGGATTAAGAGCCGCATTTAACAAAAGACTAAAATACTTGAATACTGAAGCCCAGCCATCCCTCCAATTGTAAGTACCTGTGTCTTCCTGTTGGTGAAAATGACAAGCAATTAGTCAATTTACTCCTAAAAAGTGTTTGCATTAGGTCTATCCAGAAATCTTAGCAGGTATTTAGCGTTTTTCTCTTCATTACACATGGCTTTCAACATAATGCTATGCATGCCAAGTGAATACCACTGTGCTGAGACTCGATAGGTTCCTGATAAGTGGGAAGACTAGGAGAATCCTAGTATTAGCCACAGGATCCTTTTTAAAGGAAGAATCTTCTAGGAATTCCCTGGCTGTCCAGTGGTTAGGACTCCACGCTTTCACTGCTTGAGGGCGTGGGTTCAATCCCTGGTCAGAAAACTAAGATCCCACAGGCCCGTGCAGCGCAGCCAAAACAAAACAAAACTTATTGGAGGTTGTCTAGCCCAATGATTTTCCAGTGGTGAATCACAACTCATTGGTGAGTCATTAAATCAAGTTAGTGGGTCATGACTAGCAATTTTTAAGTTAAAAATAAATAGAAAATATTGGCATGCTTCACACATACTAAAGGTAAATATTGTTTCCTGAAGTTTTTACTTTAGTATGTACATGGTTTACACTGTGTAGGAATGTGAAATACATTTCTTGATATGGGTAACAGTCAAAAAAAATTGAAAGCCACAGTCCAGTCCACTCCACTTACTTAATGCAGAAATCCTCTCTATAGCGTCCCCAACAGACAGCCATTAGCCTCTGTAAAAAAGCTCTTGGGATAAAGTTGCCCCCACTTCCCAAAGGTAGGCAAAACTAAATGGAATTTACTCTGAAATGTATCGGAAAAATTAGGTGGATGGACGAATGGCTAGAGGGATGGATAGTTGGATAAATATGTGATAATGCAAGTACAGTAAAATGTTAATGGTAGAATCTAGGTGGTGAGAATATGGGTGTTCACTGTAAAATTCTTTCAACTTTGCTGTTGTGCTTGAAGTTTTTCCTAATAAAATGTTTGGGGAGGGGGCAGAGAAACTATTTATGGAGAACCCTAATGGGTAGAAAGTGATTATATTGAGCTAAAATCCAGCTTCTTGTAACCTTTAAAAATTGACCCTGTTTATTTCCTTCCTCCCCTTGTCCCTCCTCTACCCCACCCCCAACCTACAATAGAAATAGCCAACCCTTGTTCTAATAGACAGCACTTCAGCTATGAAAAGATATGCCTCATAACCCACTCAGGATAAACACTGTCAGTTCTTTCAGCCATTCTTCACATGACATATCTCTCCTCTGGATATGGTCCAGTCGTTGTACTCTTTCCCATCTCATGGTTATGCTCCTTGAGCAAAACTTTGGAAATAAGAGGAATTCTATATTTGTTCTCCGTCATTTCCATTTGTTAACATTATGTCGTCTCTCTCAATCAGTTACCAAGAGTGACAGATATCCACTCTGCCCTTTAAAATGTTTCTTAAACTCTAAAAACAGGGGAAAAAATGGTAACAGGTTTCAAAAATTTGGATTTCTGACTTATCCTGGAATCTGACAACCCTGGGACCACATTCCCACATGGCAACCAAGTGCTGGAGTGGAGCTGCAGCCTGCCCCCTTTTAGGCTGGGAATGCCCTCTCCAGTTTCTCACTGTCCCCACACTATCACTTATTTAGACTTTAGATTACCTATCTGGATGCTAAAGGCTTTGGAGCGTAACACTCCTCTATAGCTCTTCGTGTTTCTAAGGCACTGCCTACCTCAGTTCTTTGCACGTAAATATTCATTTTGAACAAAAGACCAAAACAACTAGGCCAGAATGCATTATACTGAATAACACACATTTGACTGTGATTGTGATCATATTTATAGTTCTAAGTTTTTACCGTTAGGCAATTCTAAGGACACACACTTGAAAGTTGGGAAAGTATTATACAGTGTTCTCTCCTGTGAGGTGAGAGAACATTTGGAGGATTCAAATATTATTTTGAGGCTTTCAAAGCTGAACAATCATAGACATCCCATTTGTATCTATTTAATTGACATTCTAAAATGAATCCAGGAGCTGGATAGATAGACTCTTTTAGCTTCAGTGACAGCCTTTCATTCACTGTGACAAGTCTTCATTCAGTCATTTAAACATTTCTTGTGTTCACATAATTAGGTACTTGGTAAAGTGAAAATAAGTAACTCTTAAGCAACAACAAAGGAACCTCCCAAATTTCGTTACATGAATATATATTTTAAAATCACAATTTGGAGCAGTTTTCTTATGACTACCATGTCAACTATATAATACCATATGTAATTCCAGCACTGCTACAGATAAAATGTGGGTTTTTGTTGAAAATATTGTGTTATAAGACTATGATTCCAGTTACTCAGTACTCTCTATCTACTTGCCTACATAGATTGTATAGGAGTGGATCAAAACAATATGCCAAATATTCTTTGGAAAAAATATATACATTCATAACTTGTATACATTTGTGTTTTAATTTTTGATGCCCCAAATTACTATCATTCTTAAAAAAATCTTTGAATTAGATTATTTGGCTGTTCCCATAGGAATATTTTCTATAAATAGCTCCTATTAAAAACTGGGAAAAACTAGTCAAGCAGCTTTTCAATCTGTTTTCTCAATGTGTGCAGAAGAAAAATCGTCTGGGAAGTATAAAACTGAAGGGAAAGTCTTAAAAAAAACAAAACCCAACTGAACAGCCTCATTCTTGAAACAGCAAAATAAATCCTTGCAATAATACGTTGCTGTCACCAGGTGTCACAATCAACCTGACCCAAAGCTCAGAGCTCCCCAACCAGCAAGGCCAGTCAGTAGACCCTCAGTGATGTAATAGACTGTTTCCCAATAGGAAAGTTCAAGTTATCTCAAGAGATTTTGTGAAATCCTAAAAAAGTTTTCACAACAAAATTATTTTAATTTGAAAAAAAACAAAAACCAAACACTTTCTAAACCTTGTCAGTACTGACAAAATTTCCTTCAAATCCATTCCCTTTCCTTCACCTGTGTTTGTTCTTTGATCATAAACTAGTGCAGTATAGCATAGCTGAGGACGTGCTCTTAAATCCCATATCCGACATCTATTATCTGTGTGGCCCCAGAAAAAAAATTATTTAACCAGTACTGGCTACATAATTCCACAGGGCCAGTGCAAAATGAAAATGAGGGCTCTTTGTTGAGGAAAGGAATTTGAAGATGGCGACAGCAGAGCATTAAATCAAGTGCTGTGCATACGACAGGTCACATGCCCAAGAACCTGACTCTTACGTAACTTCTCCCAGCCTCCATTTCTCCATTTTCCTCACGGTTCAATGAGAATAATGATAGCACCTGCTTCATAGACTCGTTGTGAAGGTTAGGGAGGATGAGGCACATGAAACATTTACCACAGTGCTTGGTGAACGGTGAGCTCTCAATAAACAGGAGCTGTTGTTTTTATGTCCTTCATCAGGCGCTGCGCCTCCCTTCCCCTGCACCAACCCATTTTACAATTTTCTGCCAGAGTAATCTTCTTTAGCACAGTTCTAATTATGTCACTGCCCTGTTTTTTACAAAAGCCAAACCCTCACTGCCTACAGAATAAAACCCAAATTTCTTGGACTAACCTAATCCAGTTTTCCAGCTTCATCACCCATCACTTGTCTGGCTCCCTGGTCTCTCTCTGACCTCTGCCTCACATCCTGCGTCTTTGCTGATGCTGTTCCTTCTGCTGGAAATGCCCTCTCCCCAGGACTGTAGGGGAAATACAAGAATAAGAGTCACAGTTCTCCCTTAGAGCTGTTTACAATATAGACTGGGAAACAATATCACACAGAGATTCAGCAAGAACGCAAGACAAGGTGAAAAGAATGGTCAAGGAAAAAAATGTCTTAGAAGTTCAGAAGTAGAAGCCATGACTGAAATGGCACTTTTTAAAGCATTTCATTTCATAGTTTATGAATGGTTACTATGTTATGCACAGACTCTATGTTATATGTATCAAAACACAGAGCTCCATGGATTCTTTTTCAAAAATATAATTCATATCCCTCAGTTATTAAATGCTAAACTTAAAAGCAGGGGCAATATATACTTTTAATTAATTATTTTTGGAGCAGTTTTAGGTTTACAGCAAAATTGAGCAGAAAGTCCGGAGTTCCCATATGCCATCGCCACACACATGCAACTCCTTCCACCATCACATCCTGCAACATTACAATTGATGAACCTACACTGACACATCTTTATCACCTGAAGTCCATATTTACATTATGGTTCACTCTTGATTTAGTCAGAGAGGCTAAACATGAGTTTAGTCAAATGTATAATGACAGGTATTCACCATTATAGTATCATACAGAGTTGTTTCATTGCCTTAAAAACCCTCTGTGCTCTGTCTATTCATCCCTTCCCCTCTGAACACTTGGCAACCACTGATCCTCTTATATCTCCATAGTTTTGAGTTTTTGAGAATGTTGTATAGTTGAAATGATCAAGTATGAGGCCTTTTTAGATTGGTTTCTTTCATTTAGTAATATGCAATTAAATTTTCTTCATGTCTTTTCAGGGTGCAATGTTTTTTAAATAAAATTTTAAATGAAAGTCACATTTAGTTATACAGAGTACTAATTTTTTACTTTAAAAAGTAGGTTTAGGACTTCTCTGGTGCCGCAGTGGTTAAGAAACCACCTGCCAATGCAGGGGACATGGGTTTGATCCCTGGTCCAGGAAGATCCCACATGCCCCAGAGCAACTAAGCCCGTGTGCCACAGCTACTACTGAGCCTGGCCACTAGAGCCTGCGAGCCACAACTGCACCTAGACCCCATGCTCCACAACAAGAGAAACCACTGCAATGAGAAGCCCACGCACTGCACCCAAGAGTAGCCCTGGTTCGCTGCAACTAGAGAAAAGCCCGCGGGCAGCAACGAAGACCCAACGCCGCCATAAATAAATAAATAAATAATTTAAAAAAGAAGACCCAAAACATACACATAATTTAAAAAGTAAAAAAAAAAAAGTATGTTTACCAACAACTCTTGTGTTGGGGACCTTTCTGTGGGATAATTTGCCCACATACATTAAGTATCAGAATTGTCATCGCAGAGGTGGTATGTTCTTAAAGTCTCTCTCAATTTTAGGGACAAGTGGGATGGTTTAAAATACTGATTTTTAAAAAAATTCAGGTATTCAGTTTGCCTAAAAATAAAGTCTGTTGTGGAATAACTGCTGAATTTTTTAAAAGCCCATTGTGTAATCATTACTTTTTCCATTCGCCTCCCAGATCTGATGGCACAGTCAGTCCATACCTTTCTCCTTTATCTTTCTCCTTTAGTGGTATCGCTACCACACACATGCCATGGTTTACTTTTCATGTTTTCCTAAACACTACTACTGAAACGCTCTATAGCCATCACTGTGTTCCTAGGATCCATTTATTACCTTGGGCTTTATAGGATTGTCATGATTTAAGAGAATGAGAGAGAAGGGAAAGGTATACGTATTTCAGGAAAGGAAAAAAGAATGATCAAAAGCAGGGATGAAACAGTCACGTTCATGCCTGGGTGCTGTGAGTATATTTTATTCTGCAAATGTAGGATACTCTAGATCAGGAGGTTAGACAATTCATCATACACACTACTTATCTAGTTAGTTAGTTAGTTAACATTTACAGAGCATACAATGTGCTGGGCATGATTCTATAACACTTTTCTAATATTCTAACCTCATACAATTTGGGAGGTCCTCTTTGGAAAGCACACATACAAAGAAATACAAAATTAGGTGGCCTTAGAAAGGACCCATGTAAGTGAAGAGACCTGAAAATTAAGCTTCACAGTAAACTCACCTCCATTTCCCATGACTGAGAGACTGAAGTAAAGAAGTAAGCTTCAGGCAGCCCAATTCTTCACCTCTCACAGGTATCCAAGACTGCTTCTTGTCCCATGATCTCCATTTCTCCCTAGAAGAGCTCGGTTATATTGCCATTAGAGCAAAGGGCAAAATTAAACAAGAAGCTTTCATGTTCTGCTTGCCACACATTTCTAGCCACCATTTATGCACTGATTTTATTCACTGCCTTATTCTAGGCAGATTTTCTAACATTCTTTTCATCAAACCATAACATGAAATTTCTGTATTCCAGAAAGACGGATATGAATAAAGTATCCTTTTTTGCCCCCTCTCCACACTTTCCCAGCAATCTATAAAATGATTACTGTTCTCACAGAACAGTGTGTTCATTCACTTAATAGGCTTTTATGTGCCAGGCTGTACCAGGTACTCAGGATACTAAGATGCATCGGAAATTAATTTCTTCCCTCAGGGAACTCACATTCCAGTTTGGCAGAGAACTGATAAGTAAACAGATGATTGCAATAGTCCCTAATTGGCTGTAATAGGACTATGTACAACTGTTATGGGAACCTAGCTTTGAGAATCAGTAGAAACGTATAAAATAAATCTTTGAGGATAAATAGATACAACACGTGGACAAGGAAAGAAAGGGCTTTTAAGCCAGGGGCTCTTAACCAGGGGGTCCACGGTTCAAATTATGGAGCTTGAAGAATTTGGATGAGAAAATGAGTACGTCTTTATTTTCACTAACCTCCAGTTTGAAATTTAGCATTTTTTTCCATTATAAATATAGGTCACAAACTGGAGTAGTATTAGCAATACTTGTAACTTGTCACCAGTAGAAACATAGATATATTCAACATAGATATATTCATATTGCAGTTGACTCAGATTCTTGAAACATTATTTTACACATATTGCTACTTTGAAATTACAGTAGGAATTTGACTCACTGTGAGACCTTATTATTTATTGCATACTACATAACACAAATTTGTTTTCCTAACATTCTGATAATTGTATAGGAATATACAATTATCTCTTTGTAGTAATACGTATGTCTATGTAATAATATGTATGTTTATGCATTTAAATATATTATTCTGAGAAGGGCTCCACAGACTTCACCAGACTGTCTAAGAGCTTCATTGTGAAAAAAAGAATAAAAGTAAGGTTAAGAATCGCTGTTCCAGGCAAAGGGAACAGAAGACACAGCAAGTTTGGGACTTCCCTCGTGGTGCAGTGGTTAAGAATCTGCCTGCCAATGCAGGGGACACGGGTTTGATCCCTGGTCCAGGAAGATCCCACATGCCGCAGAGCACCTAAGCCCATGCACCGCAACTACTGAGCCTGCGCTCTAGAGTCCGCGGGCCACAACTACTGAGCCCACGTGCCACCACTACTGAAGCCTGCGCGCCTAGAGCCTGGGCTCCGCAACAAGAGAAGCCACCGCACTGAGAAGCCCGCGCGCCACAACAAAAAATAACCCCCGCTCACCGCAACTAGAGAAAGCCCGCACGCAGCAACAAAGACCCAACACAGCCAAAAAAAAAAAAAGACACAGCAAGTTTAAAGATGAGGACTTGTTCAAGAATTTAGTCACCAGTGCTGCCCTTTCTTTCTCTTGACTGAATTCTTCCCACTCCTCTTTCTGCCACTCCCCTAGTTTGGGACACCTGTCCATTTGGCCCTCTTCTAATCTATGTTCCACACTTCCCACTGTTGGGAATCCATATTCCCAAAGCTGATATTGTGTCACTGCTATCCTGGTTGAAGGGGATCAGGAGAGCCCAGCCTGCCTGGCCTTGGTATTGCCTCTGCAGGCAGAGGCAAGATCAAGGAGCCCTTGGGATCCCTCGGACAGATCTGGAAACCCCTGGCCTAAAAGAGCAAGTGTGGCTTTCAACAGCCTCCATGGGTCATTAATACCTCTCCATCCTTATCTTCTATCATATTCCCTGAGCTCTGTCCTCCAGCCTCACAGAAACACTTTTCACTTTTCATAAAGATCCTGACCTCTATCACCTCCGGGGGTATACAAGCTATTTTTTCTGCTTGGGACTCTACTTCTCACCACTCCTTTTTCCTGGTTAACACCTACTTATCTGTTAGGTGTTAGTTTAGAGGTCTCTTCCTCTGGGAAGTCCTTCTACTCCCCACGAGAATGGCCCAAATATCTCTCCTACGTGTTGCCTTAACAGCCTGTATTTACCTTTTTTTTCTTTCTACTTTATGTGGCATAAGTATTTTGTTATACAAGGTACAAAAATACTTTCACGTTTTGGTTGGTTTCAAAGTTTGAAAAGAATGACGGGCCACAGTAGGGGTGGGGTGCGATGTGGAGAGGTACACAAAACGGGCAGAGAAAGGATTTTTTTTTTTTTTTTTGGCTGCTTTGGGTCTTCGTTGCTGCACGTGGGCTTTCTCTGGTTGCAGCGAGTGGGGGCTACTTTTCGTTGCAGTGTGCGGGCTTCCTATTGCAATGGCTTCTCTTGTTGCCGAGCCAGGGCTTTAGGCAGGGACTTCAGTAGTTGCAACACGCAGGCTTCAGTAGTTGTGGCACATGGGCTTAGTTGCTCCGCGGCATGTGGGATCTTCCTGGACCAGGGATCAAACCCATGTCCCCTGCATTGGCAGGGGGATTCTTAACCACTGGACCACCAGGGAAGTCCTGAGAAAGGATTTTCTTAACGGCTGTTGGCCCATCTGAGGAGGAGGAAGCAGAGGACCCCGATTTGAAATGACCAGGAAAATGCTCTGTCTTGGCTGGGTGGTCCTTCCTGTTGGGCGGAACTGGCTGCAGGGCTTGGTGCTCACTGAAGCAGGGTGGGTGCAGGGAGGGGTGTGGACAGAGGGGCTGGGAATGATGAACGATTCGTGGTCAGGACCTGTTGCTATGGTGACACAATGTGAGAACAAATGGTACACTCACATATACACAAGTTTAAGTGTCTTAATCCATGCCAGAAAACATGCAAAATTAAACGTGTCGTTTCTTTGAGATGGAGCTACGGAAGCACATTTGGACTGGAGGTCAGGCCTCGCTCAGTCCCAGGGAGGCCTCTGAGCTGGGTCTGGGTGTCCCAGAGAGAAGGGCCCTGAATCCTGCTGTAAGCACCTTGAAGAGGGGTTTGGGGGCAAGACAGGGCTGGGGAAGAGGAGAGAAAGGAAACAGGAAACAGTGCACTGAGTCAGGCTTAAAATTCTCAGGCTTTGGAGGGAAGCAGCAGCTCTGCACAGGCTGCCTGGGGGCAGTGGAAGCTCAGGGCGGCTTCCTCCCCAGTGGGGCGGGGGTCTCGAGCTGTGGTGACAAGACTGAAGAAGTAACAGAACTGACAAGACTTCCAACCTTGCTGGGTGGTATCAGAGGAAGGGTACCAGCGAACCTCTGGACATCAGTTTCTTCACCCTGAAAATGGGAGAGTGCCACCTGACCTGCATCCTCTGAGCACGTAGGGCAGCGGCGGCAGCGGTAGGGGCAGCGGGGTAGGTGAGCGCAGCAGCTGAGGTGGCTGGGGTCAGCTCTGTGGCGTACAGAGGGAAGGGGGCCCAGGACTCTGGGTATGCGGGGATCAGAGGGGCCCCCATCAGCTCTGAGTGTGCTCCTAGGGAGGGGTGAGCGTTGGTGGGATTTGGCGTAGCCGTCAGCTTGTTCTTGGCCGTCTTGGTGTTGGCTTTGGCACACTCCAGCCTCAGGGTCTGCGGGTTCTCAGGATCAAAGCGAATACCGTTCAACGCCTTCTGGGAGGCTTCTGCTCCTGCCCGGTCGTCAAAGATCGCAAAACCAGCAGGCTGCCTCGATGTGAGCTTGATCGGGGACGCTTCATACCCCTTGCACGGCCTGAAGAGCAGGTAGAGTTCTTTGGGTTGAATGTCCACAGGGAGGCCACTGGCGAACAGGGTCCGGAGCGCCTCCACCGTGCGAGCCGTGCGGGCGCTGGGCGCGCAGTCCGGCATCAGGTTGCTCGCGGTGCTGGGGGTGGGGTGTGGTGGCGGTGACAGGGGCAGCCAGCGGGTCCGGCTGGAGTCGCATCAGGCTTCGCGGGCGCGGGAGACGGGGAGGGGGTGCGGCGGACGTGGCGCTGGGAACCCCGGCCGAGCCATGGTGGCCGCCGCCTCCGCCTTTTCCCTGCGACCGGCGAGTCTTGCCTTCTTTTTATCACGGAATGGTAATAGACTTTTTTTTTTTTTTTTTTTTTTTTTTTTTTTGGTTTAGGAAGGCTCCGGATGCACAGGCTCAGCGGCCATGGCTCACAGGCCCAGCCGCTCCACAGCATGTGGGATCTTCCCAGACCGGGGCACGAACCTGTGTCCCCTGCATCGCCAGGCAGACTCTCAACCACTGCGCCACCAGGGAAGCCCGGTAATAGACTTTTTACTTGTCTGCGCTCTTTTCTCTGGTCGGCACTGAGCCTTTACCCACTGTTTAATTCCCCACATAGGGCCTGACAGTAGTGGGCGTTGGGCGGCTACTTACTGGTTAGATGGATAAATGAATGAAGCCAGAATTGTCACCTAGGGCTATAGCAGAAAAAGGCTTGGAAACCGGGGTAAGTGGTTTGAACTATATCCCCTAGACCAGGATTTTCCAAACTGTACCTTATGACCTATTAGTGGATTGTGAGATCAATTTAGTGGTTTGCAATAATTTTTTTATGTGAAATAGAATTTTATAGAACAGAAGAATAGAATAGAATAGAAGCAAGGGTAAGTTTGTTTCATGAAACTTTTACTTCAGTTATACATATCATGCATATATATGCACATCCTGAACTAGTATGTGTGCCTTGAGTTGTGATTATTTCTTCCAATAGATTAAGTCAAGAAGGTTCTAAAACTCCTGCTGTAACCACAGGGGAGCCGTTGTGAAGGGTTTCAATTAAGGATGTGATATGATCAGATCTGTGGTTTGGGAAACTTCCTCAGACCATGGCATGAAGGGTATTTTGACCAGCGACGGTGGCAATGGGAGCATCTGAAAAGCTACTAGAGTCAACTGAGAAGTGACAAGAAAGATAATGGCATGGGATGGAAAGGAAGGGGTGGGAAGGAGAAGTAGTGACTGACTGGAAAACGGTGCTTTTGAGGGGGTTGAGGCTTAAGATCTAGTACTATGGGCTTGATCTGGAATGCCGTAATTCAGGTAATGGAAACATCACAGCCAACGTCAATTCAGTAGGAGGAAAATCAATTATACTAACTTTTGAATTGAATTGACTGATCCATTTGGTCAGAATAATTAGCCCACATTGATATGAATTGCTCTGGATGCTAAATATAGTAATGACTAATGGGCTAGATTGTCCCAAGTATAAATTACCCATAACTAGTGTTTGAATCTAGTTGCTTAAATATTTAAGCTACTTTTATTGTGCTATCACTACAGTGTATGAAATTATCTATGTTTTGAGTGGGGAAATCAACCTACATAGCCCATTGCTCATGAATTATCTATAGTTTACTCACCTACCTCAAATTCTTTTCTGGAACAAGACAAATATGAGGGAAAAAATCCAGTAACATGTAATTTATATAATTTAATATGCATTGCATATGAGAATAAATATTATTTTTATTTCTCTATATAATAATTATGTCTTCTCTCACAAAGTCCTCATTCATCTGGAAGAATTATATAATGTTCTCAATTTACTATGGATGGGCAATGCTTAACCTGGGTGGTATGTGGATCACCATATCTTAGTTGTAGGACGAGACTGCCTCCAAGCAATCTGAATGTAAATCAGGTATGGGTGTTGTCCTGAATAGTTATTTAGGAGCAGAGGAGTAATGGTGGATGAAGGTACAGCCAAGGAATGAGACAAAATAAAATGTATTAGTTTTTATGCATTAGATTAGTAAGCTAATGATAAAATAATGATTAAAGGCTCACATTAGAGCAACAACTTTTAAATTTTGACCCTTATCATTTAATATTTAGTCTTACGTGTTAAACTAGATGTTAAAATTCCTAAAGGATGTTGTGGGCCCCGCATAGCACTTAGCAGTGCCCTGAGCCATGCTTACTGACTGAATGATATATTTATTAAAAATTACAATGTTGCCCATCAACAGACAATTGGCTTGAGGAGATGTGATATATAATGGAATATTACTCAGCCATGAAAAGAATGAAATATTGCCATTTGCAGCAACATGGATAGACTTAGAGAATATTATGCTTACTGAAATAAGTCAGAGAAAGATAAATACTCTATGATATCACTTATATGTGGAATCTAAAAAATAACACAAATGAATCTATAAACAGAACAGAAACAGATTCACAGACATAGAAAACAAATTTATGGTTACCAAAGTGGGGGAGGAGGGACAAATTAGGAGTATGGAATTAACAGATAAAAACTACTATACATAAAACAGATAAGCAACAAGGATTTACTGTATAACACAGGGATTTATGCCCAATATCTTGAAATAACCTATAATGGAATATAATCTGCAAAAAAAAAATCTGAATCACTATACTGTACACCTGAAACTGATATGATATTGTAAATCAACTATACTTCAATAAAAATAAAATATTTTCAAGCTCTTAAAAAAATTCCAGTGTTAATTTCCAATTACCACTAAATTCTTTTTATAGCTAAAATGAATTACTTGAATTAAAGCCATCTGCTTAAAGGTACAACTATAAAGTTAGGTGACTTTTAAAAAAACCATAATGAAATATAAATTATGTTGTTCCTCAAAGTTGAAATTCCAGAAGGCTACACACTTGTTGAACAATAATGTAATTACTCAAAATGAAACAGGAGGGAAGGAGGCAGGGCACAGCCTTTGAAAGAATGACATAGCCCGAGGACATGACATAAACTGATTAGAACCAAATAGGTCCAAAGTGGTGGACAAGTCGACTTCCACTAGACCTTGAGCCTCAGTATACGCCCACATCAGCAAGCTGAATGACACACCCACAGGCGCCATGACAGTTCCATAAGGATCAAAAAGTGAGCAGTGGCCCAATTCCTAGAAATCCCCTCCCCTTCCTAAAATAGCTGGAGTACTCCTCCCACTCTTTAGCCTATGAAATTTATATATCTTTATATCTTATTTATATATCTTTATATCTCTCCACTCCTATAAAAACTGACAAGGCTATACCCTGGGGCCTTTCTCACCTTCTGAGATGGCCCACACTCTGTCTGTGGAGTGTGTTTCTCTCTAAATAAATTCACTTCTTACCTAACACTTTGTCTCTCACTGAATTCTTTCTGCAATGAAACATCAAGAACCTGACCTTCATTAAGTCCTGAAACCAGGTGTGTGATCTCAGTTGGAAGATTGTGGGTTTTGGCTCGGGTTCGAGTCCCAGCTGTGTGGGTTCAAGTCCCAATCGGAGGTGCATGGTTTCAAAATCATCAGCAAACTCTTTTGCAATTGCCTTTAAAGCCAATTTAAGAAACATACAAGAAAAACAATTCACTTTATAAATACGGCTAATTTCTGTTACCCCTCCCACTGGAAAAAAAATACATATTTGGATTGTTCATTTTATTCATCATATTTGGCTTTAGATAACTCTTGGTTGTGTGTGTGTGTGTTTTTGTGTGTGTGTGGTACGCGGGCCTCTCACTGCTGTGGCCTCTCCCATTGCGGAGCACAGGCTCCGGACGCGCAGGCTCAGCAGCCATGGCTCACGGGCCCAGCCGCTCCGCGGCATGTGAGATCTTCACGGACTGAGGCACGAACCCGTGTCCCCTGCATCGGCAGTCGGACTCTCAACCACTGCGCCACCAGGGAAGCCCTCTTGGTTGTGTTTTTAAAAAATGTCCTTGAAGAATAAATTTGTAGCCATTAAATGTACTGAAATAAACATGACATAGGACCATTGTAATATACTAAATCTCCATATTGAGAAATTTTTAAAGTTGTATTGAAGTATAGTTGATTTACAATGTTTGTTAATTTCTGCTGTACAGCAAAGTGACTCAGTGATACATACATATATATATATATATATTCTTTTCCATCATGGTTTATCACACGATATTGAATATGGTTCCCTGGGCTATACAGTAGGACCATGTTGTTTATCCATCCTATATATAATAGTTTGCATCTGCTAATCCCAAACTCCCAATCCTTCCCTCCCCTCCCCTCCCTTCCCCTTGGCAACCACAAGTTTGTTCTCTATGTCTTTGAGTCTGTTTCTCTTTCATAGATAGGTTCACTTGTGTTGTATTTTAGATTCCAAATATAAGTAATATCATATAGTATTTGTCTTTCTCTTTCTGACTTACTTTGCTTAGTATTGTAATCTCTAGGTCCATCCATGTTGCTGCAAATGGCATTATTTCATTCTTTTTCATGGCTGAGTAATATTCCATTGTATATGTATATATCATACCTTCTTTATCCATTCATCTGTCAATGGACTTTTTTTTTTAAACATCTTTATTGGAGTATAATTGCTTTACAGTGGTGTGTTAGTTTCTGCTGTATAACAAAATGAATCAGCTATACATATACATACATCCCCATATCTCCTCCCTCTTGCGTCTCCCTCCCACCCTCCCTATCCCACCCCTCTAGGTGGACACAAAGCACGGAGCTGATCTCCGTGTGCTATGCAGCTGCTTCCCACTAGCTATCTATTTTACATTTGGTACTGTATATATGTCCATGCCACTCTCTCACTTCGTCCCAGCTTACCTTCCCCCTCCCCATGTCCTCAAGTCCATTCTCTATGTCTGCGTCTTTATTCCTGTCTTGCCCCTAGGTTCTTCAGAACCATTATTATTATTTTTATTTTTAGATTCCATATATATGTGTTAGCATATGGTATTTGTTTTTCTCTTGCTGACTTACTTCACTCTATATGACAGTCTCTAGGTCCATCTACCTCACTACAAATAACTCAATTTCGTTTCCTTTTATGGCTGAGTAATATTCCATTGTATATATGTGCCACATCATCTTTATCCATTCATCTGTCGATGGACACTTAGGTTGCTTCCATGTCTTGGCTATTGTAAATAGTGCTGCTGTGAACATAGGGGTGCATGTATGTTTTCAAATTATAGTTTTGTCTGGGTATATACCCAGGAGTGGAATTGCTGGATCATATGGCAACTGTATTTTTAGTTTTTTGAGGCACATCCATACTGTTTTCCACAGTGGCTGTACCTATTTACATTCCCACCAACAGTGTAAGAGGGTTCCCTTTTCTCCACACCCTCTCCAGCATTTATTATTTGGAGATTTTTTAATGATGGCCATTCTGACTGGTGTGAGGTGATACCTCACTGTAGTTTTAATTTGCATTTCTCTAATAATTAGCAATGATGAGCATCTTTTCATGTGCATAATTGGCCATCTGTATGTCTTTTTTGGAGAAATAGCTATTTAGGTCTTCTGCCCATTTTTCAATTAGGTTGTTTGTTTTATTCTTATTGAATTGTACGTGCTGTTTGTATATTTTGGAAATTAAGCCCTTATAGGTCTCATCATTGGCAAATATTTTCTCCCAGTCTGTAGGTTGTCTTTTCATTTTGTTTTTGGTTGCCTTTGCTGTGCAAAAGCTTATAAGCTTGATTAGGTCCCATTTGTTTATTTTGGTTTTTATTTCTATTGCCTTGGGAGACTGACCTAAGAAAACATTTGTATGATTTATGTCATAGAATGTTTTGCCTATGTTCTCTTCTAGGAGTTTTATGGTGTCTTGTCTTATATTTAAGTCTTTAAGCCATTATGAGTTTATTTTTGTGTATGGTGTGAGGGTGTGTTCTAACTTCATTGATTTACATGTGCTGTCCAACTTTCCCAACACAACTTGCTGAAGAGATTGTCTTTTCTCCATTGTATATTCTTGCCTCCTTTGTCAAAGATTAGTTGTGCATAGGTGTGTTGGTTTACTTCTGGGCACTCTATTCTGTTCCATTGATCTGTATGTCTGTTTCTGTGCCACATATTGAGAAATCTTAAACCATGTATACAGGCTGAAACTGTATAGTGAGGATTGTCTATAATTAACCCATGGACCACTCTCTTTAGGCATTCTTTCTTTAAAAAAATTTATTTATTTTTGGCTGCTTTGGGTGTTCGTTGCTGCACGCGGGCCCTCTCTAGTTACAGCGAGCGGGGGCTACTCCTTGTTGCAGTGTGCGGGCCTCCTGTTGCAGTGGCTTCTCTTGTTGCAGAGCCCGGGCTCTAGGCGCACAGGCTTCAGTAGTTGTGGCATGCGGGCTCAGCATTTGTGGCTCGCAGCTCTAGAGCAAAGGCTCGGTAGCTGTGGCGCATGGACCTCGTTGCTCCGCGGCATGTGGGATCCTCCTGGACCAGGGCCCGAACCCGTGTCCCCTGCATTGGCAGGCAGACTCCCAACCACTGCACCACCAGGGAAGCCCTCTCTAGGCATTAAGTTTGCTCAAGCATTAATACTAATAATACACAAATAAAGGGGAGAATTTTTACCGTGCATCTCCTAGGACCCAAAGTTGGTTAATGACAACTATGTTTGTAATATTAGCATCACCAGATGCCACAGCAGTTTGATTAAATGTAGGTAGGAGAACAACTATATTTTGCGACTATAAGCGAACATCTAGGTACACTTCAACATGTCTCCTAGGCACAAGAATAATCTCCTACATAACCACAGTATAACTACTACACTCGGAAAATCCAGCATTGATACAATACCATCATCTAACATAAATCCGTATTCAAATATCCCCAACTGTCCATAGGCCACATGTTTTGAATTCAAAATTGAGAATCCCTCCCAGAAGGAAGTTCTCTACCACTAGGATTATATCTTTCGCCTTCTTATCTGCCATATTCCTTGCACCACAAAAAGAAAACTCTCGGTTTGCTCTCATCTCTGCTGAATTTCAGGTCAGCTATTCTTTGTGTAATGTTTCCAAGCCAGCTATCCATTTGTATCTATTTTTGAGACATTTAATATGTATTTGGGTAATTCCTGGGTTAAAGTCCACTTCTCCCACAAGACTGTTTCACAAGGATAGTGAGTGTTTCCTCCAGCCCCAAATGTATTTCCAGGTGCAAGTGCTTGGTGCATAGTAGGTTTTCAAGAAATATTTTTGGAATGAATGAATATATAAAGTGTTTAAGTTGGCAGAATGCCTGTATTGTCTTCATATCTCTCTGCATCCCATAGAGTGGGCCCTCAATGGGAGTTTAACAGACCTTTGTAAAGTGAAAATATTCAGCACCATAGCTGGAAGTATGCTTTGACTATTCCCTTTTCACTTTCCTTTGATATTTAATAACATTTAAGGAGCAGAAGAGGTATACAGGGAATGCTGAATTTGATCTCCAATTCAGTACACCGAGATGTAGGAATTTATTAACTATGGGGAGAATCATTGCTGTGACAATGGAAAAATTAATTTTTCATAATTTTCATATATTAAACTATCATTTATTATGCACTTACTAAGTGTCAAACACTGTGCTAACTACTTCACATGCATTGAAAATTTTTATTATTATATTTTTAAAGATAAGTTTTACTGAGGTATACTTGACATTCAGTAAAATTCATACCTTTTGGTGTACAGTTCCATGAATTTTGACAAATGCTTTAGTCATGTAACTAACTACCATTACAATCATGATATAGAATATGAATATTTTCATCACCCCCAAATCCTCTTATGTTCCCTTTTAACACATGTCACTTACTCTTCCTACTTTAGTATATTTTTCTCATTTTTTAAAATAAATTTGTTTATTTTATCTATTTATTTTTGGCTGCATTGGGTCTTTGTTGCTGCGTGGGCTCTCTCTAGTTGCAGCGAGCAGGTGCTACTGTTCGTTGTAGTGTGTGGGCTTCTCATTGCGGTGGCTTCTCTTGTTGTGGAGAATGGGCTCTAGGTGTGCGGGCTTCAGTAGTTGTGTCACGTGGGCTCAGTAGTTGTGGCTCGTGGGCCCTAGAGCTCAGGCTCAGTAGTTGTGGCACACGGGTTTAGTTGCTCTGCAGCATGTGTGATCTTCCCAGACCAGGGCTCGAACCCATGTCCCCTGCATTGGCAGCCAGACTCTTAACCACTGCACCACCAGGGAAGCCCCTTTCCCATTTTTTTTGGAGAAGAAAAACTGAGGCTAAGAGCAGTTGAGTAATTTATTCAGAGCTACATAATTAGTAAGTGGCAGAGCTTGGACTCCAGCCAAGGTCAGTCTGACTCTAAATCACAAGATTTAAGTATGCCACCCTGCCGTTACTACTTTGTGATATTCCACTTGCGCAGCTTTGTATTTCCCATTTTGTTACACAATGGCCATAGAGCTGTAACAACAAGAGGAAATTAAAATGAACCTTTCAAAAATACTAAGAATAGGGTAAATGAATTACAAGATAAATTTTATGTCAAACTAGAGGTATATACTCTATTGCATAAGATTAAAAGCAAGTAAATTTTTGGTTCGTTGATATGGTAGTAAATATTTTAGTAGTTGTGAGTTTTAACTTTACTTCACAACTGAGGACTCTATTAGCCACTTGAATCTAGGAATATCCTAGGATAAAATTTGGGGGTTTGTCGCTGCCTGACACGTCAGACCCAGACAGTTCCTGTCCTCAGGTAGCTTACCACTGAATCTCACAGATAAAACCATCACCTGCATTATGGTTTTATTTAGAGTTCTAACATGATGCATCTTAGCCTAAATCAGTTACAGAGTGTTTTGCTGAATTAGATAAATTAAAAATCTACTTAAAAATAATTTGAATAGATGGAACAGGGAATCCTCAAAGTAGCCTTGATATAATAAACATTTTGTATTTGTAGTATATTAGAAAGACAGTGTTCAATTTAACTACTAAATTTGGGGGTGGTTTGTTATGCAGCAAAAGACAATAGAAAACTGATACAGGTACTAGAGTATTGGTCTGTTCACGTAGGAAGATCAAGTCACATTTTTGAAGTCTCCAAATTACAAATTAGCTGCATTTTGTAAGTCAGTTGTTTAAAATTTAGAATATATTGTCTCATAGAAACAGATGCATTTTCTTACCAAGTAGTTTGGACATAATTGAATCTTTATGTGGTAGTTCAGGATTTTTCCATTGCCTACATTCATTGCACATCTCTGAGGTTAAGATACAAAAGGTGCTCACAACTGAGTTGGCTGTTTATTGACCTTGTGCCAGGTCACTGCTTTTTTTTAAGCAAATGTTTTTAGACAAAAAACTAGTGGATTAAAACTGCACTATTTATTTGGCTCATGAATCTGCTGGGCAGCCCTGGTCTGGGACAGGCTTAGCTGATCTCCAGTCATGTGTCAGGGATCAGTTGGTGGCTTGACTGGGTACTGGCTTGTCCCAGATAATCTCACTCATATTTCTGATGGTTTGCTGTCTGTTGGTTGGGGGTAATAGGGGTGACTTAGCCACACATCTCTCATAATCCTGTAGGCTAGTTTAGGTATGTTCATAGAGCAGCAAGATTCTAAGAGAAGCAAGGAACTAAGCCCCAAAGTGCAAGTTCTTTTCAAGTACTGCTTGCATCACATGTGCTAATGTTTCATTTGCCAAAATAAGTCACATAACTCACCTAGATTTAAGGAGTGAGTAAATGGATTCTACTTCTTTATGGGAAGAGTGGAGAATTATGGGCATTTTTACAGTTTACCTCAATGTCAACTTAAATTCAGATAGAAAATATAAGAGAAGGCTAAAGAAAGAAAAAAAAAATCAGTGTAGGTTAGAGAGAGCTGGCCTCTTGACCTCATTCTCTGTTGGAGAATAAGAAGAGATGTTAAATGCACCTGAGATTGCTGGATAGAGGGAGAAGAGTGCAAAGGGCATAATAAGATAGAGGACCCAGCTTCTATCTATCTATAAAATCTTGAAGATAGGCATCACATGACATTGCCAAAGGGATGCACTCTGCCCCAGACAACCTCCTACCTCTTTAACTGCACTGTCTGGCCTCTGTTGTGTGTAGGCTCCCCCTGACCTGCAAAGCACTTAAATGTCAGTGTTACTCAGGGTTTTGTCCTTGCTCCTCCTTTATCCTTATTCTACACATTTGCCCTAGGTAATTTCATCTGATTTCATGGCATCAGCTTCCACCTATTCAGTGATGAAGTCCAAGTC
The DNA here is from genome assembly GCF_003031525.2 of Neophocaena asiaeorientalis asiaeorientalis. Taxonomy (NCBI): domain Eukaryota; kingdom Metazoa; phylum Chordata; class Mammalia; order Artiodactyla; family Phocoenidae; genus Neophocaena; species Neophocaena asiaeorientalis. Next base: position 2,025,962 of record NW_020172162.1, read on the forward strand.
TACATATGTAGCCCTGACCTGTGGCCTCCATAACCATATGTCTCAATGAATTCTTAGACATCTGTGCCTATATTGCCTCCAAGCACTTCAGCCTCAATATGTTCAAAACCAAATTTATTTTCATGCCCAGAGACCCTGATCTTTCTCCTGCTTTCCTGTTTTTAGTTAATGGTTTCACCTTCATCCATTTACCTAAGCTAGAAATCTAACCTCATTGTCATTCTTGATTACTTCTTCTTTATTTACTACAATTCCTGGTGAATCCATCTCCTACATGATTTTGTATTCATCCCCTTCAGTCCATTTCCACCCCATCACCTTGGTGTGGACTCTCATCACCTCTCCCCTGACCTCTTGCAGCAACCTCTTAACTGGTCTTCCTCAAATATTTTCACCTGTCTAGTTTTTCGCTACTCCATTCCATTCAGGGACGTTGTAAGACCCAAGTTTGTTCATGTCACTCTATTTAAAAATGTAAGCTGGGCTTCCCTGGTGGCGCAGTGGTTGAGAGTCCGCCTGCCGATGCAGGGGACATGGGTCCGTGCCCCGGTCCAGGAAGATCCCACATGCCGTGGAGTGGCTGGGCCCGTGAGCCATGGCCGCTGAGCCTACGCGTCCAGAGCCTGTGCTCCGCAACAGGAGAGGCCACAACAGTGAGAGGCCTGCGTACCGCAAAAAAGAGAAAAAAAAAAAGTAAGCTGGGTCCCTATTGCCTACAAAGCTAAGTCCCAATTCCTTGAAAGCACGGCTCACCAAGTGCTTAGCAATCTGGCCCCACCTGATTGTACCAGCATCAGCTCCTGCCATCCTGCCCCACCCCATCCCCTTTTATCCAACCTCACTGAACTTCTCACTATTCCCCACCAACACATGCCCTTGCACAATGCTGGGCTTTGGCCCATGTTGTTTACCCTTTCTGGATTGCCAGCCCTCTCTTCTCCATCTGATAAATTCTTATTCATCAGCACAGCTCATCAACCTGTCACCTCCCTGCTGATGACTTCCCTGAGCCATCCAGAGTTAGTCACTTGTTCTTTGTTCTCATAGCCTTTTGCCCTTTCCTTCGGCAGTGACCATCTTGTGTGCTTTTGGCTGCCTAGGTTCTTTTGAGTATCGGTGTTATGTTTGGCAAATTTTTAGCCACATGAATTCCATCTCTCTGACGTAGAACCCAGAAAACTCAAATTTCCCTTGCAGCTAAGAAGCCATGAAAGGATCTGAGCTCCCTCAATCAGATGTACCTGAACGGAACTTTTTTTTAGAAGTGAGCATTAGTGTGTAAGGGGGCAAGGTGTGCGGCTGATCTTCGGTCAAGAGTGATCAGAACAAGTCTTTGATTCTTGGAATGGCAGTAGCAGAGCTGCCTGTGTGTAGCCCCTACTGTGGAGAGGTGATAAGTGTGGTGGTTGCTAGACCAGCTCTCAGGAGTGGCTGGGCATGTTTGGGCTTCAGAGTCTGGCTCTCTAGCTTTGTGGGATAGTCTGTGAGCCATCTCACATGCCATGATAAGTTAATTTATTGCTTAAACAAGCCTAAGTTTGTCTACTTTTGCAATGACTGGAAAACAGTGAAACACTTTGGTTAGAACATATCAAGTTTTATGGTACAAGTTGTATTTTATCAAGTTGTATTTAAGTGTCTATTTCCCTCACTAGATTAATCACAAGTACTGTATTTTAGGCCTCCTATACGTAGTTCTAATTTCTTATCACTCAGATAAAAAATCTATATTGGGTGCCAACTCTGTGCCATGCACCGTGCTAGTCACTGGGGATATAATAGTAAAAAAGACCCATGTGATTTTTGCTCTTACAAACTAAACAGTCTACAAGATCTGTGCCTGAAACATTCTAGGTATCCAGTTAGTTTAAATACCAATTCATTTGATTAATTATTTCAATGAATGGATATTTACATTTTGAAAATGTAAAAATAAATGAGAAATGTTCTTACGTTTCTCTCAGCTAATAGGAGACACATATGTAAACAAATCATGTCCGTGCGATATGGACAGTGTGATAACTGAAATATGTTCCAGATTCCTTGATGGTAGAAGGGAATAGCATGAAGAATCTGCTTGGAGGAGTCAGGAATGAAAGAATGAATTACTGAACTTGTAATATTTGAGCAAGTGTGCTTGAGAAGATGTCCTCTTTTTTCCCTTTAACTTCTCTTTTCCCTCTTTCCCTCTTCCCTTCTCTTCCTTTTTTCTTGCTGATCCCTTTGCCCTTTAAGATTCAACTCAAGGGGCTTCCCTAGTGGCACAGTGGTTAAGAATCTACCTGCCAATGCAGGGGACACAGGTTCGAGCCCTGGTCCGGAAAGATCCCACATGCCGCGGAGCAACTAAGCCCGTGAACCACAACTACTGAGCCTGCACTCTAGAGCCCACGAACCACAACTACTGAAGCCCACGCGCCTATGCTCTGCAGCAAGGGAAGCCACCGCGATGAGAAGCCCATGCACCGCAACGAAGAGCAACCCCCGCTCGCTGCATCTACAGAAAGCCCGTGCGCAGCAACAAAGAGCCAACACAGCCACAAATAAATAAATAAATAAATAAATAAGATTCAACTCAAGGGCTACTTTTATAATAAACCTTTACTGACCACTCCTCTTCCTCCCTCCCAAACTCCCAGGCTGGGTTAATAATGTTTCCAAACTCCCATAAAGCCTGGTACATACCTCTACTAATTCTCTTACCCTTTGACGTATATCATCTATGTGTCTGTCAGTCACCAACCACCCTCCCCTCCCAAGTCAAGGCCTGGCACATAATTAGTACTCAGTAAACTCAATAAATGTTTCTTGAGGAAATATAAATTAAGACTACAGTGAGATAACATTACACTTCCATCAAAATGGCTGAAATTTTAAAAATTGATATCAAGTGTTGATAAAAATATAGAAAAACTGGAAGTTTTAAACATTGCTGAAAGGAGAATAAATTGATACAACCATTTTGGAAAAAGTTTTGGCAAAATCGATTGAAGCTGAACATATGCCCACCGTGTTACCCAGAGGCTGAGCTCCTGGGTACATATCCAAAAGAAATGGATGCTTATAGTGAAACAGGTTCACACCAGCTTTATTCATAATAGCCCCAATCTGGAAACACCTAAATGTCCATCCACAGTAGAATAGACAAGTGAATTGTGGTATATTTATATCATGGGAGAGTACACAATAATTTTTTTAAATGAAAAACTGCTATGTGAAGCAATATGGATGATTCTCATAGACAAATATTGAGCAAAAGAAACCAGAGACAAAGAGGTACATCTTGTGATTCCACTTCAGTGAAGTTCCAGAAGAGTCAAAATTAATCTCTGGTGATATAAATTGAAATAATGGTAAACTTTTACAAAAGGGAGGGGTAAGGCAGTGGAAGGGGACAGGAGAGGGACTAAGGTGGTTTGGGAAATATTCTATATTTTTATAATGGTATATTTAAAATCCACATACAGAAGGATTTTCTAAGGCAATGTCAACTGTCCTTTTTAAAAACATTTTATACCCCCAACCACATAAATATGTAAATATTTGAGTTATATACTTAATGGTTTGTGCTTTTTTTTAACTATATGTAGGATTACATTGATAAAAATGTAAATATAAAAATAATTAAATAAAAATGAATGTCCTGGAATGAATGAATGAATGAATGAATAAGTTGGGTCTTCAAAGAGCAAAGAAAGAAGAAAGTATTACAGTGTAAGAGGGACTTGTACTGCATTGAATTTTAAAGTAGTACTTGGTTCTTCAGCACTTTATACTCCAATAATGCCCAAAGTGAATTGCTCATGGACTTCTTTTGCTTAAATATTAGTCCCCTTTGCTACTTAACCAGGATTGTGTGGTTAAAAAAGGAAATCATTAACAGTAAAGCAGATGTCAGAGAGGCCTGTGGGACTGGCATTAATTCACAGTGAGGGATCTATTAAGCCCTTGGGAACTGGGGAATATACCTCATTCCCTTCAGTTTTTTTATCCTTTTGTGCTTTATGAGGTGCAAGTACAAATAAATTTTTCAGACTCTTGAAGGGAGAGGAGAGGAGTTGGCACCCGTGATTACAAACAGGAACAGAAGCCACACCTCACATGACATTGCTCAAGACACCTAAAGGCCAGAGTAGATTAGTTCTAATTGCCGAGCAGCCCGGCCACGGGATGCGCCTCTCCCCATCCTTCTTTCAGGCGGGGCTCGTGGCTAAGCATTCTTCGTGCCAGCCTTGCGAAGGCCAAGAGTGACCAGCAACTCCTCAGACGACCGATGGCACATGCGTCAGAGGTGGTGTCAAAACCCGACCCGACTCTTGCTCCCACTACAGGGTAGAGGATGCAGCGTCAGGAGACGCGGTTCCCAGGATGTCCAGTAGGCGTCGCTGTCCCGCGGCCCCCGCGCTCCTCTAGGCCCGTGCCGGGGGCGTGTCCTCCCTACCTTGGGACTCCGGCGCGCGCACCTCACCTGGGCTCACGCCCCGTGCCTTCCGCGCCGCGGTCCGGTGGGGGGGCGCGCTGTGCTGCGGTCCCGCGACCAGGGGGCGGGGTCGGACGGCGCGCTGGGAAAGGCGGGCCAGCTTGGCGCCCAGGTGCGTTCTTCCACAAGGGCCAGGCGGCGGAGACGGCAGCATCCGAGCAGCCGGAGGAGGAAGCAGACGAGAAGATGCCACTGTCGCTGCCACCTCAGGGCGACCACGGGGAGTCCAGTCCGTCCAGGACCCCCAAGAAGCACGCCTCTTTCCATATCTGGCGCTCCAAGAAGAAACAGCAGCCTCCGCGGTCTGACTGTGGGGTGTTCATTCCGCATCCGCTCCCGGCGTCCCTCGGCGAGGCCAGGTAAGCCCCTCGCCGAGCTCCCCCCTCCCCGCAACAGTCTCACCTCCTCCTGCCCCCTTTCTACTCCTGCTGCGCCGACCCTGGAGTCCTCTCCACCGTCAGCCCGCTCGACCCCTCTCGGAGAAGGGGAAAGGCCCAGGGTCGTTTCCCCCGGCAGGAGCGTAACGGGCTCCAAGCGGGGGATGTGGTGGCCGCTGCGTGTGACCGGGTTCCTCGCGGCTTCTGGCTCAGACCAAGCTCCAGCGAGAGGAACTTGTGCCCACCCATGTGGCCTTTATTTTGACTGGCAAAGACTTTACACCAGAGTCTATACTATCAACTTGCTAACGAGAGCAAGGGTTGTGAAGGGTTATTACCATAACGAACGATGATCGGAGCTCCACCTGGGGATTCTGTAAGACTTGATAGTGGTGCCTGAATTGTGAAGAATCCCACTCTTGCAGTTGTTATATCTCCATTGTCCTCACAGGATCCGATGGAGGAAGAAGTGGGAGGAATGGTTACCCCCATTTTATGCGTGGAGAATCTGAGACCAAAGGGTGAATGGCTTGTCCCCATTGGAATCAGTGGCAGAACCAGGCAGAACCTAGTTATTCAAAGTGTAAATGCCATTGTGCTTTTAAATTCTTTGCCATGATTTTGTGATGATTTTATCCTTTATGCATAATTATTCAATTATACTATCTGAACTGATGGATTCGTTGAATAATCAATTGGATGTAACAGTATTTTTATGGAGTACAGGTGTGTGAAATATTTTTAATGAAGGACAGTTGGCAATATCCAGTATATCCTTCTGTATGTGTTTTTAAAACACACCTTTATGAACAATGAGAATAATATTGTGGAAGATTTGCATTGTAGGAATATTTTTCCTTTGTTTCTAAAAAAAGTCTTAATTTGGAACACACTTTTATTCATTTAGCAAATATTTTATTAACTAAGTGCTGGGATATCAAAAACAATGAGAGTGGTCTCTGTCATCAAAGACTTTTTAGTGTCTTGAGGAGCCCAAAAAGTAAACAGTGGGATAATGAACAATGAACAATGAGAATAATATTGTGGAACAATGAACAATGAGAATAATATTGTGGAAGATTTGCATTGTAGGAATATTTTTCCTTTGTTTCTAAAAAAAGTCTTAATTTGGAACACACTTTTATTCATTTAGCAAATATTTTATTAACTAAGTGCTGGGATATCAAAAACAATGAGAGTGGTCTCTGTCATCAAAGACTTTTTAGTGTCTTGAGGAGCCCAAAAAGTAAACAGTGGGATAAGTGCTATGATAGTTGTTAGCATAGAGGAGGGGATCTAGGGAGGCTTCCTGGAGGAGGATGACTGAAGCACTTTAGTCAGACAGAAAAAGGGAGGAGCAACAAGTTCCAGGCAGAGGTGCATTATGAGCATCGCCAACACTTGGAAGAATATGGTACTTTCTGAGAAGTACTTCCTGAACAGGTGGTTCAGGGCAGTCTATGTGTGAGGGCATAGGGAGAGGTGTGCTAAGAGAGAAGGTATTTTTTTTTTTCTCATATTTATCATTCCCGGTAGTAATTGGTTGTAATAGAACATTTTTTTTATCCACATAAAGACTTACTGTGCTTAACTACTAATTGAAATTTCTAACAAAATATGTTAATTAATAATGATGTATCCAACATAAAAGCATTTTTCCTATTACCTCAGTAAATATTTTAAAAACTTCCATAGTGGTGGTTCTTATTTGACCTAGTCACATCATTTCGTATCTATCGAATGAGATAATGCACAGCTGTAAACAATTTATTCAAATGCAAATACTTTTTAGATTAAAACTTAAAATAGGAGTCTTTGTTTCTCTCCTCGCGCTTCATGTACTTTAGTTCAGTCTTGAAGCATTCCATTCTTTCCTTCAGAACTATGATGAACTTTGTACTAACAAATGTCCTGAGAACTAAACTTACTGGTCTGTCTTTGGGATGTTTTTCTAGTTATACCATGTTTATAAATATTTTGTTTACTTCTGAGAGATTGTACCTGTTTCTAGTAAAGAGAGCAGCTAAAGCACACTTAGGTTTCTGGCCCATCTTTGGCCAATGTGGCTCTCTTGAGCCATCTGCCCTGTACGTTCATTTCTGTCCAGGATTTGGAGGTGGTGGACCTCAGCTGGAATGTGCAGCACTCACTGTGGCCTTTGTTTCTACATAACGATGGGACAGTCAGGTGGCCACACTTATCTGCTGGGCATACACGATTAATATTGTGGGCTTTTAGAGCAAATGAAAGCGAATTTATGTCCTGGATGCGTGACCTTGCACAAGTTACTTCACCTTTCTGAGTCTCAGTTTCTTCATATGGAAAATGGAGAAAAGAGTAATACTAACTTTGTAAGGCTGTCATGAATATCACATGATAATTCATGTGATTGAATGTAAAACTCTTATCACATTTCTGGACACAAAGTAGAAACTCAGTAAATGTAAAGCCATCACCACCATCACCACCACCACCACCACCACCATCATCATTATTATAAATGCAAAGGTCTAATGGGAGAAATGGAAAAAACAGGGTTGGGGAGGGGGAAAATGCTTCTCTTCCTAAAAGAGCTTTTACCACTCCAACGATGGTTCAAAGTTTATTGATGTCAGATTTCTGTATTCTGCAAATATTTGTGACTTTCAGTGTAGATGTTCTAAAATTCAGTGACCATTGCTTGTTTTCTTTACATAAAATAATTTGAACATGGCTGACTCTCTTCTTGAAATTCACCCTTAGAGGTTTTTTTCAGCTTGGTTTTGGTAAACATGTTAATATGTAATTTTCCATAGAAATAGAGCCTCGCCCTTCTGCGTCAGCCTCATCTCCTGTCTCGTCTATTCTGCTCTTGCCATCAGAGGGACCATGTTGGTGTGTGGAGAGGGCATGGCGAGCTGTGGCCAGACTTTCCTTAGCAGCCATTAGTGGCACCGTCATTTATTAGGTTTTGAATTATACTTCATTTTTTAAAAAAATTTTATTTATTTATTTTTGGCTGCATTGGGTCTTTGTTGCTACGTGCGGGCTTTCTCTAGTTGTGGCGAGTGGGGGCTACTCTTCGTTGCGGTGTGCGGGCTCCTCATTGCGGTGGCATCTCTTGTTGCGGAGCACGGGCTCTAGGGGCACGGGCTCTGTAGTTGTGGCTTGTGGGCTCAGCGCGGGCTCAGTAGTTGTGGCGCACGGGCTTAGTTGCTCCTCGGCATGTGGGATCTTCCCGGATCAGGGCTCGAACCTGTGTCCCCTGCATTGGCAGGCGGATTCTTAACCACTGCACCAGCAGGGAAGCCCTTGAATTATACTTCATTTTGTAAACAGTTTATTCAGAGTGTGGATTCTCTATCTGGGTTTAAATCCCTGTTCTACTTACTGTGACACTGAGCTGTGTCATCCTGGGCAAGTTATTATCCTTTCTGTGCTTCAGTTTTCTCATCCATAAAAGGGACATAATAAGCATTGTTATAAAAATAAGTTAATGCATGTCAAGTGCTCAGAAAAGTGACTGGCACATTATGAGTGTTCAATAAATGGGAGCTGTTTCTCCTTTTTCTTACTACTATCTTGCCTATACTTTCTTTTTTTTAAATAAATTTAGTTTATTTTATTTACCTTTGGCTGTGTTGAGTCTTTATTGCTGCGCACGGGCTTTCTCTAGTTGCAGTAAGCGGGGGCTACTCTTCGTTGCAGTGTGTAGGCTTCTCATTGCGGTGGCTTCTCTTGTTGTGGAGCACAGGCTCTAGGCACGCAAGCTTCAGTAGTTGTGGCACGCAGGCCCAGTAGTTGTGGCTCGTGGACTCTAGAGCGTAGGCTCAGTAGTTGTGGCACATGAGCTTAGTTGCTCGGTGGCATGGGGGATCTTCCTGGACCAGGGCTCGAACCCATGTCCCCTGCATTGGCAGGCGGATTCTTAACCACTGTGACACCAGGGAAGCCCTATACTTTCTTTTGAGTAGTAATTTCATTGTTTATTTTCTGCTAGAAAATAGTTCTTCCTTTTTATTCTCCCTAATCAAGAAGTCCAGTGTTATTTTGACTAGAAATGGGCTCTTCGCTAAGGTCAGTACAGTGAATTAAAAATGATCACGCACGAACTGAACTGAACTCGAAACCTAGAAGCAAGCATTAATGCTCTCTGCAGGGAAGCCAAACTCAGGTGATGGCTGGGCTCCATAATCCTCTGAAAATCAGCAGACCTGGTTTCATTTGGAGGAAAAAATGCAGCCAGAGCCAGAGAGCAGAGCATCCTCATTTCAGGGTACATGTGTTCAAGTTTTGGGACTGTCAACAGTCCCTTAGTTTTTCTGTTCTGGCATGGACCTTTTCCTTCTATAAAGGGAGAACAACTTACTCCCTGTTTATATCACTAGAGTGTTGTGAGGATAAACTGCTGTTTTATTCCATGAGAAAAAGAACAATAAAATGTTATTTGAAAGCGTTCTGGAACTGTAGAGTGTTAGTCTTTGTGACTTAATTGATTCTAGTTTTCAGTCTTTTGTGGCTGGTTTAGTGTTTAGAACTCTAAACAGGTTTAATTATTTTCTAATATAAAGGGCATAGCTAGATAAGCCTAAGTTTGTTTTACCTAATATTGCATTAAACTGGTTAATACATACTGGGTTATTTCCCTTATTTAGCTTATGCCAAAGGCAAGAGTTTGAAATTTTGAGTTTATGTCGTTTCACCACTGATAAAGCAGGAATTTAAATTTTAGCCCTGTCACTTACTAGCGGTAAGCTCCTGGGGAAGTTTCTTTACTGCTCTAACTTCAGTTTCATGATCTGCGACCTACCTCTTAGCATTGTTTTGGAGACTTCTAAATATATATTTACAGTGACTAGCACAGTGCCTGGAAGATAACAGAGGCTCAATAAATAGCTCTGAGAGCACGCTGCAGTGAAAAAGGCATAGACTGTGGTGTTGGACAGACTCAGTTTCAAATTTGTCTCTGCTATTTGGATAAGTTTTGCTAAGCCTCAGCTTTCTCTGTAAAATGGAGACAATAACACTTCTCTTCTGGGGCTCTCTGATGGTTAAATACTATCTATGTAAAACACCTGGCCCAGGGCCCAACCCGAAGCAGGTGCTGGACAGATGAAAGGTGATGGGAGTGGGAGTGATTGTGGCAGTGATGCTGTAATTGTCGTTGTCTGCATAGTAATGGTGGTAGCATTCATAAATCCCTTTGTACTTTGTAAGTGGAGTCAAACAACTCCAGAAGTCCAGGAGAGGTTGTGACCAGGTCTGTCAAGACTTGAAGTACCTTTGGGTATCTGGAAGTACCTTTGTAGTTGTAAAAGTGCAGGCCTTTGTGCATTCAATGACTTAAAAGTCTTAATACATCTGATTTAAGAAGCCAAAGATAAACTTTATACTTGAAGTTAGAGGCATTTCTCCTGAAGTGATTTTTTGGTTTTGTTTTGTTTTTTTAGATTTTTTAAAAATGTGGACCTTTTTTTTTAAAGTCTTTATTGAATTCGTTACAATATTGCTTTCTGTTTTTATGTTTTGGTTTTTTGGCCACAAGGCATGTGGGATTTTAGTTCCCCAACCAGGGGTCGAACCCACACCCCCCGCATTGGAAGGCACAGTTTTAAACCACTGGACCACCAGGGAAATCTCTCTCCTGAAGTGATTTTGGAGTCTAAGTTTAGTATAGGATAATTCTTTGCCACTTATCTCTGTCATTATATTACTTTATCCACTCTATTTCTACACTTTTAGTCATAATCTTCTTAGTCCGTAACCAAGTGATATGAACACTTTTGGAGACCTTTAGTACTTCTGGGCTTAGGTTTATTTCTTTTTTCTTCTGTAGCTTTCAATTATAAATTTTATTTACAAGGATGAGACAGCGAATCACTGCTTTACTATTCATGCATGATTAGAGCCATGTAGCAAAGATATTCAATATTGAAATTTATTTTCTAACTGCTAATATTCATTCAAAATGCCCGTCTTACTATGAACATTAAAAACACTTATCTGTCTTAACTTTTAGTTCACCTAAGGCGTTGGTTGTGTTTTAGGAATGTCCATGCAGAAAAAAAGTGATTTAGTTATTTAAAAAAATTGTGTCTGGTGAGATTATTTGAATCTTGAACTGTATGCATTTCTGTTTACCTTGAAAAATTTATCAGATGATTGTTTAATCTCCCTTTCATGTTTTAGCTACTGTATAGAAGATCTAGAGAGCCTGTTCATGAAAAGCAATGCAATCTTACCTACAGAATCATTTTTCTAGGATTAATGATACATTATTCTATGGCAGCAAATTCCTTTCTGTATCTTATTGAAATGATTCTCAATCAGAATTTAAAGAGAAGTTTCTTATGTCCAACAAACACTTACTGAGCACTTATTCTGTATCAGGCACTGGGAAAAAGAACAATGAAATTAGAGATGACCTCTGCTCCTAAGATACTTGTAGTCTAGTGGAGGAGGGGCATATGGGTGAATAAAGTAGCATATCATGCATTAAGTGCAGAAATAGAAGATTTAATCAAATGCATTGAGGTCAGAAGAAGGATTACCTTGAAGGAGGAGAAAATTTTTTCTCTCCTGAAGAAGTTTTACTCATACTGAATAATTAATGAGAATTTTTATTCTCTCATATAGAGATCGTCAAAGGCTCTAAATCTTCTTCAGATTATGATCATCTTAAACTATATCCCATACTGGACAAAAAAAAATCAAGGAAACTTTTATTTTGTCAGTGACATTTAAAACAAAGAGAATCATGCATTCAGGATTATGCATAAATAATTTTCTATTGAAAATATCTAGAGCCTTAGATTATCTCAGCTATTCTACCGCATTTTGGCACCTAGGAATAAATATTGGCCTTCAATTGTGACATATTGATTTGAAAACCGCTGAAATTATAGGTAAACATGATATTAATACTCTAAAATTACAGGCTGAAAATGAGTGGTCCTTGACATTTTTTAGATAGATTTACAGATCCAAAGAGGATTGTTATATAGGGTACACAGCTAACCTGGTGTCTACTCAGTCTCCGTCAGAATGATTCTGGAGTCTCCTTCAGGAAGAGTCCAGCCTTGCCTGTGTTCTAAAAGCAAGGTGTTCTTCCTTAAGAGCAACCTATCTTTATTGTCATACCACATTTCCTGGCATATCCAACAGGTGTCTTTTCATATATTCACTTTCGAAAAATGAATTCTGGACTTTTACCCAAGAGAGGATTGAAATGTGAATTCAGTATCTTGTCCCAAAGTGAGTTTTCAAGATAAGATATGTATAAATATCTGACACTTGTGGGGATTTTGGCAAAGAAAGGCCAATTGTTTATGAGTCTCATTAGCTCACTTATTGCTCCCTTAAAACACAGCTGCGTTGGGCCAACGCAAATGCCTCATCAAAATACCTCTGTGGGTTCAGGTTTATGAGACGCCTTCATGCTAGAGAATGAGCACTTGCTTAGTGCTGTCTTTACAGCACTGTGTGTCTCCTGGATTGGCCTATTCAATGGGAGTGAAGCAATGACAGAGAAACTTCATAACAAGGGATCATTTTGACAAAGTACCAGGAGACCCCGAGACACGCAGATGAGGCAGAGAATCCTAAGTCCGTCTGTGGTGTCCCAGTTTCTCTCATCTACAAGTTATAGATAAAACGAGGACAGGTAGAACCTGTAGCTAACACGGAAAAATGAAACAGAATTAACGAGTGCCTTTTGTTTCTTACCTTCCCCTGTATGGAAGTTAAATGAGTGAAAATAAGTTACTGTTAAGCTTGGCAAGATATTGGTTTGTAGTTTGGTTCTCTAGTTGGATACGAGACACACAGGTGAGGCAGAGAATCCTAAGTCCGTCTGTGGTGTCCCAAGTTTCTCTCATCTACAAGTTATAGATAAAACGAGGACAGGTAGAACCTGTAGCTAACACGGAAAAATGAAACAGAATTAACGAGTGCCTTTTGTTTCTTACCTTCCCCTGTATGGAAGTTAAATGAGTGAAAATAAGTTACTGTTAAGCTTGGCAACATATTGGTTTGTAGTTTGGTTCTCTAGTTGGATAGTTTTTTATCTTGAAGTTGGGGTCGACAGGCAAAATAACATGTGCTATGAATAAGACAAGAAAATACAGGAGGCATTTGATTTATAATAACTTTAGACCATGTCTATGAAAACATTGTTTTCCATCAAGATTTCGTTGAAAGATGCAGCTTATTTAACATACACTGTGTCTGTCAGACACTGTTCTAAGTACTTTACAACTATTAACTCACTACAGTTAATTCATAACATCCCTGAGAGGTAGGTAATATTATCAGTATTATTCCTATTTTGAGGAAGAATGAGGTACAGAGAGGCATATGGTAACTTGACTGTCAGGGAGTTCATTATGGTTGGGGCTAGGGTTCTCCAGCTGGTGGTCTTGAGTCCTGCAGTTAATCACTGCAAATTGAAAGCACTGTGGTTAATGCTACCTTCTTTGTATTCCCACAGTGAGTGTATTTAGGCTGTAGATTTCACATGCAGGAATTATAATATACATAGGAAAACAAGTTAATGTTTGGTACTAAACAATTTCTATATTAATTAGTGAAGAGAAAAACTATTTAAATACATTAAAGTACAATGTGTTAAATTCTTGGAAGAAAAAACAATTTTAAAGCAGAAATTCTAAAGTATATGTTATATCCAAAAGCATCCATGTCTAGATCCTTAGTCTGGGGCTTCTGCCCAAGCTTCGTCAGGAAACAGCATGACCTGGAAGGGGACTGGTTGGTACACCCTTCTTCGTCCCTCACAGTCTTGACCCAGGCAGTAGAGTGCTAAGTCAGATATAAGTGGCTAGCTAGGTGGCCCTCAGAATTTATAGTTGCTGCTCAGGTTAAGTAGGGTGTCAGAATTTCTCAACGAGTAACTCTCACTTAGGTCTCTAGAGGTCCTCCTGCTTGAATCCTTTGGTTTTACTTGCCGATTTATCATTGAGGGTTCCCTGTTAACGAATACAAGTTTCACCTTATGTTGACCTTACACTTCAAGGATTATAAACTACTGCTGGTATTTTATCCCTCATGAAGCTCGTAATGGCTCTGTGCAGTAAGCCCAGACCCTCATTTTATAGATGAGGGAACTGAAGTTCAAAGAATGTAATGCAAATGGGGAAGTGCAACTAAAAGCAGGTTTTCTGCTTTCTGCTCAGCTGTTCTTTTGGATTCTCTTGGGTTATAGACTGTACCCTCCATTCCTGGCCTCTACCCAACTCTGGCAGGAGCCCAACTGACTCATCTAACTTCCTGATGACTATTCTCTGGGAAATCTTTGCCTAGATTCATAAACCAACAACTATGAGACTGTCTGATCCCCAGATTGAGTTATTAGTTATTCAGCTGGAATATACACTATAGTCTGGTTACTGACATACTGAATACTTTCAGAGTTCTTGCTATAATTAGTACTTCACCTACTACCTAAAAAACAAAAAAGAAACAAACCCAAAACCCAAACAAACAAAACACGCACACACACAAAATATCTTAATTCATGTTTTCAAAAAATGTTTAACTTTGCACAACCCATATTTTATAATAATAAGATGGTCTTTAAAATTACAGAGTAGGGACTTCCTGGTGGCGCAGTGATTAGGAATCCGCCTGCCAGGGCTTCCCTGGTGGCACAGTGGTTGGGAGTCTGCCTGCCAATGCAGGGGACACGGGTTCGTGCCCTGGTCCGGCAGGATCCCACATGCCGCGGAGCGGCTTGGTCCGTGAGCCACGGCCACTGAGCCTGCGCGTCTGGAGCCTGTGCTCTGCAACGGGAGAGGCCACAACAGTGAGAGGCCCGCATACCGCAAAAAAGAAAAAAAAAAAAAAAATCCGCCTGCCATTGCAGGGGACATGGGTTCGAGCCCTGGTCCAGGAAGATCCCACATGCCACTGAGCAACTAAGCTCGTGTTCCACAACAACTGAGCCTGCACTGTAGAGCCCATGAGCCATAACTACTGAGCCCACGTGCCGCAACTACTGAAGCCCACGTGCCTAGAGCCTGTGCTCCGCAACAAGAGAAGCCACCGCGATGAGAAGCCCACACACCGCAACGAAGAGTAGCCTCTGCTCTCCACAACTAGAGAAAGCCCGCGTGTAGCAACAAAGACCCAACGCAGCCATAAAAAAATAAATAAATGAAATGAAAAAAAAGTATAGAGTATATGAATGTGTCCCCCTAAAATTCATTACTGAAGCGCTAAACGCCAATACCTCAGAATGTGATTGTATTTGGAGAGAGGGACTTTAAAGAGAAAAAGTTAAATAATGAGGCCATTAGGGTGGGCCCCAAACAAATCTAACTGTTGTCATAATAAGAAGAGGAGATTAGGATACACAGAGAGACACCAGGGGCATGTATGCACAGAGGAGCAACCATGTGAAGAGGCAGCAAGAGAGCAGCTGTCTGTAAGCCAAGGAGAGAGGCCTCAGGAAAATCAACCCTGCCGACACTTAGGTCTGGGATTTCTAGCCTCCAGAACTGTGAGAAAATAAATTTCTGTTGTTTTATCCAAAAAATAAATAAAATAAAATTATAGAGTCTATCCATATTGTACCCATTCAAGAATTCCTTTTATGGGGCCTGACATAATAATGGTGCTGAGATGGGGAATATATTTTACTTATGATCTGTCATTTAAATGTTTTCGTAATACTGATGAATTTCATAAATATTCTATGAAAGCACAGCTTGATTGTTTTTGCCTCTGCTATTAGAAAAAGTTGACAGTAGAACCAAACTGTTGACATTGATGTTGACATACAGTGTAAGTGTCTCCTTTATCATGAGTGCCATGTGCAAACCTAAGAACTGGCCCTTCGCAAGCCTGTGCAGGGGAGGCTGCCCCAGGCCTTGCCAGCCGTTCTTGGCTCTACTTGCAAAGGTTGGCTTGCTTGCCCACTGTTCCCCTCCTGAGGACTAAGTGGTTGCTATTATCTGTAAGAAATATTATCTTGCTCTTATTATATGCAAAACAAAATGTAGTTGCTCCAAGGTGGGGTTACAAAACTAGTCTCTTTTACTATTGACTCCCCAAAACAATTTTGTCTGGAATAGACTCAGTTATCGATCAGGAATCCTTCATTGGAGGCTACTTTGGATGGAAACAAGAACATTTGTATTCCCCATATGTGTCAGTAAACATGTTTAAACAAGTTAGTCTAAAACTAGAAATTGGATAATTTTTTTCAAGATAAAAGCAAAGTATGACAAGTATGACTGAATATCCAGCATTGGCTCAGTTTTGACTTTTACCACTTTGCATATTGTGATTGTCCTAATCTCACCCTGTAAGAAGTTTCAAGTACTTCGACCTAGAAGTCATAGTAGCTAGTGCATTACCGGTGCTTAATTGTATCCTTCCTTGTTATTTCACTTTTATTTAAAGCTCTTTTTTATGCCTATAAGGGAACAATCAGTCCTAGATCTAGGTGATAACTTGATGCATCGAGGCTGTGTTTGCTTCATCATGTGGTTTCCCACAGAGAAGCTCCTCAGGTACTTATGCATCGACTTCCTTGCTCACTACAGGACTCCTGGTTGCCTTCTGTGTGTGTAATCATACTCTGGTTACAATTCCACAAATTTACAAAGCCAGCAGATGTTAAACAAAGGGGAGCACCAATTTTTATCTTCATGCCACCCAGGAACTGATCAACAAAGAGCAAAAGACAGCCAGTTGGGTTTGGGCTGTTTTCTGAGGAAAATGGGTGCGGAGGTGGGGAATGGAGGAGGGGAATTCTTCTCAGCCCAATAATTCCCAACCTCTCCTATAAGTTAAGTAAACATAAGAAACTTAAGAATACATAGGTGGGGACTTACCTGGTGGCGCAGTGGTTAGGAGTCCGCCTACCAATGCAGGGGACATGGGTTCGATCTCTGGTCCGGGAGGATCCCGCATGCCACGAAGCAACTGAGGCCATACGCACGGCTACTAAGCCTGCGCTCTAGAGCTCACGAGCCCAAAAGAAAAAAAAAAGAATACATAGGTGAAAGGGCACGAATTGTTGATTACCTATTATGTGACAGTTGCCTTAATATTCAGTGTATCTCATCTAATCTTCATAATAGCTCTGCTAAGTAGGTGACTTTACCCCCATTTTTACAGTTGAGAACACAGAACCTGAAAGAGGGGAAGTAGCTTACCCAGGCTGATTTAGCTGGTAAATGACAGAACAGTATTTGAACCCAGGTCTTTCAGACTCCAGAGCTGATAATATTTTCACACCATGAGAAAACTAAAGCTGATTGGATGAGCAGTTGGTAGAATGTGTGAATGAGTGTGTGTGTGTGTGTGTGTTTGTGTGTGAGGTAGTTAAAGAACTGAAGCATCAAACAGAAATGTAGTTATCCATTTACTCTCAGAGCAATCACCCTTTCAAAGACCAGGAAAGATGCATTTCTCCTTTTTAATTATCTGCACACTACCACATCCTATTTAGAAAAGGGGAATACCCAAGAATGAAGAATTCATGTGTGCTGGGAAGTCCATGAGGCATTCTTGTTTTCCTGGGAACATTTGACTTGAGATAATACTGCGGAGAATCAGAGACTCAGTCCCTGAAGTGTTAGCTAAACTTGTTGCACCTGATTTCCAATCTACTCTCAAAGCCACCAAGCCTTTACCTGTTGCTGAGATGATTCAGAGTATGCAAAGGAATCTAAGGTGGAAAATGTTGAGGATTTTTCACTCTGCGCAAAGATTAATCATAGCCCTAGAAGAGGAAAGAAAATGCTCGTGACCAAAACTCGGAATTTATAGGAAATACTGTTGGCTCGAAAGATGTAGATCTAGAGAGTTTGATGTAAAAGGATTATGAAAACCCTTTAAATAATCTTTCTCTTTATAGGAGCTAGCAAGTTTGTCTTTAGTGCTCATTTCTCTGAAAATTGAATTTTATTTTGACTTTTATGTGTTTGAGTTATTCTTAAAATTACATTTAAGAATGTTCATTAATTTCTATGAGTATTATTATACGCACAAAACTAACGTACAATAGGTCATAGAAGAGAGTGAATTTCTTTTTCCATTATACTAGGCTAAAACTTCTGCTCTGGTACTTAGATTCATTGTAGTTATTTTAAAGCATAAATTACTATAGTCATTAGTACTGCCTAATTTCCAGAGTACAACTGGAAATTCGCTACTTTATCTCTGCTCAGTTCTGCTTATTATAGACTTCCTCCAATTTTAAAAACAGTTATCCAGTGATAATGGTAATTGAAGCATCAGGTTTGCTTCTTTCACGTGACTCAAGCAACTGAGCAGATGTTATCTCTATCAAAAGCGGTCTTAATGTATGGTCTTTGGTGTCTGTGTCTGTCACACTCAGGAAGGTAAGTAAATGTGAGAGTGAAAGTGCACCGATGGGGCTTCCCTGGTGGCGCGGTGGTTGAGAGTCCGCCTGCCGATGCAGGGGACACGGGTTCGTGCCCTGGTCCGGGAAGATCCCACATGCCGCGGAGCGGCTGGGCCCATGAGCCATGGCCGCTGAGCCTGTGCGTCCGGAGCCTGTGCTCCGCAACGGGAGAGGCCACAACAGTGAGAGGCCTGCGTACCGCAAAAAAAAAAAAAAAAAAGAAAGGGCACCAATGTAATTCACTTATTTAACATATGTGGACATCTGCTGTGTGTGAGGCCCTGGGGTATGGGCTGGCAAACCAGTTGAAGCTCTGTTGTTGGGAAACTGAGTCTCATTCTCCTGTCTCTGAAGACTGTGCAATACTCACCATTAAAATGAAAAGTTGCCCGTTTGCCATTATAATAAGGTAGAAGAGTAAATGTTCAAACATGCACAAGACAGAGGCTGAGAGATACAGGAACTTAAGACTCACGTGGGATGAAGGATTTATGATGTTTGAGAGGTCTCAACATTGATACTGCTAAACAGGAACTTAAGACTCACGTGGGATGAAGGATTTATGATGTTTGAGAGGTCTCAACATTGATACTGCTAAAGGAATTCCAAAGACCACTCGATAATGTTCTATCCATCTATTCTCTGGACATATATATGTGTAAAGTACTTATTGCTGGCATGTATGTGTGTATATATATACACACACGCAGTGTGTATCTTTATATGCACACACCTATATGTATTTATATGTACTCAGTGTGCATGTATGCATGCATGCATATGTGTATACACACATGTACTCATATCTGTGCTCAGTGCTAGATTACTTACTTGGTAAATTAAGCATGTGTTTACAATATTAGCAAAGCAGGGAGGGATGAGAAAGAGAAAAAAATTCAGAATATGCCTAGAAGTTTTATGTTATTTCAGAATATCAAAATTTTGTTTTAGAGTTTAGAATTGTTTTTATTTTGAGTGACATATTGGTTGAGGGAGGCATAATCTTTTTAGTGGTTCAAGTGATCATTATACAGACTTCTCTATATTCCTTGTTTAAAGAGCTGCCGGTTGGGGTTGGCGGGGGTGGAGGAAAATATGATGTGAACTATGGAAAGTAAGAGAGAAATGTGCCCAGTTTATTCTCATGTTCTTCACAGGAGTTGTATTCCAGATCCCAAAAGTATCATTTTATCTTCCCTGAAAAGGCTTGATTGGTTGATACCACTTTTCAAATGACCTGTCCAGTTCTATGGAAGTGGTCAGAGTAGTGAACCTTCGAAGGGACTGTTCTTTTATGATTGAGACTCTCGTTTCTTTTGTTGATGTAGACTACATTTGCTTCAGCTATTTTTTTCACTTAGCGTTATATCATAAGCATATTCTCATGTCGTTAAAATATGTAAAATAATTTTCTTACTCATCCCCCTATCGCTGGACACTTAGGTTCTTTCTGATTTTTCATTATTAGTAGTAATGCTGCAGTGAACATCTCTGTGTGAAACCTCAGTCTCTGGATATTCTCTGTTTGCCCTTCCAGATCCACTCTCCACCTTCCTCTGTGCTCCTGAGAGCTGATTGATAGCCTGTGTGGACCAAGCTCTCCTGCCCTCTGGTTTCTAGCTGGGTTCAGCCAATGGGAGGCTTTGGAGGAGAGGGCAGGAGCAGGAGGTGGCACTGGAGTGTGGTAGTGGTTTTGTTACTCTGCTGAAAGCTACAGCCTCTTCTACAGCTCAGATCTTGCGAGTTCCAGTACTCACACCCTCCCCTTGCCTATCTGTCTAGAGGTAGCAATGATTTCCTGCTGTTAGGAGCCCTGGGCTGCTCCACTGCCCTTTACTGATTTTCCTTCTCCTTCCCACATCTTGTAAATAGTTCTTTAAACACTTTTCAGTCATCTCTTCTGTGTGTGCCATCTGTTCCCTGCTGGGATCCTGTCTGACATCATCTAAATCTGAGTGGTATGTTCTTTTTATTATATTTTAAGTTAGGGTCTTTGCACTGCAGAAAGGTAAAAGACCATTCAGAGTAGGGTAGGGAAGTTCAATGAGGTCAGGACCAAGCTGGTGCTAGATTGAATTAAATTACTCTCATAGAGATATAAGCAAATTGCTTTTGGAACAGAGAGAAGGGGGCAGTAAAGTCTTCCGTGCCCTGTGTTGAAAATGCCTGTACTTAAAAGATAAGGAGGATATCTTAGCTGCCAAATGTTTCCAGTTCTCATGTTGCATTTGGATATAATTGGCTCAGTTGATTCATTTTCATTCTGGGATTTTTGTGGCTCACCCCTTATATTTTTCCTCCTGTTCTTGGCAGTTTGCACATTCATATATACGGCCTTCTATATCCACTTACATTGTGTTGGCCAAAAAGTTTGTTTGGGTTTTTCCATAAGATGTTATGGAACTTTTTGGCCAACCCAATATTCCTTCTTCATCTACATGTTTCTTATGACCTCTTCCTTATAGAAAGCACACTTAGGATTTTGTGAGCTGAGTAGATGCCATGCGTTTGGAATTCCTCCATATATGAGTGATAACTTTCTTAGTCTTTAAATAAAAAGCAAAGCACCTAGCAAACAGTTAACTTCATTCACTTTTGCTTCATTTCGAAATCTTAGAATCTATAATTTTCCAGAACAAATGCCAAAGTGTTCATCAAACTTACTAGGGGCTGTTATTAGTTCACAAATCTTTTCAGTCAAATGATAATGTCATCCATGGCTAATGGGTCATCACTGACCAGATCCCTGACTGACATGGAGTATTGAGGCTTATCCAAGGACTCACCTGGTTGCCCAAAAGTCTAGTCCCTTTTAAAAAATAAATTTTATGTATTTTAGGAAATGTCTTTGTTGATTTGATATTCACACTATATTTCATGCTCTTAGAAATGTGAATTGCTATGAATATATTCTACCCCAGGTATAGAGTAAGGATAATTCACTTAAAATTCAATGTATAAAATTCTCACCATTTAATAATTACCAGTGATGGCAGAAAAGAAAAAAACAAAACAAAAAACCCAGCAGCAGAGAAATGAGAGGGCTTTGGTCTTAATCCCGTATTTCTCAGTTCCAAATTAGAAAACTTTGGGCAAATCATCTAAACTCTTTGAGCCTCAGGGTATTCATCAATAAAATGGGAATGATACCAACCTGCCTAGCTCCCCACCAGGCTGTTGAGAGGCTCCTTGGAAACTGTGTGAAAAGTGTGGTGGGAACTGTGAGGTTTTCGGTAAACTCCGTCACCCCTTGACTCATGCCTTGGCTCTCCTCACTTCTTTTCTGGAAGACTCGTAAATTACTTGCCCTTTTCCTTTGGTCTTTTCAAAACTGAGTGGATACATGGCAGTATTCGCTTTTCCCTATCTTTTCTCCATCCTAATCTCCTCGGTGTCCATTCCTCCCCATCTCCGGAATTCTGGTCTGAAGCTGGTACGGGGCACTCCCGTCCATGTCCCTGTGCAAAGTGACGAGGTGAAAGTGGGGACTCTGTGGATCCTCGTGCTGTTCTGCACGTCCCCTCCTTCTCGGCTTTCTTCCCCTATCCCTTCAGTCTGTGCCACCTAAATGCCTATGGGAATTGTGGTAGCTGGATGGACACAGCCAGCTGTTTCCTCCTCAGCCACTGCCAACGGGTTGCCTTTCTCTTACAGATGCAGCGTATTTCACAGAGGAAGCTCATGGGATTCCCACATAATTCTAAGTAGTTAGGTCTGGTTGTCTCCATTTAACAGATTAAGCAGTTGAGGCATGAAGTTTTTTAATGAAAGTGAGCACTATATCCCAGGATTACAGAATTGTAGCCAGTGCTCTTTCCGCTCTAGCTTCACAGATGTCCCAGCAGGGTAGATAGAAAAAAAAATGTTTGTAGCTTTATTGGTTTTTGTGATGTGCTTTCTTTTTCTTCCCTTTTTTAATTTAACATGGTCAAGTTAATGGAATAAAATGATATTTAAGTAGAAGAGGAAATTGAAAAATATTTATTTGATTAGTAGCGTAAGACATTATCCTTACATTCTACTTAAAGATTGCACTTTAAAAAATATATATAAATTTATTTATTTATTTTTGGCTAAGTTGGGTTTTCGGTGCTGCATGCCGGCTTTCTCTAGTTGTGGGGAGCAGGGGCTGCTCTTCCTTGCGGTGCGCGGGCTCCTCATTGCAGTGGCTTCTCTTATTGCGGAGCACGGGCTCTAGGGCGCGCGGGCTTCAGTAGTTGTGGCACACGGGCTCAGTAGTTGTGCCTTGCAGGCTCTAGAGCACAGGCTCAGTAGTTCTGGTGCATGGGCTTAGTTGCTCCACGGCATGTGGGATCTTCCCAGACCAGGGCTCAAACCCCTGTCTCCTGTATTGGCAGGTGGATTCTTAATCACTGCACCACCAGGGAAGCCCAAGATTACACTATTATAAATATTAAATTTCTAAGATAACATTTCTAAGAAAATTCTATATGTAGAAAATAATGGATTTTTGTTAGTAACAAATGAATGGCTGTTGAATCGGCAAGTTTGACTCTTACCTATTGTATGCTCTTTTGAAAGACAGTTGTCTCTAGGGCCTTTCAATGTTTGGAGTTGGATAACCAAAGACACTGTCCTGACTTTTACAACTTCAGTGGAGCAAAATCTCAGAAGTTATTACTCCACCAGACACCTTTCCTATCAGAGCTACTCATGTTCAAGTCCTAGCACACACCTTCAGTTGTGTTTTTTCCCTAAGTGGAAATTTGAGTATCATTGAACACAATGTATTTAGGAAATTCAAATATTTAACAAATAAAAATATCCCTAGGGTAATTTCATTTGGGAACTCACGATGTGAATTATCAAGAGATTCTGTAGCCCCAAAGCCAAGGCTTGGGCATGGACAGGAGCCCAGAGTAGCTGCAGTCAACTTCCCTGAGCATTGAAGCCTGGTCGTGGATCAGAGGGCCGATGGACTAGCCACCTAAAGGAGTCTGATGGTTTATTAGCCATCAGAGGAGGATGTAGCTGTTTCTATCACAATCTTTGTATTTTTGTACCAGTCATGTAGATGAATTTTTTTAAAAAAGGAGATTAATAACAATTTGGGAAAAGAGCCAAAGCAGAAATCTGAAGACTTGGATCTCTACTTATCGGCTATGTTAATTCAGTAAAATCAGTTGTCTTTCCTGGAGCTTAGGTTCCTCATTTATAGTAGGAGGTGGTGAATTTGGTCTTCCATCATAAGGTTTGTTCTTGTCTAAGTCCTCTGAATTATGTATTTGAGTTGATCATTTTCCAGGAAAGTTGGTCAAGGTTTAAGTACAATAAACAGCAATGTGTAAGGCATACAGAAACTGAGTTGGTTCTAATGATAAGTAGTTATTTCTACCCTTTTCAATGAGAGTGTCCCTTGATGAAAAGTAGAGCCATCAAGGTCATGAGGTAGGTTGGCAAGGTTAGAGTTTCTATACCTCTTATGAGTAGGAAGCTTGTACATCTTGCACAGCTGCAAAAGGGAAAAGAAAGAAACATTAAGAGTTATGCGTTTAACTTAGACACATGACATGAAGGGTGAATCATATAAATACTGTTTTGAGGAGTCTCTTAAGATGTATACATCTGTGTCTTTATGTTTGATCATCATTTCACTAATGCAGCCTAGGATCATAAAATTCAACTGAGGAATGTGCAGACAGTCCTATTTGCAGCCTAGAAGCCTTTACTAACGACACAAATTTGGGGAAAAAATGTAGAAAATGTCTATGTCTGGCTTCTACGTAGTCATAAAGTATCTTTTGACTTCATAAAATAGCATACTAGTTTCTTTACAGGTTTGAGGCATAGTGTCTTCAGCCCTGAACTCGTGGCCAAAATATCTAAATTCTGCTCCTGGTTCAGCCGTTTCTGATTGTGTTGCCTTAGGCAAATCATTTCACCTCTTTGGAGCTCAGTTCCCTCAGATATGAAAAATGAACCAGTGGGATGATAAAGGGATTTTAATCAACCTCTTTCCAGATTTTATATTCTGTTTGTCTACAGATTCCAGCTTGCTATTGGGGAGGTTGAAGGACATAAACAAATGCAAACGTTATCTCCAACATTTATACACCAGCCAATCGCAAATGTTAAAAACCGTATCCAGGGAAAGCTAGTTTAACTGAGGGGTGGTTCCTAGGAGATCGTTCTCCCAGAAGCAGATGCTATGACAAGGATTCAAGTACAGATAGAACTCAGGAAATACTTCTTGGGAGTGAGAAAGTGAGCAGGGAAGGGAAGCCAGCCAGTAAAGGGGGAATGATCACTCCTGTTTCCACTGTAGGTAAATGGAGGTTAGTCCCCTCAGGGAATCCTGAATGTCACTGTAAAAGTCAGAGCTGTGCTATCTCTGGGGCAAGGGAATTGGAGTATTAGAACAGCAGGTTCTGCAAGTCACTGGTTGAGAGCTGCCCCTGTAGGGCATTGTTTCTCTGGCAACTTCCTGCCTCAGGCAATGTGGACTGTTGCAGGCCAGAAAGCCCCCTGGTGGTTGGAAGTGCAGGGTCCCAGGCCACAGTGTCCTGAAGGGATTACAGTGCCTGCCATAATCTGGTTACAGCGGTACAGCCAGAGCAGTACAGCGAAACTACTGCCCTGTGGTGCACCAACTGAAGGTAGGTATGCATCCGCGTTCAGAAGGATGCACCATTAAGGGACACTGAAGCAGTTCACCAGGAAGTGATGAGCAGCCCTCCCAGCTGCAGAGATTTCCTGTCTAACAATGTTTTCCTAAACACAATGACATGTAGTAGCCAGGGAGGGGCAGGCTCCTGAGTGCCTGTTTACGGTAGATCTGGGAGGCAGGCCATGGACACTGCAAAAAGACGTGTTGACAGTACACGTGCCATGAGTGTAGTCAAAATTGCAGGCCCTAATTGCTGGCTGGCTACGTCTGGGACACTTTAAAGGGAGTAGCATCCATGAGAACTTTGTGATGCAAAGGGTGAAACTCGCAAGGAATATGTTTTTATTTTGTAGAAACGCTCCTTTTGATAGAGAAAGCACATTCTCTGAGGTGTTATAAAAGCATGTTAGGAGATACAGAATTTTCTTCTATCAGGTTCTATGGAGAATCAAACCAGCTGTCAGCAACATCCTTGACTGATTTTGAAACAGCTGGGTTTTAAAATAGAATGTTTGGCATGAGCATTAAATTTTTGTTCCTTCAGCATCACCCAAAGTTTTGTGAAAACTGTTGCTTTCTAGGTGAAGTTGGCTTTTAAAAATCAATCTTTTTTTCTATGTTTTGCTATTTATACAGTGGAAAAATGTGTTTTCGAAATATAACTATATTTCTGTTATAAATGTAACTTTGTTTCATATTTCTGTAATAATTAAAATTAAATATTTAGGCCAGAATTAAAAGCTCAGTGTTTAAAAATGGTTTCCGTACTACTGGTATGGAGAAGCTAGCAGAAGACCTTTGATAATCGGTGTACTTACAATTATTATAAAAAAGGTGTTATTAACAATAATATGCCCCAGTGTATAATTGTCCTTGATTTAGTCACATTGCAAAAGAAAATGATAATGAAGGCATCATGACTATATTGCTATTAGGTAAATCTGCTTACTACAAGATTATTGATATCCAGGTAGGACTAATGGGAAATCCTGCAATCGTTTTCTCATGTCTCCATGTCCATGAAAGGCAGATAAGAAATCAAGAGGGCAGATGGACTCTTTAGGTAAGATCTTTGGGGAAAGGATGTTGAAAAGTGAACTTGAGCTAATCATGAAGCAGAATGTTATGGGTTTTTAAAAAGTATGTAAGGAGGTCTTCTAGTCTAGTGTTTCTCAAAATGTGTTTCTTAAATATCCAAATCAGAATCATCTGGAGAAAAAAGCAGATTCCTGTCCCCACGTCCAGGAATTAAAATTTGGTAGGTTTGGAGTAGGGCCTAGGAGTCTGCATTTTGACCCACCTGTCAATGTTTGAGAACCACAGATCTAGCCCAGTGGGGATTAGGATATAAAAATCTCAAGAGGATGGGGCTTCCCTGGTGGAGCAGTGGCTGAGAGTCCGCCTGCCAATGCAGGGGACGCGGGTTCGTAACCCGGTCCGGGAAGATCCCACATGCCGCGGAGCAGCTGGGCGCGTGAGCCATGGCCGCTGAGCCTGCGCGTCCGGAGCCTGTGCTCCGCAACGGGAGAGGCCACAACAGTGAGAGGCCCACGTACCGCAAAATAAATAAATAAATAAATAAAAATCTCAAGAGGGTCTTCCCAAGGTTACCCAGCTGCCTGGTGGCAGAGCTGGGGCCAAAACCAGGTCTCTTGAGTTTGAAGTTTGTTTCTTTATATTTATAATTTTTATAAATATTTGAACCCATATTCCAAACTTATCCTTTGCATAAGTAATTATTGACTACAGAACCAAATACAGCAGATGTGTAAAGCCTCAACCCTCTTATATGTATAAATATGTAAATGAGCTAGAATAATAGGAACAGTTTTGGAAGGCTGGGCTTTACATCCTAAAAAAACTACAAAGCACAACAAATGAAAAGTTCTGGTATGAATGGATTTCTAACAAGGCTCTGATATGAAAGTATCATATGATTTGTCATATGTATCATATGATTTGTCTGATCACTTCTTCATTTCCACATCTATTGTTCATATTTGACAAGTTTGCCACAGATAACTTCCTCCTGCAGTTTTTCATATTCAACCTCCTACGTGTTTCAACCAGCAAATAAACTGCTCAGAGCCAGGTAGTTGATGACTGTGTGGGCTGGTGAGTTTGCATGATTAGTACTTGGGGCTAGGGAAGCTGTAATTGTGGTTCTCATTCCTGTATGTGACCAGTCAGCTTTGCTCTAAGAAAAAAAAAAAAATGCTTCCTTGTTCATAACGCGCATTTGTCACAAGGCAAGTCTTCCTGAAGATGTGCAGTGTCGGCCGTGCAGGCACCATGTGAGAGCAAGTGTACAGCTCAGCTCAGCACATCACCTCTGGGAGGAGGGCAACTTGCAGGGCACTTCCTGCTGTTGGTGGGTGGTTAGTGTAACCTTTGTTGAGGATGGGAAATTCCATGAGTTTGAACAAGGCTGCGGAGAATCTTCTGTGACCCTCTGACCCTCCAGGAGCCTCTCACAGGTACCTGGGCCCTCTAATTTAGAGGAGACAGAGTCGCGACAGGTTGATTTTGAACCAGGGTTGATTTTGACATGGATTAAAGCAAAAATAGAATTGGGAGACAATTGCTCTGCTTTGTCTCCTCTCTTCCCCTTCCTTCTTGTTCTTGTAACCTTATCTTAATCCAGTAAGGATTTCAAACCTTTACCAGGGGGCATAAAATATAACAAAGTAGCATAATTTACAAATATAGTAAAACAACAATGAAAAAACAAAGGTGGGACCCAAGTTAGTAAGACTGAATTTACTGATCATAATGACCGACCCACTAGTATGACTGGGCCTCAAATTTGGTGCTGAGTTTTCTAACACTCTCAAAAAACAAGAAATGGTTTAAGTCACACAGTTCAGTCCTTAATTTAGAAGAGACCCATAAAGAGAATTACAACACTTCTTTTTATTCAGATCAGAATTCTCTCTGGGGCATCCTTATAAAGAGAATTCTATGATCTAAGGAACAATGTTATTGACAATTTCTTAAAATAGATTAAACAACAAATTTCCTGGGGTGAGGGGTGTTTCTTAAAACCCCTAATGTTGACTTGGAATATAATTTAGTTAAGGCAGTTCTGCAGGAGGCCAATACAAAGCAATCTAGGAATTGATATGCAAATTAATGACAATATGAAGTTGTAGGGATTTAGAGAATGTGTTGAGCTATTAGAATTTCCACGAACACTGAGATTAATTATCACTGGAATTGCAAAAATGCTCTGAACTCTACTTGGAAAGAAACATCTTGACAAATACCAGGAGAGGTGAGGAAGAGAAAAGCTGAGGAAGATAAACTCAACCTGCCTTTCATGTGCAGGAGAATCAGAAGTTTCCAAGTTTCCTCATGGGGCCTGGAGCATGGGGCAACTGTACCTTCCTCTGTACTCACAGCCCACCCCTCCAGAGGCCCTTTCTCCTCTCCCCTGCCTGGCACTCTTATTACCAGCATCCCCTTGTACTCTTGAAAAGGTCCTTGTTTGAACGATAAGTTATAAGGTCACCCCACCCTGAACTAACTACACTGCTTTTTCTAAGCTTAAACTTAAGGCCCTGCTGCCACATTGGGAGACTGGTGAATTACATGCACTTCTTTTCTGTGTATGTTGAAAAGCTTCCCCAGAAGTCTGAAAATCACTTGATGGGTATTTTTACTACCTACATCTTTGCACCTCCAACTATTTCTGGGCCCTGAACTATCTTGGGGCTAATGCAAGAGCTAATGCACTGCACTTAAATGTGAAGAAGGGAGGGGAGATTTGATTCCCTTTTCCACCCTGTCCCTTTCCTCCATCCTCGCCCAGGAACTAAGTATTCTTCGTAAATTATTGGCAATTGTTTAATTGAACTACTTCCTTCTAGCTCTATTAGTAGCGATTTCAGAGCAAACTCTCTTATGGTTCAAAGATATCTTAAATATATAATTTTATATGTATTAAGACATTTCATTTTCAGCAGAAGCCTCATAAAAAGGGGAATATACTTCAATTCAGAGTAGTATAGTAATTTCTGGCATCAACCATCAATCAGTGTGCAGAGAAAAATACCATCTGATCTATGGCCTTGTGAATTACATTACACTTTTCACTTTATAGGTTCAGATTGGTAAGTTTATTTCTCAAGCTGTTTCTATTTATGTACTCTCCTAATAATTAGAGTAAGATGCCGCCATACAAGAAACAGTATTTGGGTTATAGCCATCTTGTGAAAACCCTAGCTTTATACCACAAAGGTGTCTAGCTAAGAGAAAAATCAGTGTCTTTCACAGTTTTATCTAATTTAAAATAAAAACAGAATTCTTTACTATGATACCTAGGAATCTTTAGTACTTCTAAACTTTTAAAAAAGGAAATACCTAAGCAGAAAAATAAACACTGGCATAAAGTTGATACCGATTTCACCAATTTCTAAATTACCCAGAGTTTAGTTTATATTTTTGCTCACCTATTTATCCTCAGCTCAGTACTGAGATTGCACTTTGAATTAAAATTCCTTTCCCCAAAACTTCCTTCATAGTTTCATCTGTCTTTCATAATTTTAAAAATCTCTTTCTCTTTTTAGGTTAAAAATTGCCTTTTGTTGATGTATGATTTGTATTTATTTGATTACTAGGGAAGTAGAAATTGCCTCATATGCTTATTGGCTATTTATTTGTATTTATTCTTTTGTGGCATGTCCTTTGCCAATTTTAATATTGGTGTGTTTGTATTTTCTTACTGATTTGTAAGAGTTTAGGAGTAAAATTAAAGTGGGCAGAGGGCGTTTATTAGCAATATGCTTTTTCTTAATATGGTGAATGGAACCACTTTTCTTTTACAAAATTCAAGTCTATATGTCCAATTAAAAATTTTTTATGAACCACAGTAGTGTTCCAAATTTTGTCATAATTAATTCTTTGAAAAAAATACTATGAAATAAACCAATCAATTGCTTCAAAATTCAAGGCATCCTGGTAAGACAGAGATCACATATTTTTTTTTTAGTTTGTCATCTTAAGTTATATTTTAGAAAAATAGCAATTATTTACCTCTTTATATACTAGAAGTGTGAGTTTTCTTTCTTGAGCAGGAATTGGAAGTAATTTATACAACATATGTTAGCTGGATATTTTTGTGTGTGAGAGAGATGGTTGAGTCCTTTTTGACATTTACTTTTATGAATTATATATATATATATGAATATTTTATCACTTTACTTTTTGCATAATTTTCTAGTCTATATAATGAGAGGTTGTATCGTATTGTATTGTATTTCTGTTGTATTGTGATTTTTGGCTTTTTTCAGCTGCCATAACTTGTCATTAGTGATAAAATCAACTTTATTTCATAATTACTGTTAAAGTAATTTAAGTGCTCACTCTTTTGGCAGAAGAAATTATTAATTTTTATGTTTGTAATTGATTTTAACTGAAAATAATCCATAGATTTAGATAAATAGTTTAATTAATTTTATCCCTGAAGACTGTTATTGTTCAAAGACAAATAGCATTAAGATGAATCTTTTGTAAGATGGACCTATAAAGAAAACTGTATTCTGATTAGACCTACCAAAGAACAAATATTCTACCGTTTGGAGATGCTGGGTTTTTTTTTTTTTTTTGCGGTACACGGGCCTCTCACTGTTGTGGCCTCTCCCGTTGCGGAGCACAGGCTCTGGACGTGCAGGCTCAGCGGCCATGGCTCACAGGCCCAGCCTGTGGGATCTTCCCGGACTGGGGCACGAACCCGTGTCCCCTGCATCGGCAGGCGGACTCTCAACCACTGCGCCACCAGGGAAGCCCGGAGTTGCTGGGTTTTAAGGGCTTGGTAACAAAGCAGAAAATATTATTGTAGAAATTACCACAGGTTCTTTGCTGCTTCCTTATTAAATCGCAGTGTCTGAGGCAGCGGCATGGTGTAATAGCTCTCATGCCCCCCAGCCCCCGCTTCCTATCCTCTCTCTTTCTTCACTTTCCTTTCCTCTTCCCTTCTTTCATTTCTAATTGTGGTATAGCTTACACAGAGCAAAGTACCAAAATATTAAGTACAGCTATTACTTATTATTAGTACAGCTAGTTTATTTTTTATGTACCCATGTAATCACAACTCAGATAAAAATGCAGAACAATGCCATCACCCCAGAAGGCTTTCTTGTGTAATGCCCCCTTCCTCTACCAATGTGAAAATAACTGCTATTCTGGCCTCTGTTCACCATGAATTAACTTTACTGTTTTTATCTTTATATCATTGGAATCATATGGTATGTGTCTGGCTCTCACTCAGTATTACATTTATAAGAGTCATCCATATTTTGCATAAAATAGTTATTGCTGTGTAATATTCTATTATATGACTATGTCATAGTTTATTTTATACATTCTGTCGTCACTGGACCTTCGGGTTGTTTCCAGTTTTTCACTATTATGTATAAAGCTCCTATGAGCGTTCTTGTGTCTTTTGACAAACATAAATATCTGTACTCATATCTGTTGGGTATACTCAATATTTGAATGGCTGGGACGTAAGGCAAACATATGCTTAGAGTAGTAGATACTTCCAAACTATTTTCCAAAGTGATTGTACCAACTTACATTCCACCAGTAGTGTATTAACATCCCGGTTACTTGTCAGTCCTTTTAATTTTGGCCATTCTGGTGTGCACTGGTGGTTGATAGTGTATCTTGTTGTGGTTTTTTTTTTTTAAAGATTTTTTTTTTTGATGTGCACCATTTTTAAAGTCTTTATCGAATTTGTTACAATATTGCTTCTGTTTTATGTTTTGTGTTTTTGGCCGTGAGGCATGTGGGATCTTAGTTCCTTGACCAGGGATCGAACCCGCCCCCCCTGCATTGGAAGGTGAAGTCTCAACCACTGAACTGCCAGGGAGGTCCCGCGTTGTGGTTTTAATTTATCTCTTTTCCCTGGTGACTAATGATCTTGAAAACCTTTTCATAAACTTACTGGACATTTGATATCCTTTTTTTGTGAAGTGACTATTAAATATTTTACCCATTTCAGAAAATGGATTGTTTTCTTTTTTATTTTTAAAATTTATTGGAGTATAGTTGATTTACAATGTTGTGTTAGTTTCAGGTGTACAGCAAAGTGAATCAGTTATACATATATGCACTCTCTTTTAGATTCTTTTCCCATAAAGTCCATTACAGAGTATTGAATAGAGAGTTCCCTGTGCTATACAGTAGGTCCTTGTTAGTTCTCTATTTTATATATAGTAGTATGTATATGTCAATCCCAATCTCCCAGTTTATCCGTCCTCTCCCTTACCCCGTGGTAACCATAAGTTTGTTTTCTACATCTGTGACTCTATTTCTGTTTTGTAGTTAAGTTCATTTGTACCCTGTTTTTTAGATTCCACATATAAGCGATATCATATGATATCTGTCTTTCTCTGTCTGATTTACTTCACAGTATGGCAATCTCTAGGTCCGTCCATGTTGCGGCAAATGGCATTATTTCATTGTTTTTTGTAGCTGATTAATATTCTGGACTGTTTTCTTTTAAAATTATTGATTTATATGCATTCTTTTATATCTTTTATATATACCAAGAATGGTATATATAATATACAAATACAACATTAATTTATCAATCTTTTCTTTCATAATTCTTTTATGTTTACTGTTTTGGAAATCTTTGCCCACCATATAATAGACATGTAGTAAATATTTAATAGATGAATGAGCTATGGGAACAAGTATATTTTCTACATTTTATAAGTAGTATTTCACAGCACCAATTACTTCTATTTGAGGTGTTGTATCTATATTATTTATATTTTCTCTCCAGTCTTATTTCATGGAAATAAATGTATTGATTGCTGTTTCCCACAAACTCTGTGCCCCTGCTGTATGGGAATGTCTCCTGCCTCCATCAAAAGGTTAGGAAACACCTGTTAAGGACAGCGGACGAGTCTGGGTGAAGTGCTGTATGTCATGTGTAGCTGGAGATAAGCAAGTGTTTCTTTATTCACTAGTGATGAATCACGCAAGTTTGCCTGGCTCTGACTGAGCAGCCAGTGCCCTCCACATGTACACACTCCATACTTAGGTGTCTTCTGCAAACGTCATCTTTCTTCTCTGCTTTTTTTGTCCACTCTTTCTAGAAGCACCTTTACTATGAACTTGTACACTTTACACTTGATTCAACTTCCCTGGCACCATATTTCTTTGGCATCTCTGAACACTGCTTGCTAATAATTGTCTCTAACATTGTTTATCCTTCGCTTTGTCCTGTTTACCCTCATGTTTTCCGAAGGTTTCATGTCTGCTATTTTTCTTAGAAGTACAAAACAGCATCTTACACTCATGGGTGTTCACTACTCATTAAGTATTTACTAAATATTTATGTTTTATGCATCATGCCCATTTCCATTTATCACGGACAACTGAGTAAACATTTTTACTCAACTGGTAAACATATTGGTAAACATTTTTTTTCTTTCAAACCTCCAAGCTTCTCTTATGTTCTTATAAGATTATCTTAGAGTTGTTATCAAGGGATTGCTTTAAGCGGCCGAATTCTAGAAAAGCTGGGCATCAAAACACCTTGATTTTCATTCCTGGCATCGTTAAGCACCGTATCTGGTAAAGAAAAAATAAAGTGATTTTAAGTTATTTCCAAAATATAAGCTTGTTTTCTAAAGTAAAGCAGTTTCTAAACAAGTAAGTTGTTTCATAATAGTGCATTCAAGTTAAATGAACCATGTAATTTCTGCTTATGGATGTTAAGTTAAAAAGCAAACATTTTAAAGAAACTTGACAAGCTTAATCTTTCAAAGAAGAAAAAAAGTATTATTTGGTAGTGCAATGCCTTAGGGAGGTTATAGCGATTGTGTTAAATGCACACAGCAGGAATTGATACTAATCACATTTTAAAGTACTCTTTCTAAAAATACTTAGACTTCAAAGGAAAAGTGAAGAAACACTGGAGATCTTACTAGAACCTTAAATATAGCTCAGTATATACTTGATGATTTGTAAAGAACAATTTAGGGGAAAAGGAATCACCTATATCAACTTCTGAAAGTAGAAACCTAAAAAGTTTATTTCCTTGAGTTATTCTTGCTACAGTTATTAAAAATATTATACATTATTATTATATCATAGTTTTAAGAGTGCTTTAAATATTGAATCTCCTTTGAAATTATGGATATATTGTAGAGCTCCAAAGAGTGCTAATACCCATCTATGTCTTTCTTGAAAACTTTTTTGTTTTAAATTGTTCAATGTGTATTTCATGCACAAAAAATAGGTTTGCTTTTTTTCTTTTTTTACAAAATTTATAATTGTTAACAATTGGCCAATCTGTCTCCTTTTTTTTTTTTTTTTAAGAAAAAAACTTACAGATTTGTGGGGTTTTTTTTTTTGCGGTACGTGGGCCTCTCACTGTTGTGGCCTCTCCCGCTGCAGAGCACAGGCTTTGGACGCGCAAGCTCAGCAGCCATGGCTGTCGGGCCCAGCCGCTCCGCGGCATGTGGGATCTTCCCGGAACAGGGCACGAACCCACGTCCCCTGCATTGGCAGGCGGACTCCCAACCACTGCCAACCAGGGAAGCCCTTACAGATGTATTTTAAGGCTGTCCCCATTCATTCCATTTTCCTCCCTTTCTCTAGTTGTTATTTTTAACTGAAATTGGTGGGTATCCTTCCCACTCATGTTTTAATACTTTTATTGCATGTGCACATAAGTGATATATATTATTGTTTTAAATATTTTAAGTTTACACAAATAGTATTGTATTGCTTTTACCTATCCTTTTATGATCTGCTTTTTAAAATACTCTATGTTTTTTGAGATTTATATATGATGGTATAAGTAGATCTAGGGTTTTTTAAGTGCTATAGAAATTTACATATTTTTTGCAATATCGTAATTTATTTATATCCAATCTCTTCTGATGGATATTTAGGTTTTCCTGATTTTTCTAATTTTTCATCATGTGAAAACACCATCCTATTTGAGTGTGAACACTGAATGAAGTACCAATTCAGTGGGAAGCAAAGATCACATAACAATTCTTCCATATTTAAACATCAAATAATTATAGTATTAGCCTTTGTATGTATGACTTCACCAACCTCTAGCAAAGGAGAATTCTACTACTTTTGCCAGAGTATGTAATTTCATTTCTAGCATTTCAGGAATGACCCATTTTTCCTCATTGACAGCTTTAACACCAGAGTCAGGAAAACCAGCACCTAAAATCTCTGGCATGCCATTCTTAGCATGGGTCAGTGGAAAGGCCAAGTCTAATGATATTGCCTTCTGACCAAATATGCAAACGATGTGGCAGTGAGCACCCTTGTCTATCTCTCTTTATAGCACATGTGTAAACGTTTCTCTAGGGTTTTTACCTAGAAGTAGACTTGCTGGGTAATAGGATATGTGCATTTTAAACCTTATTAGAAAGTAAGAAATTGTTTTCTAGTGTGGATTTATCAAAATGTGTGAGTTCCCATTTCCTACATCCTCACCAACATTTGGTATTATCCAGCTCTTAAATTTTTGCCAATCTGATGGGTGTAAAATGGTATCTGTGTGTTGGATATTTAAGAAAATTTTAATTTGGAAACATTTTCAAACTTACAGAAATGTGGGGAAAATAGTACAAAGAATTCTCATATACATTTTAACATTTTGCCTTATTTGCTTTTTCATTCTCTCTGTATATGCATATTTTTCTGAGTCACTTCAGATTAAGCTGTTTGCATAATGCCCCCTTACACCTAAATGTTTCAATGTATGTTTCCTAAGAACAAGAACATCTCTTATATTATCCCAGTACAATGATCAGCTTCAGGAAAATTAACCTAACATATAATACTTTTATCCAATCTACCACTCATAATTTTGTCCATTGACTAATAATGTCCTTTATAGGAATTTTCTCCCTTGTTCAAAATCAGGTATAGTATTTGATTGTCACAAGTCTTTGATCTTTAATCTGGATCAGATCCTCAGCCTTTCTTTGTTTTAAAGAATATAGAATATTTGAAGAATATAAGAATATAGTCCTAGTGTATTAATAGAATATTCTTCATTTTGAGTTTTAATGTAGTTTAATCTCCATTTTCCTGGTGAAATTTTTTATATGTGTATTGGTTATTTAAATTTCCTCTTCCGTGAATTAACGTGTATGTTTTGCCCATTTTTCTGTTATCCTTCTTGAGGATATTCTGACTACTAATCCTTTGCTTCTTATATGTATTGTGAATAGCTCCTCTCAGCCTATGGCGTTTTTGTTGTTACTGTTTAACTTTAATGGTTTCTTGTGTAATATAGAAGTTTAAAAAATTTTAATGTAATAACATTTATCAATATCTCCCTGAAAGATTTCTTCTTAGTCTTCCTCAAAATTGCCTTGGCTATTTTTGGCCTTTTGCTCTTCCATTATAAATTTAGGATCATCTCGGTAAGTTTGTTGAAAAGATCTCATGGCATTTCTATTAGAAAAGCAGTGGGTTTGTAGGATAATTGGAAGGAAATTTGACATCTTTGTGATGTGAATTATTCTTATCCATAATTATATCTCTGTTTAGATCTTTATTCATGTCCTTTAGGAAAGATTATAATTTTATTCCTGAAAGCCTGGACTGTTTTTTTGAATGCCTAGATACCTTTAGTTTTTGTTGTTGTGGACAGGATTTTAACGATTTTTTTTACATTCTCTAATTATAGTTTTTGGTGTATAGAAACATAACTGATTTTTATACATCAATCTTAAATGTAACAACCTTGATAATCTCTCTTGTTACTTTTAATAGTTTGTAGATTGCCTTGGCTTTTCTTAGATAATCATTTAATCCATGAATAATAACAATTTTGTTTCTTTTATTCTAATCTTTATACTGTATTTCTTTTTCTTATCTTTTGCACTGACTAGAAACTCCAGTGATGAATAGACATGGTGATAGAGGTATCATGGTCTTAATCTTGGCTTTAAAGAGACTGTTTCTAACATTTCACTATCATATGATGCTTGCTGTATGCTTTTTGTAGATATCCTTTGTCAGGGAAGAACTCCAACCTCTGTTGAGAATTACAGAAAGTAACAAGACTCCAAAAGAGACACAAGGCATCAGGTTGTCTTGCCATAACTCCATAGATGCCTAAAATAGATAATGAGACTCAGTGGGTCAGAGCATGACAGTTTATTATTCACACACAGCAAACAGCTTGAGCATCAGCATGGCATGCCAGTTCTCCTGACCCCCAAGGACCTTGGTGTGATGTGACGGCCCAGTGTGCCAAGCTGCGAAACCCAGGGCTAAGAGCTCAGCACATTTTATATCAAGCAGTAAACAAGCCAGTCCTCCCCCACAGAATGAGTAGTTGTCCCATAGTCATGTCTCGGTTGCCTTGATCTATTTAGTTGGCTGCAGAAATGGTTCAAGGATGGGCTGGTTAAGGCCTTGAGATTTGGCATACTCAGAAAGGCCCTGTAAGGATGTTTGGAAGTGATAGCAGATTGCATCTCACAACAAGAATTTTTCTATTTAGTTTGCTAGGGGATTTTTTTTTTTTTTTTTTTTTTTTTTTTTTGTTTTGTGGGGGATTTTTTTTTTTTTTTTTTTTTTTACTTTTTTAGCTGCGCTGGGTCTTTGCTTTGTTGTGGCGTGCAGGCTCCAGAGCATGCAAGCTCAGTAGTTGTGGCGCTTGGGCTCTCTAGTTGTGACACGCAGCCTCTCTAGTTGTGATGCGCGGGCTTCTCTAGTTGTGGTGTGTAGGCTTCTCTAGTTGTGCTGTGTGTGGGCTCCAGAGCACACAGGCTCAGTAGTTGCGGTGCGTGGACTCTAGTTGCAGTGTGTGGGCTTAGTTGCCCCGCGGCATGTGGGATCTTAGTTCCCGGACCAGGGATCGAACCCATGTCCCCTGCATTGGAAGGCAGATTCTTAACCACTGGACCACCAGGTAAGTCCCTGCTAGGGGATTTTGACATGAATGGCTGTTGAATTTTATCATGAGATTATTCTGTGTATGAGAAAACCATATAGTTTTTCTCCTTTAATCTGTTACTCTCATTTGTTATATTAGTAGTAACATTAATTGTCTAATGTTAAATCAGGCTGAAATTTGTGGGGTAAATTCTTCTTGGTGAAGATACATTGTATTTTTATACATTGATTGATTCATTTTGCCAATATTTTATTTAGCATTTTTATGACTATGCCTGTAATTGAGATTGGCCCACAGTTTTCTTTCCTTTATATAACCCATATCTGTTTGGATATCAAGTATATATGAGCCTCAAAAAATTAATTGCTGAGCTTTTCCTCTTTCTGTGTTCTCTGTAACAGTTTACATAAAAGAGGTTATAAGATAAATGTTACCAGAAGTTTTAGTAAAGGTTACTGTAAAAGTATCAGGGCCAATGAGTTTTTGGTAATTTTTGGAATACTGTTTCAATTTCCTTAATTTAATAGGACTTTAATCAGTGTGTCTATTTCATCTTGAGTCAATTTTGTTAATTTATGTACTTTTAGAAAAGTTTCTATTCTCTTTGAATTTTCAAATATATTGGCATAATATTTCATGATTTAGAAAACCATTTCTGTTTCTGCAGTTAGGTTTCTGTCATTATTCCTAATGTTTTTAGTTTTGTTTTTCCTCTCAAGTATTTGTTTCCTATTTCATTAATTTCTGATCTTATCTTTATATTCCTCTCATTTGTATAAACTGTATAAACTGTTCTTTTTCTAACTTATTATGTGAATGCTCAGTTCATTAATTTTTTATCTTTTATATATATTTAAAGCTCTAAATTATTTTCCAAGTACTGATTTACCCAAATACCTTTAATTTGTTAAACAGTATAGTATTTTCATTGTTATTCAGTTCTGTTTTACAGTTCTAATTATGATGTCTCCTTGGACTCATGAATAATTTAGGTGTGAGATTATAAATTTTCAAAGATTTAGGATTTTGTTTATTTTCTTTAAGTGGTGGTTTTGCTTCTGCCCTACCTGCAAAAATGCTCAGTTCATTAATTTTTTATCTTTTTTCTTTTATATATATTTAAAGCTCTAAATTATTTTCCAAGTACTGATTTACCCAAATACCTTTAATTTGTTAAACAGTATAGTATTTTCATTGTTATTCAGTTCTGTTTTACAGTTCTAATTATGATGTCTCCTTGGACTCATGAATAATTTAGGTGTGAGATTATAAATTTTCAAAGATTTAGGATTTTGTTTATTTTCTTTAAGTGGTGGTTTTGCTTCTGCCCTACCTGCAGGAGTCTCATCTATTCAAGACTAGTTTTTATATTAATTCCTCAGCTGTGATTACTACATTACAAGGGTACTATAAATTCAGACCTTGGCATTTTGTTTTTCATGGGAGACTTTTTTCCCTATCCTGAGCCCTGGGCACATGGCAAGCTTCTTTATTCTTTCCCTGGGCCATTGTGGGGTGTTTCTGCTTCCATTTTCATGGAAGAGGTATCCCACCCATGGATCCAACCTTATGACTGGGTCTTATTTCCAGCTCTCTGCCTTGCATGATCCTAGGGCTATGTGTCTTTTCTCCTCAGGATCATTAAAGCCCTAATCTCTAGATATTAGAGCTTATTTCTGGATCTGCTATCCGCATCAGGATGTCTGAGTGCCAGCTTGTGCACTTATTGCTTTTGCTTTGAGTCCTTTATTTATTTCTGATGCCAGGATATTTGTTTTTCTTTCTTTCTCTCTCTCTCACTCTTTAGCTCAGCTATGAATTTTAATTTAGTAAATTTTTTCTCACATTTCTGTGTTTATAGTGAAAGGGTGTCAACCTTTGATTAGCCTCTCAGTGATCTTTCTAGGCAGAATTGTGACCCCTGTTTCAGAGTGGACAGCAAATGAGCTCATAAATTCAGTGGGAAGTAAAGAGCACATCACAGTTCTTCTGTAGTTTACATCAAGTAATTTTAGTATTGGCATCTGTGTGTGTGACTTCACCAACCTCTAGCAAAGGAGAATTCTACCACTTTTGCCAGAATATGTAGTTTCATTTCTAGCATTTCAAGAAGGACCCATTTTTCCTCATTGACAGCTTTAGCACCAGAGTCAGAAAAACAAGTACCTAAAACCTCAGGCATTCCACTCTTAGCATGGGTAAGTAGAAAGGTCAGGTTTAGTAATATTGTCTTTTGACCAAATGTGCAGACTGTGGACTTGCTGATGCCCTGTTCTGCCAGAAAAACAAGACCTAGGGCAACACCCACTGCTTGAATTTTGATTGATTACATCATGGTATGCAAAGACACCCAAACTGAAGTTGCTGTGGTATTACATGAAGTCATAGTATTTAAGAACTATATTTTTCCAAATGGCAGTTATCCTGATTCACTTTACTTTTAATATGTATGCGACTGTAGATTCAAAGAGGGCTTGAAATCATTGTTTCAGAAATTTCCTCAAACAAGAGAAACATCAGGTTAGAGTTTAGAAGCTGAAAGGGTTAGGTACTTTTAATGAGCTCCATTCAGTTCATGGCCTGTGACACAATCCTTCTATAATCCTCGGCTTTAATCCGCTCATCTCTGATAAAGGAGAGGGTGTGATCAAGGAACACAGAGTGCAGAAGTCAGCTTTATGCCCAGAATGAGGTGGTTTGGGGTCAGTGGAAGGCTATTTTCATACCTGCCTCTATGAAAACAGTGGGGCGTATCACCACCCACTCCCTGACCACTGAGTGATAATCTTCACATTTCAAATATTTGTAATGAAGAATTAACTAGGGATAAATTGTAATACTCACCCACTCCCTGTATAATTCCAGGAAATCCTATGTTTTTACCCTTTGCTAGTATAAATGCAGGAATTTGAGCTGCTGTATCTCTCCATCAATGGAGCCTTTGGGTATTGACTGTCTCTAAATCAAATTTATAGGGCCCTACATTCTCTAGCAATTAGTGTCATCATGAAATGTACCCTAGTTTATCAGTAAGTGCCAAAAAGACCAAGTCTCATTGTGCTGTCATACAAATTGTCTTTCATTTTTTTTCCTCAGGAAGTTAAGAAGTACAATATATATATTGAACCCTTGCCCATCTTCCCTACTTTCAAGGATCTCAGGTCTAGTAGACATGAGTATACTAAGCAAAGGGAACAGAATAATAACAACAAACAACAACCAATGAATTCAGAAGCCATTTCAGCAATCGATGGCAAAAAATCTATCTCCTATAAAATATACAGAAGTGTGTTCTTTTTTTAATTGAAGTGTAGTTGATTTACAATATTGTGTTAGTTCAGGTACAGAGCTTATTGATTCAGTTACTATTTTTTCTGATTATATTCCATTATAGGTTATTATAAGATATTGAATATAATTCCTTGTGCTATACAGTAAATCCTTGTTGCTTATTTATGTATAATAGTTTGTATCTATTAGTTTCATGCTCCTAATTTGCCCCTCCCCTTCTTTGGTAACCACAACTTTGTTTTCTATGTCTGTGAGTCTGTTTCTGTTTTGTGTATAGATGAATTTGCATTATTTTTTAGACTCCACATATAGATGATATCATATAGTATGTCTTTCTCTGTCTGACTTACTTCACTAAGTATAATATTCTCTAGGTCCATCCATGTTGTGGCAAATGACAATACTTCATTCTTTTATATGGCTGAGTAATATTCCATTGTGTGTGTGTGTGTGTGTGTGTGTGTGTGTGTATTAAGCCAGTCATCCATAGTTGGGCACTTGGGTTGTTTCCATATCTTGGCTACTGTAAATAATGCTACTATGAACATTGGGGTGCATGTATCTTTTCGAATTAGTGTTTTCATTTTTTCTGGATATATACCCAAGAGTGGGATTGCGGGATCATACGGTAGCTCTATTTTTAGTTTCTTAAGGAACCTCCATGCTGTTTTCCATAGTGATCATGCTAATTTACATCCCTACCAGCAATGTACAAGGGTTCCCTTTTCTCCATATCCTCTCCAGTCTTTATTATTTGTAGATTTCTTGGTGATAGCCATTCTGACATGTGTGAGGTGATACCTCATTGTGGTTTTGATTTACATTTCTCTAATAATTAGTGATGCTGAGCATCTTTTCATGTGCCTATTGGCCATCTGTATGTCTTCTTTGGAAAAATTTCTATTTAAGTCTTCTGCCCATTTTTTGATTGGGTTGTTTTTCAATATTGAGTTGTATGGGGCTTCCCTGGTGGTGCAGTGGTTGAGAGTCCGTCTGCCGATGCAGGGGACACGGGTTCGTGCCCTGGTCTGGGAAGATCCCACATGCCACGGAGCGGCTGGGCCCGTGAGCCATGGCCGCTGAGCCTGCGCGTCCGGAGCCTGTGCTCCGCAACGGGAGAGGCCACAACAGTGAGAGGCCCGCGTACCACAAAAAAAAAAAAAAAAAAAAAAAAATTGAGTTGTATGAGTTTGTGTATTTTGAATATTAACCCCTTGTTGGTTGTATCATTTGCAAATATTTTCTTCCAGTCCATAGGTTGTCTTTTCATTTTCTTTATGGTTTCCTTTGCTGTGCAAAAGCTTTTAAGTTTGATTAGGTCGCTTTGTTTATTTGTTTATTTTTTCAGGAGGCTGATCTAAGAAAACATTGCTGTGATTTATGTCTGAGAATGTTTTGCCTAGGTCCTCTTCTAGGGGTTTTATGGTATCATGTTTTATATTTAGGTCTTTAAACCATTTTATTTTTGTATATGGTATGAGGAAATGTTCTGATTTCATTGATTTACATGTAGCTGTCCAGCTTTCCCAGCACCACTTGTTGAAGAGGCTGTCTTTTCTTCATTGTACATTCTTGCCTCTTTTGTCATAGATCAATTGACCATAGGTGGGTGAGTTTATTTCTGTGCTCTCTATTCTGTTCCATTGATCTATATGTCTGTTTGTGTGCCAGTATCACACTGTTTTGATTACTGTAGCTTTGTAGTATAGTCTGTAAGGATTGCTTTGACAATTCTGGGTCTTTTGTGATTCCGTATAAATCTGAGGATTATTCTAGTTCTGTGAAAAGTGTCGTGGGTATTTTGATAGGGATTGCATTAAATTTGTAGATTGCTTTGAGTAGTATGGCCATTTTAATAACATTAATTCTTCCAATCCAAGATTATGGGATATCTTTCCATCTCTTTGAACCATCTTTAATTTCCTTCATCAGTGTTTTATAGTTTTCTGAGTATAAGTCTTTTAGCTCCTTAGTTAAATTTATTCCTAGGTATTTTATTCTTTTTGATGCAGTTGTAAATGGGGTTGTTTTCTTCATTTCTCTTTCTGATAGTTCATTGTTAGTGTATAGAAATGCAGCAGGTTTCTTTAAACTAATTTTGTATCCTGCAACCTTGCTGAATTCATTTATTAGTTGTAATAGTTTTTGGATGGAGACTTTAGGGTTCCCTATATAGATTATCATGTCATCTGCAAACAGTGACAGTTTTACCTCTTCCCTTACAATCTGCATACCTTTTATTTCTTTATCTTGTCTGATTGCTGTGGCTAGGACTTCCAATACTATGTTAAATAGAGCAGTGAGGGTGGGCACCCTTGTCTTGTTCCTGAATTTAACAGGAAGGCTTTCATCTTTCCACCACTGAGTGTGATGTTGGCTGTGGGTTTGTCTTAAATGGTCTTTATTATGTTGAGCTATGTTCTTTCTATACACACTTTGGTGAGAGTTTTTATCATTAATGAATGTTGAATTTTGTCAGATGCCTTTTCTGTGTCTATTGAGATGGTCTTGTGATTTTTGTCTTTTCTTTTGTTAATGTGGTCTATCACATTGATGATTTGCATATGTTGAACCATCCCTGTGATCCTGGAATGAATCCAACTTGATCATGGTGTATGATCCTTTTTATGTATTGTTGGATTTGGTTTGCTAATATTTTGTTGAGAATTTTTGCATCTATATTCATCAAAGATATTAGCCTGTGATTTTATTTTTTTGTAGTGTCTTTCTCTGGTTCTGGTATCAGGGTGATGGTGGCCTCATAGAATGAATTTGGGAATATTCCCTCCTCTTCAGTCTTTTGGAATAGTTTGAGAAGGATAGGTATTAGCTCTTTTTTATGTTTGGTAGAATTCCCTAGTGAAGCCGTCTGGTCCTGGACTTTTTTTGCAGGGAGTTTTTTTTTGCTTGTTTTTTTTTTTAACTACAGATTTTCTCTATGAGTGATCAGTCTGTTCAAATTATCTGTTTATTCTTGACTCGGTTTTGGCAGGCTGCATGTTTCTGGAAACTTGTCCGTTTCTTCTAGGTTGTCCAATTTGTTGGTATATAACTGTTTATAGTTATTCTCTTATGATTTTTTATATTTCTGTGGTATTGGTTGTTATTTCTCCTCTTTCATTCTTATTTTGTTTATTTGGGTCCTCTCTCCTTTATTCCTGGTGAGCCTGGCTAGAAGTTTGTTAATTTTGTTTATCTTTTCAAAAAATCAGCTCTTGGTCTCATTGATCTTTTCTATTCTTTAATCTCTATTTTATTTATTTCCTCTCTGATCTTTATTTCCTTTGGAAGTGTGTTCTTTTGAACACTAAAATATTCAAAGTCTCTCTGGGGTGACCTTTTTTCTGACCTTTAAGCTATCCTCAAGTCTTATTTATTCATTTTCTTATCCTACTTCTCAGTTGCTCGAATGTTATTTCAGAGTGCTGCCTCTTCTATGAAATCCTCTTGGTTTCCTTCAAGCAAAATTGACCCCCTTCTTTCTTTTTGTCATATCTTCTAAATCCTTGTCACAATGCTTTCTTGCATTTGTTTGTTTACATGCCTGTTTCTCTCCACCAGAACATCAGCTTCTTAAAGGCGAGTGTCATCCTTTGTCCCTAGTGCCTAGCATGATATGTGGCACATAATACATCTCCCATAGAGATTTGTTGAGTGAATAAATGAAGACTAGATTAGTCTTAGTGTTTTTTACCTAGATTCTATCAAGAACAATAGTGCACCTTTCTATTAAACCTTTCCAGTGAGGAAGTTTGCCCAGAGAGCCAGTTT
The DNA here is from genome assembly GCF_003031525.2 of Neophocaena asiaeorientalis asiaeorientalis. Classification (NCBI taxonomy): domain Eukaryota; kingdom Metazoa; phylum Chordata; class Mammalia; order Artiodactyla; family Phocoenidae; genus Neophocaena; species Neophocaena asiaeorientalis. The sequence goes on from NW_020172162.1 coordinate 2,070,782, forward strand.
ATTTTCCATAGTAGAAGCACCGACAAATATATAGAATACTTTAAATACTTTAAAATACCAAATTTAATTCCAACTTGAGTCTGTGCATTTAAAAAATAACTGAAGAAGCGTGGTGAGTCACCTTGCCACTTCTTGTCAAAGCCTCTTCACCTCAGAAAAACATTTTGGTCAGCACTTTGATAATTGAGTATGTAGAAAATCCTGACATGAGTCAATAGATCAAACACTGTAGACAGTTTTTGCAATAAGCTTAAAAGGAATTTCTTTTTCACCCTTTAATTGTCTAAATTACAATTTGTCTCATACTTTAGTTTACCCTTCTAACTTTCTAGACCAAAAAATAACTCACTACTATCTTACAACTTACTTGGTGCCCTTGTTGCACCTCAGTCATTAAATATCAAGAACTTAAAAAGTTACATTCATGTTTCTGTTAGACAGTTTTGAACTCGTTGAGAGCAGCCATTTGAACAACTTTTTGGATGTGTAATATAGAGATGGTAAAACCTTTAAAAACTCTGTGGACCCAGGAAAGTAAGCTTTAAAAATTCTCTTATTGTTTAGAAAGAGATTTTTCTGTGTGATAACTTTAGTTTGGGTTTTCCAGATCTGTTCTTTAAGATGCCATATTAAACATATTGCCTCCACATATAAAAACAGACATTGCCAAATCTTACTTGAGGCAGTGCCCTTTTTCTTTCATTTTTTATATTAGTGAAATTATGTTTGTGTTTTCTCCATCTCTTATTTCACTTTATTGGACCCTAGAAATGGATAGAAAAAATATTCCAGAAGGATAGGAATGAAAACAGGTGCAACAGGAGGAGCAGTTTGATCACAAGTGAGGGCAGAATATTTTCAGGTAGTCATGAAAAGATTTGCCTTGGTGTTGGAAGAAACTGAATGATTTATCAGAGCCCTTTAAGAGTGGACTCTTAAATATTTATTGGATACTTATAGAACATAGAATGAACCCCAGTAAGTGCCAGCCACTGTGCAAAGAACGAGAATAGAAATAGAAAGATGAATGTGATACACTTCATGCCTACATGGACCTCATAATCTAGTGGTACAGACAGACACTGACCAACTATCTATAATGTCATAAGAAAATTACGACACCCACAGCGTTTATGAGGACATAGAGGAGGGTGATCAGTTCTTTGAGGGAAAGTCAAAGGTTTCACAAAGGCACATGAGCTAAATCTTAAAGTAGGAGCTAGGTAGAGGAGGGCTAGGGGAAGAGCATTTTAAGCAAAGAGAAGGTGAGTAGAGCTACAAAAGTGCCTCGTGCTTTGGGAAACTGTCTTGGTAGCTAGTTGAGGTATTGATCAGTGACTCAGTGCTATGCTCTCACTGAGGCAGTGCCCGCAGGCACTACCTTTTCTTCTCCAAGTTCCTAGATTATCTAATGATCTTCTGATCATAACTGAGTTTTCAGGTAAAAAGAGGTATGAAGGATTTTTTTCTTGATATTAACTCTAAAATTGTGAAGATTCTCTGAACCTCTTCAACATGCAGAGCAAATAATAGAGTTGGATTCATTTGTAACAAATAACTCTTAAGAAAGAACTGGTGAATGCTTTGGACATTACTTGTATTTTGTGTGTGTTATCTACCACGGAGAGAGTTTTACCTTGATTTTGCTTTTTAAATTTTTATTATTTTTAATTAAATATTTTTTTTCCTTTTGCTTTTTTTTAAAATAGGAAATTAGATTCTGAGAATTTTTCAGTCATATTTTCTATCACTAGTAATATCATTCTCTTGTCTTGTGAATGAATCTTTGACACTCGCCCAGGATCATTCAGTGAATTATGGGGACATGTCAGGGGAAGGGACCATGAGGAAATGACACCTGAGCCCTTTGTCTGTGGCCTGAAAAAGGAATGAGCATTAGATCGTTAGCTCAACGGTATGTGGGATGGGGGTTCTGGTCCGGGGGTAGAGAGTGAGGGCGGTGTACTGAGCAGACCCACCGGTGGCAAGGAGCATGCTGCATTCAGACCTGCATTGTAAGCTCTGTGGGGGCAGGGAGCTGGTCCGGGCTAGCTCGTGCACCTAGAACATCGTCTGACATGTGGCAGGTTCCTAACCAAACAACCTGTTGAAGGAGGAATTGAAAAGATCCCTTCGTGGTTGGGACACAGAGAACAAGGGGTTGCATGGAATAATGTGATTCTGAGAGAAAGAGCTATACAAGGCCTTGTGTCCATGTTAAAGATAAGGGGCTTTGTCCCTGGCAGTGGAACACCAGTAAAGGATCTTAAGCACGACTGGATTTGCTCTGCGGTATAAAGCCAGTGCTTTCCAACTCTTTGATGGTGACCAATAGTGAGAAACACATTTTACATTAAAACCCGGTAAAATACACATAACTGAAATAATGTTTATGAACAATGCTTATCCTTACTAAGTGTGATGTGCTCCATTATTTTCTGTTCTATTTGGTATTTTTAAAAAGTAGTGGTCGAAACCAATATGACTCATGGGTCGTAAGTACACTTTGAAATGGATTTGATTCTGTGGGGAATAAAATCTCTACTGATGGAGGCTCTCTGCATAAAATTATAGGCACCATCAACTTTAGGTGATCCAAGAAAGGTCAAAACATGATAGCTTAAAAACAATATGCAAAGCAGAAATCTGGAGAGATGCTAGTTCCAGGGGAATGTATAGCAGCTGTCAAGTGTGGGAAAGATTTTAGGAGTTATAGAATCCAGATGGAAAGTCTGCCATAGAGAAAACCTGCTTCAGGGCACAGGGGAGTACTATCAGAGGGAACTAATGCCCAGATTTCTCCCCTATCTGCGATCTTTCCATGGTTCCCTTCAGCCTTGCCTGTCAGTGCTTTTTCACAATGATCTGAGGCGTGGAGGCTTGCTGATCTTATCACCATTTCATACATCTGGATGCTGAAGCCTAGGGAGGTCATGTGACTTGCCGCAAGGCTACAAGGCTACATGGCTACTGAGAGGATACAGCAGAGCTGGGTTCCAGGCCTCCTTATCACTGGTCTGGCGATCTTTGCATCATACTGCACTGTTTCATACGTACGTGTTGAAAAAGAACTAGGCTTATAAAGTGACGGTGCTACGTTTTGACAGGTCTACATTTCTGTGCTAGAACTATGAGTTCTGCTGCTAATACTATTTAATCAATTTGGTATTAAAAATGAAGATTGAGGTGTATGAACTGCTTCTTCAGAAATCTAGGAACATAATTGTTAATCTGTGTCGTAAAAAGAATGATTATATCTGAACATCCAAATCTCAGTCACATAATATCTTCATTGATATTTTGGCAGAAAGAGTGGGAGAGTAAATCAAGAAATGTATTCATCATAAAAATGCTAATAATTGGGGCTTCCCTGGTGGCGCAGTGGTTGAAAGTCCGCCTGCCGTTGCAGGGGACACGGGTTCGTTCCCCGGTCCGGGAAGATCCCACATGCTGCGGAGCGGCTAGGACCGTAAGCCATGGCCGCATAGTTGAAAACCCCTGGGAGATTGATTTTAATCTTAAGAACTGGGTAAAAAGATGAAAGGTAAAATGTGGTTAATAAGTAATGTATATAAATTAGAAAGCATTCGTGATGTTGACTTGAGGTAGTAAAATCAGTTTGAAATACGTTTTATGCTGAGCTTCTAGAGGAAATTAGCTTTTTGAACTATCACAGGGCACTTTGGGCCATAAAATGTTCTGAAAAAGAATTTTGTAACCATGTATGGTGACAGGATGTTAACTAGACTTCTTGTGATGATCATTTAGCAATATGTACAAGTATCAAATCATTACATTTTATATTTGAAACTAATACAGTGCTGTACATAAATTATACCTCAATTTTAAAAAAGAAAAGAAAAATCATGTACACAGCAAAAAAAAAAAAATATCCAACTTGTATTGACCTACTTTTGACTGGGAAACATTTCTGAGATGAGCTTGTCTGTAGCAGGGTTGATTTCTGTGGGCACCCCATGTGTGCCCTGGCCTGTGGGGTTACACCCAGGAGGCAGCCTAGCATCTGCCTACTGGTTTCACCAGGGCTCAACAGGTTTTTTTTGTTTTTTGTTTTTGTGGTACACGGGCCTCTCACTGTTGTGGCCTCTCCCGTTGCGGAGCACAGGCTCCGGACGCGCAGGCTCAGTGGCCATGGCTCACGGGCCTAGCCGCTCCGTGGCATGTGGGATCTTCCCGGACCGGGGCACGAACCCGTGTCCCCTGCATCAGCAGGCGGACTCTCAACCACTGCGCCACCAGGGAAGCCCAGAACTCAATAGTTTTAACGTTAGTTTAGTTTCTTGTCTGAGAGCTTCTGTCACCATATATTTGTATCTACATAGGCTTAAGGTCTTGGGTATAAATTTTTTTGAGTGATTTTCTTTTTACCCAGAGTTCTCTTTGCATCTTATTGCTGGGGCTGCAGGTGAATCTTCTTCTAGTCCCTCTTACAACTTCACCTTCCTCACATGAGGCATGATGCCCCCATGCCCATCCTGGTACCGGCATTAAAGACCCAGCTCTAGGGAGTGGATTTTTGGCCCCAGTACGCCCCCTCCCCCTATGCCAGGCAGCTTCACACTGCTTTGCTGATGGTTTGAGTCTCCTCTTCTTTTTGGCACCATAAAATTCTCTTTCTTACTTTTGAGTGTAAATTACATATTTTAAATATTTTATTATGTATCCAGATTTTCTTTGTGTTTGGAATGGCATCACCTGAAGTACTTCCTATTACTTTAAAGTCTGACTTTGTTAGAAAAAGAAGGTATCGATACGTTATTGCAGTATTGTTTTATCCCACACATGTGCAGGGTGGCATGGACTGTAGTGGATTGTTACTGTGGTTGTGTGGTCATCACTGCTACATGAGCCTCGCCCTCATGATTAGGGAAATTGGTCTTTGTTTACTTTGTCCTAACAGAAGTTGGGAAATATTAAAGCAAAGAAAATATGACAAAGCTTATTCTCTCTTATTTTCACCTTCAACTCTGAACCTGATGAGGCTCCAGATTTCAGTGCTTTTTGTTCTCACCAGTGAACTTAGCCAAACTTTTGGAGAAATTGGGAATTTTCTCATTCCTTGTAGCATCCAACTGAATGAAATTGCTGACGCCTCTTGGTACGATCAGCTCCTGGTTTTGCTCCATCCTGTGTGTGCTCTTTCATCTGATAAGACTTTCTGGTTTGTGAGCCTCTTTTGGATACTACAAAGACTTCCATTGCCTTTGAAATATCCAGAAAGTTTCAAAAATTACCTTTTTAAACAACACTTCAAATGGAAGTGAATCTTGACCTTCTGTGCTCTGCTGGAATTCCTTTGATGCATAGCAACACACTTAGTTTGCTCCTTTGGTGAAGAAGAAACTCCACAAGCTGTGCTGGCTCACTGACCATCTGCACAGGCATGGATTGCCACCATGGGCCTGGCCAAAGAAAGCCTTGTCCGTTGCAGACTACTCCTCCAGAGCCAGAGTCGGGAATTTCTTCCCCTTTGAGAAGTTTTTACCAAGAACTGGAGCAGCATATCAAGTTTTTCTCTATTCCACAGAGGGCCATTGGTTCTGGAAGACAAGTTGGAAGTACTTAATTGACCTTCAGAAGTTTCACTTTCTTTTGACAGAGAGATAAGGAAAAGTCCATTCTTGGAGCAAGTTTACAGGGAGCTGTAAATGTTTGTTTTGGCTTCACTTATACATTTTTAGCTTTGTCAGTCATGTGAACTTTGATATTCACAGCCCTGCAAGCAATGTTAAGGATGCTGCTCCTAGAGCAGAGGGAAACATGGGGAGATTAGCTGTGAGTTCTGAGCTATCCCTCTGGATGAAGAGTTCGGAGCCACACAATTATGTGGACTTTTCAGGACTAGAAGCAGGGTTGAGGTAGGCTTTCATCACTTTCTCTGTAGGCAAAGATCACCTGGAAACACTATCAGTTACTTTCAAGAGTACTTTTTAGCCCACGTGACTTAAAAATTGGAATTGGATTTATAATCTCTTCCTTTCTCATAGAACCAACATCAGCCACATAGCCCTGGCTGAAGATGATCTCATTGACTTGAGGACAAAAGAAAGAATGCAAATGAATTCCACTGGCAGAATTTTGAAGATATCCTGATCTTTTTTCACATAAATTTGACTTTAACCTGGCAAAGTGAGAGATGAGAGTTTTTTCTTTCCAGTTTTATTGAGATGTGATCAACATACAATGAAAGCTCAGAGTCCACTTGGTTCTACAGCCTTTATGAGTCCAGGTTTTCAGCTGTGATTGCCCTTAAAATGCAAAGTTAAAATTGATAGAATGTCAAAGACCACCTCATGATTTTAGCTTCTTACTCAGGTTAAATAACATTAAGTATCTCATTAGGATGTTTCTTTATATTTTTTATATATAGTTAATTGTTCTTGGGAAATAGATATTACTTTTTTTCATAAAAAAATAGTAGGTGACATAATTCTGCATTAAAATGCTTTTTGAAAAATCTGTTTATATAAAAGTAATCCCCAGTGCTTTTTCTCCAGCTCTGCTTTTAAGACTGGGCAGGGGAAGGAGTGATTGGAGGAAGAGGGGCAAAAATCTTCCACTTGGCTGGTAAAATTTGACTCTCCTCTTTTGGCTCTGCATATGGCTGATCTTCAAATGTTGGCTGTTTCTCTCTTGGTTCACTCTTGGGGTGATTTTATGGATTCCTTGGAAGCTTCAACAGGTGATCTGACCCTGCAGCATTCCCCGATACGGGCAGTGATGTGACTCTCCTCTTAGCATCCCTTTTCTGGCCTCTGCCCTGGAGTCCAGCCCACGGCCTCTCATTGTCTAGTTCCCTTTGCCAGAGCAGCAGGCCTCTTGGGGGGCCCAATTAAGACGACACAAGTCTGGCAACTTTGCAGCACGGATCTCTTCCAAGAAAAACTCCTGCAAACTAACTGGAGACTCTTCCCTCTGCTGCTCCCGTTCTTGGTCTCACAGTTGAGAGTGACTCTAGTCCCTCAGCCTTCAGACTTCTCCTGGTAAGAAGCCAGCACTGCCCTCTGTCCGTGTATGTCCCCAGACTCGAGGGCATACTGGTCAGACTCTCCCAAGAATGCTTCTACCGTGGACCCATGGCACCTCCAGGGTCAAATTCCATAGTGCAATAAACAGTATTGGGGGAAGTGCTGTCTTTCCTTCTTGAGGCATTTCTAATTTCTGTTTTTGATTTTCTTGGGGCTTCCCTCACTTGGTTTGCTGCAGTGGGGGAGAAAAGTACTCTCTCTTCCCACCGTGAGGGAAGGGAAGGACACCCAGGTGTAAGCTTTACTTTGATGGCACTCTTAGGTCTCCCCTCAGATTTCTAGTCTTGTTTTATTTTAGCCTAAGGTAAAAGGCGGGGGTTGATAGTTGCTAGACTGGTTCTGCTGTATTTCAGTCAGTCTGGCACAGGGTTTTCTGATACCTTTCTTCAGAATGTGTTGCCCTTTGTTCTCAAATGTGGAGCTTCAGCTGAAATTTTGAGAACAAAAAGGAAAGTTGTAAATATTTGAATAAATGAATGTTTATCTCAGAGTGATTTAGAAAAGCAAAAAACCTGGAACCATCCTAAAAGTCCTTCAATCAAGGATTTAGTAAAAAAAAAAAAAATTACGGTGTTCGTTAAACACATTGTGTGTGTATGTTTTGGGGACACAGAAGCTACTCATGATACACTGTTAAGTAAATAAAATAAGAACAGTATGTATAATCTAATCTCATTTTTGTTGAAAAAGATGTGTGTGCATGTGTGCGTGTGCATATGCTGTGAATAATCTTTATAATGTTTATCTCTGGCTGTGGCATTATGGGGATTTTAATTTCCAACTTGTTTCTGTGGTTTTTTTCTTCCAGTTTTACTGAGATAGAATTGACATACAGCACTATATAAGTTTAAGGTGTACAGCATAATTACTAGACTTAAATGTATTGCAAAATGATTACCACAATAAGTTTAGTTAACACCTATCATCTCATATAGAGAAAAAAAAGAAGAAACAAAAATGTATTTTTCTTTGTGATGAGAACTTTTAGGGTTTACTCTCTTAGCAACTTTCCTACATGCCATACAGCAGTGCTAACTATGGTCATCATGCTGTACATGACAGCCCTAGTACTTATTTATTGTGTAACTAAAAGTTTGTACCTTTTGACCACCTTCATTCAGTTCCCCTACCCCTACCCCCCAGCTTCTGGAAACCACAAATCTGATCTCTTCTTCTATGCATTTTTTTGTTTTTTGTTTTTTTAAATAAATTTGAGTTACTTTTTGATTTGCACAATACTCCTTTTTTTTAAAATTTATTTTATTTATTTATTTTTGGCTGTGTTGGGTCTTTGTTGCTGCGCACGGGCTTTCTCTATTTGCGGCGAGTGGGGGCTACTCCTCGTTGCAGTGCGCGGGCTTCTCATTGTGGTGGCTTCTCTTGTTGTGGAGCACGGGCTCTAGGTGTGCAGGCTCAGTAGTTGTGGCACGTGGGCTCAGTAGTTGTGGCTCGTGGGCTCTAGAGTGCAGGCTCAGTAGTTGCGGCGAACACAGGCTTAGTTGCTCTGCAGCATGTGGGATCTTCCCGGACCAGGGCTCGAACCCGTGTCCCCTGCATTGGCAGGAGGATTCTTAACCACTGCGGCATCAGGGAAGCCCCTTTGAGTTTTTATTTATTTTTAAGATTCCACTTATACTGTGTTTCTTGAATTGTTTTCCTTTAAGCACGTTTTTCTTTAAGAAAAAGAAGAAAGCCATAGTGGAATTTACATTTTTAAAAAATTGATTTTTTTAATTTTTAAAAAATATATTTTAAAAGGAGGGCTAGAAATTGGCAGCTGAGATGTTGAAGAGTAAGGAAGAGAAAGTGGCAGCCGAGCTGAGACTAGGGTGAGTCAAGGGAGGCAACAGAGACGCTCGATCTCAGGGTTGAGCAAGTGGCCTGAGAGTGGGCACTTCTTTAGAGTTCGCACCATAGAGGCCTCTCTTGCTCACCCTAGTCCTAGCCCTGTGTGTCAGAAAGAAACCCAAAGAGCAAAATGTGGAAGATATTGCTCTGTTTGACCCTCAGACCACCACCCTAGACACAGGGCATGTATGTCTCCCAAAGTCTAAATCCTGTAAAGATAATCAAATGCTCTTACCTTTTTCTGCTGCTTTATCTTCCATCATTGGTATCTTCCATCAACGGAAGGTGATACATTATCTGTTCTTTACCATTTACAACTCAAATTTAATTCTAAATTCCTTTTCCAAACTCCACTTTTGTTTCAGCCTGAACAGCCTCACCATCAACTCACAGCTGTTTTCCAACCTGTTAACTGCCATCATGACAAGTTTGGCAATGACTTGGGTTCCTAACTATGGAGTCAGTAGACGTGACTCATCTACATTAAGCATAGTACCACGAGAAAGATAAAGAAATATAAGAATTAACATTAGCCCTTCCAAGTTTTAAAGTGACAAGCTAGTCATACTGGGAAAGTTTAGCACAGAAATGTTACTCCACTAATTCAAGAGCCTCCAGCAAGCTCAACTCTGATTTATGATCAAAAATCCCAAGGCAGGAAAAAAATCCTCTGAGTTGCAAATATACCTGTTTTGAAATTTTTATTCCTTTCTGAATAGAGATTGAAGCTGTCCCTAAGGCCAGACCATACTGATTTAGATTTGTATCTGTAAAGCCACTGATCTAAATAAACTTTGCTCTCTGATTTCCTCGGCAGTTCATCCTAAGTCTAGCAGATCAGAAACATGTGCTTTTAACATGTGTTTACAACGGGAGATGGGACCATATAGAAGTCCTCTCAGCCAGCTCAGACAGTACGCTGTCGTAATTTTGTACACTTCAATATGATTCCAAATATCAAATATCAAAGGAAAGGTACGTTATATTCCGTGTACTCTGAGGGCAAAGAATCACATACTTTGGCACAAATTGCTGTCAAAAATGGTTACATTTTTGGTAAAGTTACGTTTTTGGTAAGCTTCCATTTTTTAGTATATTCACTTATGGGGAAATATTTGCTGATAATGCCAAGTACCGGAGAGGTGAGGGTAAGAGTAGGATGTGCCAACAGAGCAGTGAGGAGAGTGAGAACATGGACATGTGCAAAAAGGAGAGCTCTCCAAGGAGGCTTCCTGGCCTTGTGGGGAGACTTCAGAGGGGCTGGGGCTGTGCTCGAATGGAGGCAGAAAGCCCTCCCACCCGGAAAAACTGAGGGAGTCAACACATCCAGGAGAGAAGCAGTGACGGGGTCAGAGGCCAGGGAAGCCTGGGGATTTGGGAGGCTACAGTGGCAATGGAAAATAAGACTCATTACAGCTTAGCTGCTGACCGGATATGGGTAATGGGAGTGTAGAGGAGTAGAGGATGATTTCAGAATTTCAAGTTTGGGCAGTGAAGTTTCCCTTACCATATGCTGAACGGAACTTGATGTAAAGTCATTTTTGGCTGCAGGGGAGATAGGGTGGTGGAAACCATCCTTTTTATTATTGAAGTGTAATTGAATTGCAATTTTATATTATTTTTAGGTGTAAAACATAGTGGCTTGATATTTTTATACATTATGGACTGATCATCTTGATAAGTCTAGTTGCCATCTGTCACCATACAAAGTTACTACAATAGTCCCTGTGCTGTACCTTACATCCCCATGACATTTATTTTATAACTGAAGTTTGTACCTCTTAATCCCCTTCACCTATTTCACTCATCCCCCCACGTCCCCTCCCTGGCAACCACTAGTTTATTCTCTGTATATATCATACTTTTCTACATGTAATCAGTTCCACATGGTAGACGCCCATATGTGTGGATGTGTTTCTTGGGAGTTTGGGTCCCGATTGCCTTTAGGACCCCTGGAGCTAAGTCTGAGAGAGTAGGGCCTCTAGCCTCCATGAGAGGACCTCGAAAGCAGAGGGCTATGCATAGGGTGTCATTTGGACCCCACCTTAGATATGACTCGGTGTCTTGTCCTTTTAGTCTACGGACTAGGATCTCAAATTTCTCTTGGTTTCAGATTCCTCTCTCACCTTCCTCCACCCCAGATTCAGCTTTCTTTCAGTGTTTTGGGCCTTGAGGTCAGCTTGCGGTCTTCTCTGAGCTCTTCTCATTAGAGTTGGTGACCCCCTCCTGGATCCTACTGTGGCCTATACATACGTACTTCCTTTATGGCCTGACAACCCTTTTTGCACACAGTCTTTACATGTTTGTCTCCTCAGTAGTTGATAAACTCTTAACAGAAGAAAACATGGCTTTGAAGCTCTAGTGACTAGTGATTTCCTGGAACCAAAGAATCTCAGTAAATGCTAGTTCGTGTGTGTGTGTGTGTGTGTGTGTGTGTGTGTGTGTGTGTGTGTGTGTGTGTGTGTGTGTTGGGTTGGCCAAAAAATTCATTCAGGTTTTTCCATAACATCATATATATGTATACCCTTCGTTTATCCCTTAAAATATATTATGATTCCTTGAGAATGAATTCACCAGAATCTGGGATAACCCCTTATATTTCCCCATGATGTCTGATGTTTTTGATTTGGGGCAGGAAGGATCACTTTAGGATAGGAATTATTCTTTGTTTCTCTGGTACTGAACAGTCTGCTTTCTTCTCTCTGCTATTAGCTCATTTGTTAGAATACATAAGGTATTCAAATTAGAATAATATCTTACATTCATACATCACTCTATTCATTAAGCGATTTCATAAACATTATTAGACTAATCAAATAACAAGGGCTTCCCTGGTGGCGCAGTGGTTAAGAATCCGCCTGCCAATGCAGGGAACATGGGTTCGAGCCCTGGTACGGGAAGATCCCACGTGCCGCGGAGCAACTAAGCCCGAGCACCACAGCTACTGAGCCTGTGCTCTAGAGCCTGTGAGCCACAACTACTGAGCCCATGTGCCTAGAGCCCATGCTCTGCAACGAGAGAAGCCACCGCAATGAGAAGCCCACGCACTGCAATGAAGAGTAGCCCCTGCTCCCCGCAACTAGAGAAAGCCCACGCACAGCAACGAAGACCCAACGCAGCCAAAAATAAATAAATTAATTTAAAAACCCCCAACAAATCAGCCAAATGAATGCCTTAAGTTAACGAATGGACAATTAAAAAAAGATAAACTTCTGGATAATTAAACTACATACATATATTATAATTTTCCATGTGATTAGTTATTTCTCAAAAAAAAAAAAGGTTAATGGGTGCAAATTATTCCATTGTGTCCAGAACTGATATATGGCAGATGCCCACCAGTAAAATATCCTAGTCAACTTCCATTTGGATTGATTGGGTGTCTGTTTTAATTAGTTGGCATCTATCTGGTTCTTAAATATTTTGAATATCATCCCTGATTGTATGAGTAGATTATGTCTACTTCGAGACTATGAAATACATTGTAATATCTAAATCCAAATTCAAATAAAACTATTTAAGACTTTTCTTATTTCAGTATAATACCCATTTCTTCTTTATCTAGGTATGGTATCACTGTTTTTATGACTTGAGAAAATTGATATCTCATATTTAATATTTTTAAGAAACAATTTGGTAGATTTTGTATTAATGTTTTCATGGTTTGGCCCTCAGCTATCCTGTCAACATTATTCTTATTAGTGTTTCAAACTGTATTTTTATGAATTCAAAATTGTATGCACCTTTAAAAATAGTTTTCTTTTTTCCAAATAATCATACTCCTTTTGTCTTGCTACCCTGACCTATTTCATTTCTCCTCCATCCCACTCTCTCTCTCTTTTTTTTAATAAAATACTATGGAAGCTTGGAATTCCATAGAGGAATCAATTCCTTGTTAAAAGAGCATGTTAAGTATTATTTGGGAAGTATTGGCAAATAAAACTCTTCAGGTGGTAGCATTGTCAAGAATCTAGTAGATAGATTTTTGTTTTGTTTTTTCAGGAATAAAAAGCACACATTTCATTCCTTCTTCTGCAGTCTAACTTGGGACAATACGTAAATGTTCTTATTTGCTACTTATTCCGTAATGTTTTTTATATAGACTACTGGGGTTGATGAAAGATGGTCTCTTCCCTCAAGGAGTTCTTTTCAAATAAATGGACAGAATCAACAGCTAGATAAGGATGTGGTAATGCTATCAACAGTCGTGGAGATTTGGCGCCTAAAACCAGTGTGACTCACATTATCACCTGTTTCAGGAGCTTCATTTTAGAATAGTGATGTTGCTGTGGTAAAGTCGGAGAAGAGCAGGTACTTTTTAAAGTCCTTCAAAGGTGGATGGTGACTAGCATACTCTGAAGTGAATTGTCCTGTTCATAAGTTCAACAGACTCTTGGAAGCTACCAGGACACCATTTGGTCACTTGCTGCCCTGATGTGGTTCTTGGTGTGTGGAAAGAACGCATTTACTTTTTAATGAACTCTTGATCTTTGGAAAATAATGAATTGATGTCAGAGAATCACAGTCTGGGTTGAATTAATTGAGGAACTGATATCACCTGCAGACTAAAGGAAGCTTGACTCATCAAAGTAATGCTGGAGTTAATTGTTTTTATGAACAAGACTTTTTCATAGCAAGTACATTTTGCTAAGGTACCTCCCAGCCACAGTTCAGTCATTCAACTTCTTCTTTATCTTTTTTGAATTAAATTCAGTAGGAAAAAAACTTGATCTGTCAAGCAGTTTTCATGTAAAACTCTGCAGCAGAAACATTTTTATTTGTGTTATAAATATAGACAGAAGCATAACATTCAGGCCTATTTATGTTAATACAAGAGGTGTATTGAAGCACATTCCAGTTGAACTATTGGGGTACTGTTTTAAAATACTGGAAGATTTAATTTGCTTTAACTTCCTTTTCTCCCTTTCTCCTCTTTCCTCTTCCTCCTTCACTGCTCTCCTTTATATGTTGTGATTTAAGGTAACCTAATATACAAAAAGTAAAATTATGTAAAGAAGCAAGCCAGAACCATTTGTACTGCAAAGGATTCTCCACTTAGCAAAATAACTTCTTTTACCTCACAAGCTATAGATAATATTTGGTTTATAAAATTCCGCGTCCAAACAACTTTTCTAGGAACACATAGTACAAAGCACGATAACAGGTGGGTTTTTTTTCCTCCTATTTGGTGCTCTCTTTGAAGGGTAATTAATCAGCCAACTGGCTTTTCCTCAGCTTCCAAATAAAACTACAAAAGTTATTAACAATGTACATTTTAATAACAATCTAATGATGACACAGGACTCACAGGACTCTCTTACTGCAGTGAAAAGCCAGAATTGTTTCTATTGATTCACTCATTCACCACATGTGTGAGGAGCACGTGGAGCCCCAAAGAGCCCCCTGAACACCACCTTCTCCTCCAGCGCAGCTGCACGTGGCCCTGAGAACCGGCCCCAAAAGGAGGCTCTAGTGAGAACCGGTTATTCAGAGGCCATCAGGACCAACCTGCCAGGGCCTGCGTGCTGTCGGCCTCAGTCATTACCAGAAGTCTGTTCACTCTAGTCACTCTTTGTCATTGGGCTTTTCTCTCCAGACTCTCTGAACTTCTCCCCAAGTCCTTCCACTGTGTCCTCTGCAATCTGATTTTTCTCTCGACTCTCTGAACTTCTCCCCAAGTCCTTCCACTGTGTCCTCTGCAATCTGGGGTGCATCATCAGGAAAATCCCCCCAGACTTCCTCTGGGTACGCTTCAGAGCAAATACTTGATACCCCTCCCAGGATATTACCTTTCCCGCGTCCCTCTCCCATAGTGGATGCCTGCTTTCTCTCAGTTCTACCGCTCACCCAGTGGGGGAGGGGTTTTCCTGCCTCCTGTTTGCTCTTTCTAGACCATTGTTCCGCCTACCTTTTCAGCCCCACAGAGACATATGCCATCCTTGCCAGTCCTCCTGCTAACCCCCCTCTCATTCAGTGAAGATTTAGCACTGGGATCACCTTCTGTCTGGCTGGCCCTATTCCTGGCCTGGCTCTTGGCAATTTCAATATCCATGTAGATGACCCAGCCTTGATTCTCAGGTTGCTGTCCTCACCTCCGCCATGCCCACTGTTATGCCCCAGGCCTTTTCATTACCAGCATTTTCACTATCTCCAGAAACCTCAGTTTATCCCATGCCTTGACCTTCACCTTTTATACCTTCTGTCATTCCACCTAACTCCCTCCAGTGTAGATTTTTGGTCCATTACCATCACTCCTTTGCACACAACTTCAGCTTCCTTGCCTCCGTCCCATTATATTCACCTGGGAAAACCCCAATACTGACAAAATACAGCTGCCTAACCAAATACCTTTTCTAACTGAAAGTGACTGGAGAAAAATTCACAACTGTGCTGACTGGTTTCACTTTACAATCATGACCGCATAGGCCGGATGGGTCCTAGGTGCTGACCCGCAAGCCTATGGTATTTCCTTAAATCCTTCATTCTCCCACATCATCGCCTGTCCCCAGATCTTCAACCCCACACCCCCATCTCAGCGGATGATGTTGCTTCTCATTTGGAGAAAATTCAGCCACCACTAATTTACCTTCATTTGTACTTATACCCTGACTTTTCTCCTACTACCATGGATGTCCATGCTCCTATGTAAAGCCAAGCCTTCCACTTGTGCACTTAATCCCATCCCTTTTCACCTACTCAGGGATCTTTGCTCCGTGAGTAAGCTGTCTCCCGCTTCGTTATTCCTCCCACTCTCTGTTGGGTCATTCCTATCAGCAAACTAGCACTGTAATACCGTCTATCTTAAAACACGTACAGCTGCCTTGGCCCCATGTCCCCCTCTTCATTTCTCTGATGCCCTTGAGCAGAAAACCTCACATATGCGTTGTTTATACTCGCTGTCTCCATATTTTTTCTCTTCACGTTTTTTCCTTTGAAGCTTACTCCAACCAGTCTCCTCGGACACAGTGAGGCTCTGGAGGTCTCCACGGGCTGCCTAATTAATAGCACTCATTTTCTTGCCTGGGTTCTGTACAGATTATATCTCAGGCTCCCTGACCTGGGCAGAGATCCTGCCCC
This sequence comes from Neophocaena asiaeorientalis asiaeorientalis, assembly GCF_003031525.2. Classification (NCBI taxonomy): domain Eukaryota; kingdom Metazoa; phylum Chordata; class Mammalia; order Artiodactyla; family Phocoenidae; genus Neophocaena; species Neophocaena asiaeorientalis. The sequence continues at coordinate 2,086,756 of NW_020172162.1, forward strand.
CGGAGAAGCAGAGAATACCTGCTCCCTGCAAGCAACCAGCTCCCAAGAGGAGGAGAGATGAACCAAGCATGCCCAGTTAATTCTGCCGAGATTTACCGCCTGGAGAAGTCACTGTCTCTACAGAGGCAGAGTGAGGATAGGTGTGGACAGGGGCCAAGAGTCACTCTAAATGAATTCCTTCCATGTGGAATGAAACATCAGGTTTAAGGGCTACCAGGCTGCAAAATTCAACAGTCAGTTTGTAGACCTTATTTAACTCAAATTATCAGCATCGTTTTGCACACCCCCAGGCTTCCTTCTTTCATTGTGTTCGTGTGACGCTAATACGTCTTCATTTTTCTCCTGCCTCCGTAGAATCTCTTTTTGCCTCCTTGGCTGTTTATTCCTCCTCTTCCTAGTCTTGGAGGTTACTCTTTCTCTTCTAAATTTTGGAAGGCCTCAGGGCTCAACCCTTGGAGCCCTTTCCTTTCTCTGCATTTACTTTCTAGGTGAGCTGTCTAGTCCCACACATTTAATCATGCATATGCTGATGACTCTCATATTTATATCTCCAGTGTCAACCTCTCTCCCACATCCCAGATTCATATATCCAGTAGCCTTCTGACATCACTACGTAAATGTCTAACGTGCCATTCTAGCATAACAGGTCCAAAACCCACCTCTTCCCTAGCGCTCCCCATCTAGCAAACCTAATAACCCAGTAGTTCAGGCCCCAAAAATTCCTGTAATCATCTTGAAAACCTCTTTTTCTCATACCCCAACTTCATTTTATCAGTAAATTCTGTTGGCCATAGCTTTAAAATATGTCTAGAATCTGACCACTTCTTAGCACATACTCTGCTACTTTCATCCTGGTGCATACTTGTACCATATCTAGCTTGGATTATTCCAGCGGCTTCTGGTCTGGTTTTTCTCTTTTCACTCTTACTCTCCCTACAGTTTGTTCCCTACATATCAGCCAGGGGGATTCTTGAAAAACCTGTCATATGGTATTATTCCCCTGTTCCAATTCTCCCCATTGCAATAAGAATAAAATTCCAAGTAACATGGCCCATGACCTAGTCCCTAGCTGCATCACCTCCTACCACTGTCTGCCTTATTCAGCCCTTCCATACACACTAGCCTTTTTGACTTTCTTGGACCACATCAAGCTCAAGTCTTTGTGTTTGCTGTTCCTTCTGCATAGTAATGCTCTTCCTCCAGATGTGGGCTTATTTTACATATATGTGTGTGTGTGTGTGTGTGTGTGTGTGTATATATATATCTATGAAATATATATATATAAATTAAATATCTCCACTCCTCTGGTTTTTGATGTGTCTGATTTAAGCAATCAATATGTATAATAGTATTATAGTATATTTTTTGGAAAGTTAAGAGTAGTACACTCATGTAATATATAGTAAAATGTTCCTATAAGGTAGGAGACCTTATAATAATTAAAATTTGTCATGAGCTTTGCAAGTTACAAAGTGCTTTCACAAGTACCATCTCATTTAAACCTCACAACAACTCTGTGGCATGTCGTATCATCATCCTTATTTTACAGATGGATCTGAAAATCAGACAGATTAAGTGTCTTGCCCAAAGTGATACAGTTAGATGTGGCAGAGATGGTATTTTAGGTGAGATCCTCTGATACCAAATCAGATTCTCCTTTTACTCTAAGGATGCAAGTACACACAAACGTTTGTCCTAAAACAAGCATATCAGTCCTTTAGTTCATTGTCCTTTGCACATATCAAAGCATCATCCTGAATTCTAGTGCGATTTGGTAAAGCCGAGAGGCTATGAAGGCTCTTTGTGGAAGTAACAGATCAGGTGTTCTGAGGTTTGGTAGCTTCTCCTCCAACTTTTTATCAGATAAACAAGAGCGTCCTTTCCCTTGATCTTTTGTGAAAGCAAGTTGTGGATTAAGGTTCTAGAAGCAACCAAAACTAGCCATTCACTTGGTTTTAGAACAACACTTTTTTGGGGATTTTTACAATGTGTTTAAACTCTTTGAAATAGAAAACTATTTTGTAGGGCTGGCAGAGTTGATAACCTGGAAATTATACCCTTTGACAAAATTATGTTCCTTTCATTTCCTTCTATTTTCTGGCTCTGTGTGGACTGTATTGCTATCTGCAGCCTTGCTAATCAGGGTTATTGAGTATGAGCCCTCTCAATAATGAAAGGATAGCATGTACTTGTGTGAGGGAGAGTGCGTGTTTTTGAAAGAAAGGAAAAATAGGTGAGATCGGCAGGGCCAGCCAAAGTAGAGAGCAAATCAAATGCTACGGTTCATAGGAGGACTGGTCAGGATAAATCCTCAGAATCAGATGGTGATGCCTCAGTTCTACCTTTTGTATAACGAATAATCTTCTAGGAAGTATAAAACAAAATAGCAAAAGGACAGATGTCCATACTGTATATGAGAAATTTTCCTATATCTTCCAAGAATTATATAGCATGGATCTGACAGAATACTGTAGTAATGCAAAGGGATGCCAAAATGCATGCAAAATACGTAAGACCAAAATATGGCTTTATTTTCACTATTATTACTGTGGAACACATTCTCCTCTGAACATAAAAGTTCCCAAATAACGAAACTGTTTTACTGTTAAAGCTGCAGGCTGTATTGTACATTAAGTAGTTAAAAGGCTTTCATGTTGGGCTGGACAAGTTCAAATCCCAGCTCCACACCTTCCTAGCTGGGTCATTTTAGGCCAATTGCTTAATCTCTTTGAGCCTCAGTTTCCTCATCTATATAAAAGGCAGATAATAACAGCTATCTCACAGTTTTTTGTTTTTTGTGGTACGCAGGCCTCTCACTGTCGTGGCCCCTCCCGTTGCGGAGCACAGGCTCCGGACGCCCAGGCTCAGTGGCCATGGCTCACGGGCCCAGCCGCTCCGCGGCATGTGGGATCTTCCTGGACCGGGGCATGAACCCGCGTCCCCTGCATCGGCAGGCGGAGTCTCAACCACTGTGCCACCCGGGAAGCCCTCTCACAGTTTTGTTGTAAGGATTAAATGATATAATAACTGTAAAGCACTTAGCACAGTGCTTAGGATATAGCAATCACCCCATAAAAGGTAGTTATTACTACTACACTACAATTATCTTAGGTGCTTAGTACTGCTGAGTTGATTCTCTATTTGTCCTCCCCTACTGCTCTATCCATTTAAAATAAGATAAAACTTACAAAACGTATATATATATTTTAAAATAAAAACTGGGACTCCCTGAATCTTTCTATCCTTTCTAGAGTATATCTATTCAGATTCCAGGTTCTACCTAATAAATTCTTAGTACAACTGGGTTTTCTGTGGATGATTTCTGTAAGAAGTAACCAAGTGTGGCGTTTTTAAAAAAAAAGGATTTTAGCAGAAAGCTATTTGACATTAGCCTGTTTCAGTTATCTATTGCTGCATAACGTCTATCCCCAAAGTTGGTGACCTAAAATAACAATCACTTTATTGCTTCTGGTGATTGGAATTCGAGCAAGGCACATGGGATCAGCTTGTCTCTGCCCTGCGTGATGTCTGCTGAGGCTGGAACTTCTCAGATTGCTCCCTCAGTCACATGCCTGACGACTCAGCTAAACAGCTGGGAGCTGTTGGGGACTGTCCTACTGGGACTGTATGTCCAGGGCCTCAGTTCTTGCTTTTGGTCGAGTCCCAAGGTTCTCCCTCGTATCCTTCCTCCATGTGGCCTCTCCCCCAGGGTAGCTGCATCTCTTACAAGGCAGCTCAAAAGGGGAAAATAACTCCACCATTCAGCGTGAGGATTAGCAAGCAGAACCCAGAGAGGGCAGACTGCTGGGGCCGTCTCTGGAGACCACAGCCTCCTAAAAATGTGTCCATCCAGCCCTCTACCATTTAGGCTCCTAATCCCTGCTTTGTAATAAACCTCTCTAAATAGCCTATAACCTTCCTAAGTGATATATAAATACATTCTTAGGTGGACACTTTAATATTTCACTCAGTTCAAATACTTTCTTCACACAGTCTTTTCGAAACTTAAACATTCAGATTCCAAACCATCTTGGGAATCATGTCTGAAGTGGAATTTAAGACAAGGGGATTATAGACCCAGATGGGCAAACAAACTGCCTATTTTGGTTAAGCAGACACACCAAACTGAAAAAGCGGCATTGGGTTCTATTTTATTGACTTAATCTTTCTACCTGTAGGTAGGACGATTACACCAGGGTGGGGGGAAGATACATGCAGAAATAGCCACATTGCTTTGTGGTTTGTTGTATTTTTTGTTTTGAGCACTTTAAATATTTTGTCAGAGTTTGTCCTGCGAAGGTGCCCAGGTGTCCTTGGAATGTTTCTATAGCCTGTAGCACCCACTGTACCGAGGCTTGGCTGGCTCCCTGGGAGTCTGTCAGGGCCAAGAGCTGATGTGGGTCCACTCTGGACTCTCAGAACCAGATGTTATCAGTGGGTACAAATGACATGATGAATGTGCCACCCACAAGGTTGTGTTTACATGGAGGGGTTTCTTTACATTGTTCTCTGAGTCATCAATTTGTTTACAGGTGCTTGTGGGCAGGGCCCTTGGTAACACTGCTATAAATAACGATTATGTTCTTAAGGGAGCAGAATATTAATTTCAGCATGACAAAAATCATTGCTGTCTTCTGCGTGCCTCTTGTCTCTTGAAGCTCTTTGAGAGTGAAACATTCCAATACACATAGTCTCTTAATTGTGCCTCATAACCTAGATTTCTTAGAAGATGAGTCACTGTTAATTCAAGGAGGAGCTTTTCTCCCCTCCTTTGTGCTTCCATTAATGTTTTCTGCCAGATTTTTGTCCACTTCAGAAATTGTAAATAGAAGGAAGTCCATCAAGAGAAATTATACACCTTTGTTTAAAATACTTTGTAATACAGTGGGTTTTATAGGTTGAAGAAGAAAATTATATTATTCGTCACATCCCTTCTTTACTTCCTTCCTCTTTTCCACTCTCCTTTCCTTTCTCACACATTTATTGAGGACCTTCCATGTGAATTCACTGTACTACAAGCTGCTGGGGGGTACAGAGATGAGTACCTGCCCTCCAGGAGTTAAGTATGTTATCAGGGTAACAGGTTCTTGGAGGGCTTGAACAGTTGAGGGTCAAGGGTGTGATTCTCCAATCCAAACATAGAAGTTATTATGGAGAGTGTGCCCTGGGTAGTGAACCTGAGAAAAAAATGGGGTTCTCTGGTAGAATCCTGGTAATGGGGTGCCACCAGGGTGACCTCAGCCTGTCCCCACTTGACCCCTGATTTGGCCTCTGAGGCCCCTCCATTAAACTTCTGGGCTTTACACATTCTCTGCAAAACATCCTAATACTTCACAGAAATAATCAGATGGTATTTTCTATTCTGATACTAATATTCTCTGTCTTAAATATTAATCTCTCTTAATGTTCTCTCTCATCTCATCTTAAAGTAAGATGACTCTTTTTTATTGAAGTATAGTTGATTTACAATATTATATTAGTTTCAGGTGTACAACATAGTGATTCAATATTTTTATAGATTATACTCTAAAGTTATTACAAAATAATGGCTATACATCCCTGTGCTGTACAATATTAAAGTAAGATAACACTATAAACCTACAAGTCAGGGTTGCTGTGAGGATTAAAGACAGAATATCACATAAAGTCATTACTTTTCTAATGACAAAGTGCTACAGAAATGTGAATATTTTTGGTATCGTTCACCTCTTCTGGTAGAAGTACAAACGAGGCTGAAAGCTGTTTGGAAGCCTAAACTGGTCTGCGAAGTTTGAGCTCAGGTTCCCACGACACTTTGGGGGTTTGTTAGCTATGTTCTGGTGGGTTTTAGTCCTCCTGGGCCCCCATGTTACCTCAGTCATCTCAGTCTTTAGCATCTTTGTAGCAGTAGAGAGGAATAATTAAGAGCTGCTTTAATGGCTGACGTAAACCTGGAGTTTTTATAGTACAGAGGAAAGTTTCCGATTGGTTTGAAGCCCATGACATTGTGACCTGAGCTAGGTCCAATTCATGATCCATTTCAAGGACCATGTCTTATGTCTGACAGTCCTATGCAGAAAGCTTTCCAAAGCTAGAAACTGGGATATGTAAGTGGAGGCAGAGGAAAGCGTATTCGTTATCTGTTGCTGTGTAAACAAATTACCCCCAAATTAAGGGGCTTAAAAAAACAAACATTTATCATCTGACAGTCTGAGCAAATCAGGAATTTGGGAGCAGCTTAGCTGTGTGGTTGCAGCGCAGGTTCTCTCTTCGGTAGCAGTCAAGCTCTCGGCCAGGGCTGCAGTCGTATGGAAGACTGACGGGGGCTGTTACTCATATGGCTGTTGTGAGGGGGCCTCAGTTCCTCACTGGCAATTGGTTGGAGGTCCCAGTTCCTTGTCATGTGGGCCTCTCCATGGGATGACAGCAGTAGGTGATGAGAGACAGAGAGATAGAGACAGAGGGAGAGAAAAACTACATTGTTATGAGTCTTAGACGTGAGATACCGTCACATGTGTGAGTGAACTACCCAAAGGCATAAATACCAGGTGGAGCAGATCATGGGGGACATCTTGGAGGACAGCTGCAACAGGAGTCAAGAAAACTAAGTAAATCAAAGAATTATGCAGATTTGGACCTACCTCTAGGATTGTGGGTGAATTTTTCCTGTCTTTGAATTTATCCAAACTTGGGTAAACTTGAGCCTGTGTTTTATGGTAACTACCTAATGATATTTATTAGAGTTTTAGGAGTACTTATTCCTCTTCAATGAAGGTTATAAAGGTGCAAAAAGAAAACCCTCTGCCAAGCAAGCCTGTAGGAGTTTATGATCTAAAAGAGGGATCAGCAAATAAAGGGCCAAAGAGTGAATAGTTTAGACACCGTCAACTATCTAGTCTCTGCCATTGTAGCACTAAAGCAGCCATAGATGCTTCTGGGTTACAACTACTGTGTGGTTGTTCCAATAAAACTTTATTTACAAAAATAGGCAGTGGGCCAGATGTGGCCTCCAGACCATAGTTTGCCAACCCGTGATGTAAAAGAAAACTACAGAATAATAAATCAGAAGATTTGGGGCTTCCCTGGTGGCACAGTGGTTGAGAGGGCACAGTGGTTGAGAGTCTGCCTGCTGATGCAGGGGACACGGGTTCGTGCCCCGGTCCGGGAAGATCCCACATGCCGCGGAGTGGCTAGGCCCGTGAGCCATGGCTGCTGAGCCTGTGCGTCTGGAGCCTGTGCTCCACAACAGGAGAGGCCACAACAGTGAGAGACCTGTGTACTGAAAAAAAAAAAAAAAAAAAAAAAAATCAGAATATTTTATCCAGGATCAGTGTGAAAACAGATCTCCACCAGTTTCATTTTATGGATTTACTGATTTATTCTATTAAATGTATATAAATAATAAAAGAAGAGCTACAGGAAGAATAAAAAGATACAGAGCCCTGGAAAATGAAACAATAAGTGAAATCAGAATACTCATTGGTTATTTGCACCATGTCCCCTTTGAAGTAGAATAAATGATTTTGGAATTACGCACAGTAGGAAACAAAATCATCCTCTTGTCAGTTTCTGTGCTCTCCTGTCCCTCACCTCAATCTAGCTGCCACCACTGCAAACCTACCTTTCGATCAAGATCTGTTTTGACAAACTCAAAACAGAGTTTTGAGTAAACTGCTCCACTCAAACTAGTCCAGATGCACATCTCCGTGGAGGAGGCTGCTACATGCCAAGCTTTATTTAAAAGGAACTCAGAAGGCCCACATCCCTAAAAATGTCTTCTCTAAGTTATTTTTCATGCCGGAAACACCTGTTATTTCATCTCTTTGCATTAAAGATCGCCCTCTTCCAGAAATCTTCTTAAAAATGCACATTCACCTCAGCAGAGAGTAGCACAGTGTTTTAGTTTCTCTAGCAGCCATGACAAATTACCACAAACTTGGTGGTTTAGAACAACAGAAATTTATTTTGTCACAGTTCTGGAGGCTAGAAGTCTGAAAACAAGGTGTCGGCAGGGCCATCCTCCCTCAAAGGCTCCAGGGAGGCTCCTTCCTTGCCTCTTCCCAGCTTCTGGTCATTGTAAGAAATCCTTGGTGTCCTCGGCTAGCATCACTCCAGTCTCTGTCTCCAGCATCACATCGTTTTCTTCCCTCTGGGTCTGGGTCTGTGTTTGGGTATCCAGATTTCCCTCTCCTTATAAGTTCACCAGTCATTGGATTAGGGTCCAACCAAATCCAGTATGACTTCATCTTAATTTAATTAATTACACCTGAAAAGACCCTGTGTCAGATAAGGTCATGTTCTGAGGTTCCAGGTGAGCATGAATTTGGGCAGATACTATTCATCCCAGTACACACAGTGAGTGAATAGTTCTTTCACATTATTTAGTTTTATTAGATCACCTTTCTGTTTAACAGCTGACATGGAACCAGAGGAAGATCCTGGGATCTGTAGTGAGGAGACAAAGGGAGAAAATGCAGGGAGAACTGAGGGGGAGGGGAAAGGGGCCAATGTCAGATTCCACCCCTTTGTCCATGGCTGGTCCTATAACCAGATAAATGGTAAACCCGCATCTGTTTTGCTTTCTCGGTAACCTGCTTGCATTTTGAGTGGGGAGTCCAAGTGTTTAATTAGGTTGACCAGTATCTTCCTTTTCTGTTAGTAACATATATAAACTGTTTGATGGGGAAGTAAAAGAATAAAATGAGTAATCCTTTGGAATGATTCGAAAGATTCATGTCAAATCTTTTCTGTTTTCAAAAAAATATATTACATAAATTAATAGTAACTGAAATCATTGGATTTTTTCATATTTGATGTCTAGTGACATGAGTTGTAACTACTAAATTCAATAACAGGAGAAAAATACTTCAACTCTTTCCTAAATAGGGGGAACCCTAAGATTCTGTTAATTTAAAGGGAAAAAAGAATGACAGATTGGAAAATAATTTTGCTACTCATATTATTTTGATTCTTTTTAGTAAAAAGCGCTTGCTAAGACTGGGGAAATGCCAGTAGTCCTTTTCATCCATTTAAAACAATATGCCAAATGAAAATTTTTAATAAAATTTGCATATCTACTATTTGATTTTATAAATTGCTCATTTTTTAGAAGCATTTTAAGTCCCACCATTACCTGGTTTATGCAAAACAAGTTTATTTCCTTTTTGAAGTACTGGCCATATTTAAACATTTTTATTACAGAAACAGTATGAAGATATTTTAAGTGAAGAAAGTGAAGATAGCTCTTCCTTTCTGTTAGCTTGTGGCTGATTTCACAGCCAAACAGTGAGAAAGTCCCTTCCTTCATCTTGAGTACAGAAGTAAAGCTCTCCTGTGTACACAGAGCTTGTCGACTCACAAGTCCTCATTATACTGATGAGATAACACTGCCTAATTTAAAATCCTATTAGACAAAATAAATATTTTCTTAGGGCAGAATGCTTTGTGGTATAGTGACTCAACTCTCTCTCAGCTGGAAAGTGGGTTCTCAGTCAGTGCCACAAGAAAAAACTTGTTTTAAATTGTCCCTGTCTTAAAAAAAAAAAAAAAAAGCATTTATTTTAGACCTATTGAGTTCAGGTTATAGGGATAGAAGAAGATATGATTCTTAACTCCCCCAAACGCATAATTGAATTGAAAAATGATATGTGTTCACAGAAAACCTAATTGAACACCTAACAAATAATACTAGGTTGAACCATATGAAATTGCAATATTTGACTGGTTTTGACGTACACAAATGATACTTAAAAATATTTAACCTAGGGCTTCCCTGGTGGCGCAGTGGTTGAGAGTCTGCCTGCCGATGCAGGGGACATGGGTTCGTGCCCTGGTCCGGGAAGATCCCACATGCTGCGGAGCGGCTAGGCCCGTGAGCCATGGCCGCTGAGCCTGCCCGTCCGGAGCCTGTGCTCCGCAACGGGAGAGGCCACAACAGTTAGAGGCCCGCATACTGAAAAAAAAAAAAAAAACTTAAAAAAAAATTCAACCTAAAAGTTCAAAACCAGTTGCTGTCACTCACCTGAATTTTGCACGTCCTTTAGTCCTTTGTGTATAAACAACTGTTGTGCACAGCATCCTGTCCTGAGCCTTGTACCTCAACGCTCAGCCTAGGGGATGGGGGCGCCGGTGGGTTTTCCCTCTGAGAACTGTGCACAGGCCATGCTGCCTCTTTTCTTCTGCCCTCAGCTGTCCGTCCCCAGCTCCATTATTTCCACATGTGAGGATTTTCTTTCCTCCTAAGCATAGCCTCACCTTGTTTTGAATACTTTCCTCTTTTCCTGTTTCTTTCTAGTTTTCACCAAGGAAATTCTCTCCCCATCCCTCTCCTCTCTTCCGCTTCCTCTTTTTTTTTTTAATTTTTAAATTTAATTTTATTTATTTTTTTATAAGGCAGGTTCTTATTAGTCATCAATTTGATACACGTCAGTGTATACCTGTCAATCCCAATCGCCTAATGCATCACACCACCACCACCACCACCCCCGCGGCTTTCCCCCCTTGGTGACCATATGTTTGTTCTCTACATCTGTGTCTCAATTTCTGCCCTGCAAACCGGTTCATCTGTACCATTTTTCTAGGTTCCACATATATGCATTAATATACGATATTAGCTGTTAGCAGTTGCCTCATGTATTGAGGTGCTCCTATGTTGGGTGCATGTATATCTATAATTGTTGTATCTTCTTCTTGGATTGATCCCTTGATCATTATGTAGTGTCCTTCCTTGTCTCTTGGAACATTCTTTATTTTAAAGTCTGTTTTATCTGAGATGAGTACTGCTACTCCAGCTTTCTTTCTTTTTTTAATAAATTTATTATTTATTTATTTATGGCTGCATTGGGTCTCCGTTGCTGCACACGGGCTTTCTCTAGTTGCGGCCAGCGGGGGCTACTCTTTGTTGTGGAGCGCCAGCTTCTCACCGCGGTGGCTTCTCTGGTTGTGGAGCCCGGGCTCTAGGCGCGGGCTTCAGTAGTTGTGGCTCACAGGCTCTAGAGCGCATGCTCAGTAGTTGTGGCACATGGGCGTAGTTGCCCTGCAGCATGTGGGAATCTTCCCAGACCAGGGCTCGAACCCTTGTCCCCTGCATTGGCATTGTTCCTTCATCTGGTACATAGCCCTCTGCCTTTTCATCTTGTCTGTTTTTCTGTGAATGTGGGTTTTGTTCCACAGGCTGCAGGATTGTCCTCTTCCTCTTTTTCTTTCCTTCTTTGTGTCTTCTTTCATTCCACTATGAATCATGATCACACGGTCAATGGCTGTAAAGCCCAAGAGTAAAGCTAGTGATACATTTGTGTGAAGGAAAGGGAAAACCGTGAGTTCTGATGTGAAATAATAGCAATCTAGATCTGGTAATAACAAAAGCTCTGTAAAGTCACTTTATAATCTCTGAAAAAATCTCTAACCATTATCTCTTTTCAACTGAACCTTTTTCTCAGTAATCCTTATCTCAGAAAGAGAATAATCCCCTTGGGAAAAAGAAAGACAATTTCTCAGACTGTTTTATTGCTTTCTTGTTTTTTTGTTTTGTTTTGTTTTTACCAATACTGAAACAGTTCTGTCTTTCATATTGGCTTTTGTTTTTCCTTTCTTTTTTGCTATGACGTACTATTTCAGCTACATGAAATTGACTTTTAGGGCTTATTTGGGAATCAAACCACCACTTATAACTTTGTATTTACAGAATAATAAATCAGTTATTTAAAAAAAAAAGTTTGGAACACAACCTTTTGGTAAATTAGGATTTCCTTTAGTACAAACCGGATATCTAAGGGGTAAGGAAACGCAAGATTCATTACAATCAGTGATATTCCGGGGTAAATGACTTTTGTAATTAGTTTTAATAGAATCTGACAGCCAAAGATTGCAAAGAGAAAAGGGAAAAGAATTAATAGGCAGCCCAAGCAAAGACATATAAATAATGAAGCAAGGTGTACATAACGGAAATGCAAACAGATATCTCTGACCATGACTGAAAGGCTGAGTTTGGAGAGAGGAGAGGGAGGTTAGAGTGGTGTTGGAGAACCCCTCAGTGTGGGGAGTTTGGAGATTGTTGCTAACATCTCTGTAAGGACGACTTTATTAAGCTAGATGGAGAGTAGGGACACAGTGATAATCTCTTGTTGCCTCATACACCTGAGAGATTTCGGTTCATGAGAGCCGAGATGATAAATGTCAGTCTGTTCTCAGATCCAGCTTCCCACCATCTTCAGTCAGCAATCTGGATTCCTGATATGTCTGCAAGATGTTTTACATTATTACTTCTTGTTAGAGATGATTTTTAATTAGAGTTTTCTTTTGTAACATTATCACCAGTTAAAGACATTAATTGAACTCATTCATTAAGTAAATGATAACAGTTCTAGTCACTATCAAAGGATGTATCTAGGAGACCTTTGTGGCGTTTACCCACCTGGTGCAGGTGGATAGGGGAAGCCAAAGATGTAATTCAGGCAATTATGTACTAATTACTGTGCATGTTACATTAATCATCAAACAACTGACAGGTATTTGGAAATCCAGTAAGTCAAATATGATGAAATTGACAGTTACGAAAATTAATGTAAAAGCTAACCTCCATAAGACTTATCTTGAAAAGTAAAAAAAAAGAGATAATGAGACTCATCCTCATATTTTAAAATAGTTTTTTTAGTTTCACATTATCATCAAAGGACATTTACTATAAGCACCAGATTGTGTGTGGGAATGTTTTAATGTCTTACAAGTAACATTTAAAGACTCAATTCTCACTTTTAGGTTTATGAGAATTACGGACCATCATATAGTAAAAACATACTGATTAGAGCCTTATATCTCTGAATTATAACTGTGAGAATTTTGAGAGTATCTGATTTGTAGGAAAAATAAGTATTTGTAAGTTCAGGAAATGCCGTAAATACTAAACATTATTGGTACGAGGAACAAATTACACAATTTCTCTTGAAACTTTATTGCTTCTAGAAATGCTACAAAGTAATAATGTTTACAGCAATGCAAGTATTATCAAAGCTCTGGATTGAGGAAGATAATTCTTTGAGTGCCTGGAAGGACTAACTAAGGCAGAAGAGTTCAGTGCCAGGTTATTTAGGGACCCCAGAGTTTCATAAACTCCTAATTGTCATGGCACCAGAGTCATTTTGGACTAGTGAGGTAGGTGGGGCCAAGGTAAACAAAGGAAGTAGATGGTGCCTAGTAAAGGTGCTGTAAAGTCAACTTCAAAGTATGTGACATCACCATAGACTTGTGGAAAATAACGACAGACCAGCCTAGCATGCAGCTGTCGTGGTTAGGAAGAGGTGCTTTTGAACTAAAGCTTTGTGTTGACCTTCTTTGAAACAGTCGTAAACAGCAGGCTCTGCAAGCTGCTACTTACGAGTAGTTGTAAGCTACTAGTTACGAGTCAAACCATCTTTGCGAAAGGGGCTTTGTATTCTCTCACCCAGGAAGTCCTTACTGAACGTCTGTGATGTGCCAGACGTGGTCAGATGCCGTGTCAGAAACAGAGGGAATTATATACACAAAGGAACTTCCTCTCTGGGATGAGAGAAAGAACCATCCATGAATATGATAAAGCTAAATTACAGTAAAATTGCCTGTGACATAGGGCGTGTAGGAAAGCTATGTTTGGAAAGGTAAATTGAGTCCAGAAGGTAGAAGAGCTTGAATACTAAACTATGCAGTTAAGACTCTTCTGTACACAGTGCTGAACCATCTAATGGTTTTCAAACACCAGTATACACCAGGAAGATCAATCTGTTCATAATTTTAGAATGGGTTAGAGGATGCAGGAGAGACCAGATAGCAGAGAATAGCTGGAAAACTCTGTAAATTGAAGAGATAGTGAAGTTAGGAAGTGGGATAATGGTAGTTGGAATGGACAAGGCTAGATGGACATCATACTGGCAAGGTGAAAGCATGTTCCATGTATTTATAACTTCCACCCCATCACTTCCTCCTCTAAAGATTTACAGTTTATCTTGAATTAACAATGTAAATAAGTGAAGATAAGAAAACTAAAGGAATAGTAGTGTGATAAGGCCAGAGAGACAATTACTTTACAGAATGTATATGATTCTGTATGATTATTACCATTTTTTCATGGTCAGGTACACAGTCCACATTGTCTGAAAGACACCTAATGAGGAAAAGAAAAGGTTTATTTGGCACTTAAGAGAGAGAGAAATTTCTCCTTTCAGTCCCTACAGAGAGAATATTAAATAAGATGGTGGCTTACACCCTTCTCAGGTTCCCTGCAATATGTTCAACAAAGAGGTCTAATGTGGCTGCATTTTTAGTGGCTCTCAAAGCAAGCTCAGGTATGATGAGAAAGAGCCCCTGACCAGTGATCGGAGGTGGGGTGCTGGGAACAGGAGAGCTCAGGGATAACTCCCCAGAGTTGCCTCTGGGGATTCGGGGTTGGTTTTCTACCCTTGTACATATAACTATATTCTGCCAAGTTTCCTGCTCATTGCCTGCTCCGTGGTTATATAATCACCATTAGCTTTTGTTTTGTGTTGCAAAAGACAGCAATTTAAAATACTCTCTCTTGGGCTTCCCTGGTGGCGCAGTGGTTGAGAGTCTGCCTGCCGATGCAGGGGACGCGGGTTCATGCCCCGGTCCAGGAAGATCCCACATGCCGCGGAGCGGCTGGGCCCGTGAGCCATGGCCGCTGAGCCTGCAAGTCCGGAGCCTGTGCTCCGCAACGGGAGAGGCCACAACAGTGAGAGGCCAGTGGCATGGACATATATACACTACCAAGCATAAGATAGATAACTAGTGGGAAGCAGCTGCATAGCACAGGGAGATCAGCTCGGTGCTTTGTGACCACCTAGAGGGGTGAGATAGGGAGGGTGGGAGGGAGACGCAAGAGGGAAGAGAAATGGGAACTTATGTATATGTATAACTGATACACTTTTTTATAGAGCAGAAACTAACACACCATTGTAAAGCAATTATACTCCAATAAAGATGTTAAAATAAATAAATAAAATAAAATACTTTCTCTTGCATTATTTAGTAAAGTCATTAGTAAGTCTTTCTTTGGGGGTTATATATGTCGTCAAAAGAAGAGCTACATTTTCTCTGCTATTAGGTCATAGAAATTTGAGTAGGCTTAAAAGGAAAATACCAGCAATCAAGAAAACTTTTTATATTTGACAACTAAAAACTAAATTTGTCCAACTGGAATATTGTAAAGAAAAGCTGGAAAAAAATGCCAGAATCTTCAGCAGCTCTAAGTGAGAGCATATGCAGTCATATATGAAACACAAGACTCCTGATAAACCTAAGCCATTCCTTGAGATACAGACCACGGGTCCTCAGTTCTCTCGGGGATTTGGGCAGTGATTCCCCGGGTGGTTTGGGCCCTGGTCCTCTTTGCTCTTGCTCAGATTGAGATCCTTCTTTCCTCTGGGACCAACACTAATAAAGCCAAACCTCGCTGAGCCCAGCCTGGTTCTGGGGGTGCTTCATAGTTTGTTAATCATGGAAAGTGATCCCAAGTAACCAAAATTTATGTATTATATTGGTCCTGAGATAGCTTAGTTAAATTTCACACACTCTGTAGCACCCAAAGCCTAGATTTCACTACATGGAACTACTAGGGCAAAACCCAGCCTTTGTAGGAGAGAAGATGATCTGCATTCCCAGCGGTCAGATATGAGGGGAACTTGGACAGACACGGGGGGAATTCTGTCCCACGCAGCACATCGCAAGATGGTTCCCAGCTATTGAGCTGCCATTTAAAGCATCGAGTTTAGTGACACGCACTGCACTGGGGTTTGCTGGCCACTGTATTTTTTGGTCATTTATAGTTGGGTTTATATTCTGTTTCAGAAATGATAGCTGAAAAATATTTTTATGGAAATAATGAGCCATAGAAGAATGTTTTATCATTTGTTAGTGGCATCTGCCAGTTTCCTTGGCAGTGCGTAACAATAAATATCTTTCTTGCTCTAAAAAAAAAAAAAAATCAAGGGGCCCAGAAAGACGGAGGCAGTTGGGAGCAATAGAGGCCAACCAAACCAGGGTGTGTTACTGTTTACAGAAACACTACTAAAAAGGATGAAAAGATTGATGCTCTAGTGCAACCACTAGATGGCAGCCTTTCTGCATTAAAAGCGATCACCGTTTGCTAACACCAAATACTGGTATTAATGATGTAAGTAATTCTTTATATGGCTAAAACTATGAGGATGTTTGGGATTTTCAAAACTTGAATGAGCATAGAGAATTTATTCATCTCTCCATCCAACTAGGGATTTTGTGATCATAAAACTCATCTACAGAGAATTTGAAATCAGTCTCTAAACTAGGAGTCAGACAGGTTCTATACCCTCAACTCTGCCAATAATTAGCCCTGTGACCATGAACAATGAACGTCTCTGGTCCCCAATGAGCTCAACTGAAAAATGAGATGATTGGGTCACTAGATTATCTCTGAGATACCTTCCAACTCAGATATTCTCATTTCTATATCATTTCGTAGTTGAGCCTGATAAATACGCTAGCTCAAAATACAATCCACATGATGCCTCGTAAGTTATTGTATTATTCAGCAAATGTCAACTGATATTCATAGGCATAATTAACATAGCTGATACTTATTGAGCACCTACTATGTGGCAATACTAGGCTAAGTGTTTCATGAGCATTACCTAATTTAAGTCTCATGACAGTCTGATTCTAATCCCCATTTTTCAGATGAGGAAACTGAGGCTGAGAGAAGTTAAGTAGCCCAAGATCACATGGCTAATGGCTAGGCTGGTATGACTCTGAAATCAGTGTGTATACCATTGCTATATTTCCTCTCTAATTCAGGTGAGAAAAATACAAATTTGAATACATCATTGCTTCTGAAAGAAAAACTCGTTCTGTAAATCCAAAATATTAGGGTTTTTTTTCGTTTGGTTTTTGGGTTTTGGTCTTTTTTCCTGGAGATAGGATCCGCCTACTTGGCTCTATTGTCACACTGTCATTAGATGCCTCTTTGTGAGCCTTGGCAGAAAAGCCTAACATCCAGTTTCATGCACATGGGTAACCAGCAGGCCCAGGGCCCTGTCAGCCTTGTGGTTTCTCAGAGCCAGTGTCTCTTTAAATGTGCAATGAGGGACTGCACCAGGTAATCACTAGGGACCTTTCCAGGTCTAGAATTATCTGATGGTGTGTCCATAATCTGATACAGGGTCTAATATTAGCAGGATAGAAGTTGCTCAGTATATGGCAGCTCCCTACCATTTAGCGGTTGCAGCAAGGAAATACTACACATACTATTTAGTGCTGTTTGTTAGTAAATTAAAAGTTTCCTCCCTTTCTTTGTGGCCAGAAAACTTAAGTAGCCTTACAACCACTGCCTTAATTCAGAAGAGTGGTTCTAATATCTGGTGTTTTCAGCTCTCTTGGAGATGCCTTTTGGTATCTTTCAAGTCACAACTCCAAGGTTTAGTAGAACATACTATGAATTCTCTGAGTAGCCACTAGATGGCAGTAGAGCATCAATTTATACCCTAGAGTTAATCCCAAACCTTTAGTTTTCGTTCTCATTTTATTTTACATGTACATTATCTCTGAAGCAAGAATTATTAGACAGAGAGACTCATAACTTGCTTTATATTGGGCTACGCATATTAAAATGCTCGAGGAACAGCTTGATGGAGCAGACCAGATCAGGAAAACCTGAGGTGGATTTATAGGAAGCAAACAAAGCTGAAGTTTCATGGGCAGCTCCAATGCCTTGGGAGGGGCCCTAGTGCTATAAATTTTGAAAAAGTAAGATATTTTGTTTTCTTTTTCTTAACGAGGGCTCCAAAATTATATAAGCTTCAAGCCTCCCAAAGCTTGGATTTGTCTGGAAATAGCCACGTGGCTCTTTTAATTTAGGAAAGGGTAAACAATCTTGCCGTTATTAATTTTCTACCTACTTAATCTCCAAGGACAAGGGCAATCTGGTTTTTAAAAGCAAGCCAAATAAAAAGGAAACAGGAAATAATGGAATGAGTGGGCCAATATTCCACTTGTTTATGAGTCTGAGTAAAATACAAACAACACTGAAACTCTTTCACTTCTGGCAGCATAATACCTGTACTAAAAAGAGGAAAGTACAGATTATAAATTAGCAAATTAGGGCTTCCCTGGTGGCGCAGTGGTTGAGAGTCCGCCTGCCGATGGAGGAGACACGGGTTCGTGCCCCGGTCTGGGAAGATCCCACATGCCGCGGAGCGGCTGGGCCCGGGAGCCATGGCCGCTGAGCCTGCGCGTCCAGAGCCTGTGCTCCGCAATGGGAGAGGCCACAACAGTGAGGGGCCCGCGTACCGCAAAAAAAAAAAAAAAAGAAAAAGAAAAAAAAATTAGCAAATTAGTAAATTATCCTCTGCTAAAACTCCAGACCGGTATGGCAGTGTTTGAGGATTTGATTTTATTCTGTCTTATTTTTTAACCCCAGAAGTGTTGTGCTTAATAAGAGACCAGTAGTGACTATTCAGAAGGGAAAGTCTACTTCCATTTATAAATCTTAAATTTCTCGCCAGGGGGCTATGCTTAGTCTTTCTTAAGACTACCAACAGCCCATCAGGAGTTAAACTGAAATGTACCCTTTGGAAAAGAAAAATGAACTTTCCAATTGGTCTTTCCTGTTGCAAACGCTAAGATTTTCTTTTAAGCTAGGGGGACTTATCTATGTCTAGCTCCATCTGGGACTATTATTCACAATTAAAATATTTTGTCCACGCGATGCACTCCTATGTCTATTAGACCTTGATATCCTGAGGGCCTGGAGTGGGTTTCTTCACCTTTGTGTCCTTGGATATATGACACATGGCAGGAAATGTAAAAATGCTTGCTGAAAGAATGAAAGCTAGATATTATTTCAAAGTTAATGTAGGGCCTGGGGGTCCCTCCAGCATGATTCTGGGTGTATTATATCTGTGTCATGTTTCGCAAAGGTTGTGTTTCAGGAGACACACTTGTGTAATACGTTTGCCATGAGTAGAAGTTCTGTGTCTGACATTAGAGGAACTAGAAAATGCTCACAGGGTGGCCTCAGCGTCTGCGGGGAGAAGCTCCTAAAGCTGAACTTGGCTTGTGAAGCCCTCTCAGCCCCACATCCCGTGGCCTTTCTTCACCTCCCAACCGAGTCCTGGAGCCAACTTTGAAATAATGACACCTGTGACCAGGTGTTCAGTAGGACTGCTTGGATCTGGATCTAGAAGGAAAGGAATTCAGCCAACCCCTCATCCCCCTCCCCTTCAAGGGAGGTCAGAGGTCACTGGCTGTAGCACAAACTCGGCAATTCCTGGCTTGGGAATTGCAGATGAAGCAAGGACCTTGCCTGGACTACCTGTGAGGGTCATCCCCTTCCTCTGACCGCTGAGAAGCTAAATCTGCCTTCTGAGATCATGACCCAAAGCATATAGAATTGACCTTTGGATAGCAGGCTAAGTCTTGTTAGTTTATCCCCAAATCAGGACAAGTACACTGCCTGGGTTCAACATGCAATGAGGCCAGAGTCATGAACGTTTCTGCTTTGGTAACTCAAATTCAGCCATGAGTATATATCGACTCCATGTCTACCAACAGTGTAGTAGGTGTGGGGAATGTGCTGTCAGACAGGGAGGTGAGGTGACACACACCAACATCCACGTCCACTCGCCCCCAGTCCTCTCTTCCTAATAGAACACCAGCTTGTTATGGTGCTCACTCTCTGCATGGTGATGTGCTTCAGGCCCCAGCCTCAAGGGGGTAGGTCCAGTGATTGTTTTGGTGTAGGCATGAGACACATAGAGAAGTCTGCTAGGTGATTTCTAGGGAAGACTTCCTTACTTCTTTATATATATATATATATATATATATACACATGTATATGTATATACACACACAGACACACATATATATTTTTTACATTGGAGCATAGCCAATTAGCAATGCTGTGATAGTTTCAGGTGCACAGCAAAGTGACTCAGCCGTACATATACAGGTATCCATTCTCCCCCAGACTCCCCTTCCATCCAGGCTGCCACATAACATTGAACAGAGTCCCCTGTGCTACGCAGTAGGTCCTTGTTGGTTATCCTTTTTAAATATAGCAATGTGTACATGTCAGTCCCAAACTCCCAAGACTTCCTTACTTCTGAGAGAGAGACACAGGAAAAGATAGTCTTTTCATCCCCTGGAATTATCGTATCTACCATATCTATATGTAATGACCAGAACTGTAGCAGCCACTCAATTCAGCAGAAACTGAAAGAACCGATTAAACCAACTCAGTCCACCCTTCTCGTTTATATGCAGTAATAAACTTCGTGTTTGATTAGGCTTCTGTGAGTTGGAATTTCTGTTACTTGCAGGCAAAAGAATCCTATACTGCGGGCAGGGATTGGATCACAAGAAAAATTTAGAAAAAAGAGCACCATTGCCAGCTTTTCATCACACAATACATAAGTATCTAGCAGGAAGGGAGAACTCCGTTTTGGAACTCTGCCCACCTCCAATAATATAAAGCTTAGGAAGCACGTGTAGTTCAGGTTTATCACTGCATCACTAGATCCATTCAATGGCATATAATTTTTTCTTCAAAAAGAAAAAATTCTAAAAGTGGCAGACTTTCTGTACATTTCTTGTTACTTTTACAATTTATAAAACTGCAGTGGTTGGAATCCATTTTCTGTCCTGAGTCCAAGCTTGTACTGCTCACCTCACAATATGCCAATAAATCGAGAAATGAGGTGTTGACGCAAGGAATACGATTTTATTTGGAAAACCAGCAGATGGAGAAGATGGTGGACCAAGGTCCCAAAGAACCATCTTGCCTGGGTTTGGATGCTAGTTTCTTTTATAGAACAAAGAGTGGGAGGAGAGGAGGCAAAGTTAAAAAGGGGATAAAGCTGTTGCAAATATTTCCTGGTCCCAGCCAGACTCTGGAGGGGGTGTGTTAATTTCTTCTTTCCTGCGGCCATTTACAGGTGGGCCTGGTGAGGATGTTTCCTGTGAACTTAAACAAAGGTATTTTAGCTTACACCTCAGGCTTGGGAGGCAGGGTTCCCAGATACGGGCCATTATGTATACTTTAAACTATAGGCAATGTCTCTTTAGTGATGAACTTGTAACAAAAGCAATAGAATACAAAAGTTAAAGTAAAAGGAATAGATCCAATATGGAGTCAGATTTGTTCTTCCTCATTGTAGTCCTAGTGGTCTCTCTTGCCTGCTGCTCTTCTTGGCTTATTTGTGAGCAGAAGAAGGACAAGGACTGTGGTTTAGGATCAGTGGACCAATTAGTAAAAATAAGTCTTGATGCAGACATACAAGCGAGGTTAAGTCTTTAACACCTTCTCAACTCTAAGATACTTTTCAGTTGTTATGTGATTCTCTGGAGCTAGGTGTGTTTTTCTATCCCTTTATACATGCCGTCTGTAATTCCTAAGGAGAGAGTTTCCTCAAAGGTGAACTTCAGTGCTTTCTTGCAGAGGGTAGAAATGTTTTTTTTCTAAGTCCTTATATATGACGTAAATGTTGCAGGAAGGAAACAGTTCAGAGTGGTTACTTATGCAGAGAGAAATTGTGACTAGGCTAAAGAAATTATTTTTATTTCAGTTCCCATGGAGAAGACAAAAAGAAATTGTTGCTGCTAATATATCTTCACGTTTTCTATAACACAAAGAATAATGTTTTCTAAAACAAAGAGGTACAAGATGAATTTCTTCAAATTACTCCCATACAGCCTTAATTTCTCAGCCTTAATTATATGCTTAAGAAGTATATCAACCTGGACTTCCCTGGTGGCTCAGTGGTTAAGAATCCACCTGCCAATGCAAGGGACTCAGGTTCTATTCCTGGTCCGGGCAGATCCCACATGCCGCGGAGCAACTAAGCCCGTGCGCCATAACTACTGAGCCTGTGCTCTAGAGCCCGCGTGCAACAACTACTGAAGCCTGCATGCCTGGAGCCCATGCTCCACAAGAGAAGCCACTGCGATGAGAAACCCATGCACTGCAACAAAGAGTAGCCCCTGCTCACCGCAACTAGAGAAAGCCCGTGCGCAGCAACGAAGACCCAATGCAGCCAAAAATAAATGTTTTTTAAAAAAGAAATATATTAACCCTTGTATCAACTACAGATAATAGAGAACACGTGACTCAAAGTGGCTTAAAGAATAGGACATTTGTTATGCAACATAACAAGAACTCTAGAGCTAGGGCAGGTCTAGGGTTGGTTAATTCAGCTACTCTACAATGTATTTGAAGACTCAGGTTGCTCTCATATTTCTGCCCTGTGTTCTCCTCCATCTGTTCTCCATAGGCTAAGGCCACTTCTGGTCCCAGGATGGCTGTCACATTCATTACATGCGGTCATGACACTGGCTTTCAGGGAAGAACTATTGCTTTCTGTAAACCTTCTTTTAAGAGAAAGACTTTCTCCAGATTCCTTCAGCAGATGTCTCTCTCATATCAGTGGCCAGAGTTGCATCAGATAAGTAGGGCAAAGTACAAACACTTTAAGGGTCAGGTAGACCTAAATCAGGGTGGTGATATCAGCAAGACAAATATGTTGGGCATATGTCTGAGTCAGTCACTGGCAAGGGGAATGGGACACCAGGATTAGACCAATCGTGATTGATTATCAGGGCAGGAAGCAGCTTCCTCTGAAGCACATGGATATCTGAACAAAATCAGGGTTATTAGCAAAGAAAATGTGTGTTAGGGGTGTGGCAGTTAGGCTGGGGGTTTAGATAAAGGAAATGGTTTTGGGCTAGGCAACCACCAGTGTCTGCTAAAACTCTCTGCCTTCGTTGGTTTGCATTCCTTTTAAATCTAATAAATATTATAATCCTGGGAACAGTTTCCTTTGCCTGGCATAGCCTAGATTCCTCCCCTAACTGGGAGTCAGTTTCCACTTTATTTCCAATGTTCAGGAAACATACAAATGTCTTTTTTTTTTTTTTTTTCTTAAGAGCAATGACAGCAGAGCAACCATACAAATATAAAATGAAATTGTATTGCTTTCATGTCAAAATCTAACCATCTAGCAATTTTTTTTTTTTTTTTTTTTTTTTACGGTACGCAGAACCCGCGTCCCCTGCATCGGCAGGCGGACTCTCAACCACTGCGCCACCAGGGAAGCCCACCATCTAGCAATTTACCTATTTACCCATCTACCTCAATTTGTTTTCTGCACAGGGTTTAAAAGAATTCTGTTTATAAATGTGTTATGAGAGTACCAAGTTATCTGCAATCCTGTGTAGGCTTTGAAGAATGATTCATTATTTTGGTTGATTGGAAATATACACAGGGAAGTGTGCCTTTGGGCTTCTTGATTTTCCAGCATCCTTGATAAGTTGTTGTTTCCACTCTTTACAGAGCTGTGGAGGTAGTGGATGGAGGCCATGTGGCTGGAGAGTGCCAAGAATTTACGCTGCACTGCGGGGAGTCCCGGTTCTTTCACACTGCCTGTGAGGTGCCTGGTCCTTTACCTACAGAGTCTGGAATGTTTAAAAAGGTAATGCTTCATTTCCAGTATTTGGCTCCCAGGACTAAACACTTCAATGAATTAAAAAGTGAAAAATAATCCCTGTCTGATTGAAAAACACATACTTGAAAAGAACGTAGATGGTAAAAAGGTCATTATATATCAACGCACCAAGATAATAAATAAGGATCAAGGGATAAGTTTGAATCTTTGCTCTTTGCTGCCTTCAAATGTTCTACCTCGTTGTCCTGGGTGCCTTTTGCCTGCCTTTTTCCCTTTGTATACCTTTAACTCAAAGATATACAAAATAAAGTGACGTCAATATTTGGAAATAGTGATTCATTCCCATAAAAGGCATTTTTACTACTTCCTACTGTAAGGCATTTAGAGTTGTTACCATTCTATCGGTAGTTACATCTTAATATCAAGATGTTTGCACAGAAAGTTCTGACTTAACTATATTGCCTTGAAAAGTTTTCCCCAAAGTGGGAGATAACGTGTATGCATGTTAACTGCATCCTTTCACCCATGAAAAGACATGGCTCCTGTCCTTGCCTGCAGGCAACAAAGTAGAATAAAGTCTTGAGTCACAGTGTGAGAGCTGGTTTAGCTGCCAGGCTTTGAAGGTTATATAATACATTTCTTGTTACAACTTCTTGTAAGATCACTGAGGGTTAGTAATGAAAGATATTTTGTCATGAAAGAAATCCCCCTCCCAAAGGAATTTGCTTTAGTAATGCTATATATTAAAAGTGAAAAAATTACTTAGTGCAAGATGAAAAATTTTGGAGATTGGATGCACAGCAACGTGAATGTATTTAGGACTACTGAGCTATATACTTAAAATGGTTAAGATGGCAAATTGTATGTTATGTGTATTCTACCACAATTAAAAATTAAAATGAAAAAATATCCTTACTGGTGGAAAGCAGTAAGAAAAAAGGACATGATGCGATTATAAACTCATATTTTATTAGAAAATGACAAAAGTAGGTAGGGAAATTCAACAGAAAATGCTTTCTAACTCAAAGTAGTATAATATCAATCAGAGTACCAGAAATATAAAATTAAATTTTATAAAATGTTGAAATTAAAAAATCGATTTAAACTAAAAAATTAAAACCTGGCTTCCTATAATTTATACTCACTTTCAAATTGGTTTTGCATTTTGTTCTTCTTTCTGTATAAGAAATAGTTTATAACTGGAAACAAAACCTGATAAATCCAGTCACTGGCCCTGAGTTTCGAGTTGTTTTCTACATTTTTCCTTTAATAACTTAAAATAAAAATAATTCTGCAAGTATCATGCCATTAACTATCCTATGATGTTTACTGAAGTCCAGGAAACAATTGGTGGCAGCATTCAAAGTTGAGGCAAAAAGTAAATTCCCTGAGAAGGATGGCGGTGAAGGGTCTGCAGCGCCCCCTCCCTTGGTCTGCAGTTCAGCAATAGCTGTGTCTTCTTACTAGTACCCTTATCCCATCTAGACATGCTCTCTCAATCCTTGCTTGCTGTCCCAGGCTGCAG
Organism: Neophocaena asiaeorientalis asiaeorientalis; assembly: GCF_003031525.2. Classification (NCBI taxonomy): domain Eukaryota; kingdom Metazoa; phylum Chordata; class Mammalia; order Artiodactyla; family Phocoenidae; genus Neophocaena; species Neophocaena asiaeorientalis. The sequence continues at coordinate 2,111,719 of NW_020172162.1, forward strand.
TCAAGGAGCCCTGAGCACCAGGCAGCTCATGGGAGAGGCCCCAAGGCCAAGCCAGAGAGCTCAGTCCCATGAAGGCTGGCAGGGAGAAAGAGGCCAGTTGGTACACCTGGGGAAGGCAGAGGCTTGGGACCAGAAACGGATGAACTGGGAACCCAGTGTAGGAAGGGAGCCAGGGCAGATAGAAGCAGGGTAGGAACTGGATGAAAGGAGCAAGCAGAGGCAAAATGTCCTTCTGGCTACACTGTCTCCACGTGTTGTCTGAAATGGGGTCAGCCAGGTACTGCCTGTACTCTCTACCTGTACCACACCCTCCGGCTCAGAGATGGTCAAACGTCCGCATCAGGAAGAACTGGCTCCCGGGTCCACTTCTGGATCTGCCTGTTTCTCCCTCTCCCGCTCCCCACCTCCATCATCCCTCTTTCTTCCTCCTGCTTGCTCTGGGCTCTAGCTTTCTGGATCTTTCTCATCTGCATATTCTACTAGGGCTGGGAGAAAGGAAGAGGCATGGAACAGACGTTCTCTTGCCTACTGATGTGTTCTCAACTTTATGTCTCTTGAGATCATGGCTGAGAGGAGTAACCAGACCATTCTCAGAAGTGCAGGACAGCCCCACACCACCAGCCTGGCCAGTAGTACTGGGAAACAGAAGCTAACTCCATGTAGATTCTGGGTAGTTCGTACCCACTGTGAGTGCCAGCATGCCAGGGCGCCTCCCATACCTTCCAAAGGACTCTTCTCTTAATCCACTCTCAGCAGCAAGCCTGGTCATTTCCTGCAGGATTCAGCAGATTTACTAGTCAGTTGTATCAGGGCCACCCTTGGCGCCGTTCCCAGGCAGAAGGCCATCAGTTCTTCTTAAGATACCTGACTTGATCTAGCCCTCTAAATTATATCTATTTACTCAGATGAATGTTTCAATTTTTTATTTTCATTGAAGTGAAGCCATGTGCCTTCCCCCAAACAACCAGGATTTATTCATTCTCTATATTTGTTCCATACACTCTGTGTTACTGTGTTTACTTATTTAACATGCTATTAACATTCCTTAGACATTCTTTAGAGCTGACAATACTGTACTGAATCCTTCAATTAAAAGAAGACATTGTTCTTCCAGCTTGTATAAACGGAAATAGGGATTTATAATTATAAAGCTGGTATTGCCTCTCAAATGCATGTATACGTCAACTAGGAAAAAAAGCGCAACTACAAATCAAAGGAGAATATTACTAGAATTTAAATCTTAGATGTGAAACATCATCAGGGATTATATTTATTTATACCAAACAATTTTTCCTTTAAACGGCTGCATAAAACCTTCAGTCAGCTTTAGAGTAGAAGATATATTTATGTAAATATTTATATTTGTTACAAATATTTATATTTGTAACAGACTTTTAATATGAGAGAAAAGCATAAGGAAGTGGTATCATTGAGTGAAAACATATATCATATGTGATAATTATATTGAATAATTCTTTCTTTGCATGTAAGAAAGGATTAACATTGTAGATTAATATGTTTTGCTGTATTATATACTTATTATATTTACTACTGAATTCATTTTTTAAGTGAAAATGTCTTAATTCCACTACATAGAGATATTTCCAGAACATGAAGTAACACCCTTTATAAATTAAAGCATTTCTTTAAAAAAAAAATAGAATAAGAATACTGAGCAAAGTATTGTTAATTAAAATTAGCACCTTCAAAGAGAGTAATTACCTTAATGAGAATTTCAGTGATTTCTAGTATGAAAATCTTTTAATTTCCCTTCAATTCTAATCACTTATTTTGATCTAGAAAATTGTATCTGACAATAGTGATAAGTAAAATTGTCACATTTTCAATCCTTCTGGAGCCACGTTCAAACAAGTAAAAAGGAATAAGTGGGCACAGCAATTGTTTGATTAATTCAAGCAAAAGAAAAGAATTATTTTGCTTTAACCGTTTGGATTTTTTCATTCTTGACTTGGATAAAGCCTCTAATTCCCATTGCCTGTAAGTGTGTTTGCATGTGCATGTGTATAAGTGTGTGTATGTGTACTTTTTAAAAGAAAAAATAAGCCCCGCACCCCCAAACCAAAGTTGCTATAATCTATAGAGGAGAAAGAATTTTGCCAAATCAGTGCTGCTTCTTCAGAACTCATGTGTACAGATTTTGACTCTTGTTAATGCTTCTCTGCCTCATCATTCAGGAGATGTCTGTGAAGGTCTCATCCCACTCTTGAGATTGGGATGCTCCCAAATCATCCAAGACAGGTGTCTGCTTTAGTCTCAAGTATCTCAGAGATGGTTCTACCACAGTTGCTTTTGACAGCTTTTTCATCGCCCAATTAATCTTGTAATTGTCAAGGTGGAGTGTTGTCCAGCTTCCAGCCTGGTTATTCTATTTCAGTCAATAAGGATAACAATTCAGTTCAACAAGCATTTGTCGAGGTAGCAGAGAGGACAGAACATTTCCTAACACGTTCATTTCCATGTTTCTCAGGTGGTTGAACACTCTGAGAGGTGACATCCGTTTCTCTTCCCAACCCTATCACTTCTGCTTTCTCTCTCTCTAGCTGCTCCACATGGGCCCCCTGGTTTTCCTCTGGATGCCCAATCCCCAGGCTTACCTCATTTCTTCGGTTGGACTAAGTTCAAAATATGAAGTACTTAAGAGGGCTCAGACTTGTCCACCCGCCCTGCCCCATCCCATGCAGCCCAGTGTTGGGTTGGCCTGGGACACAGTACATGAACATTGGTTGCTGGGCTCCTACATTTTGTCTCAGATCACCCATGTTGCTGATCTCACCAAGGACTCCTCTGAAATTATTCTGCAAGTAGTAAGACCTTCGAAATCCAAGTTCCGACCCCCAAGCCCTAATCCTGAGACGGAGGCATTTAATTACTAAGGTTAGCCCTTCCCGATAGTGACTTCCTTGAAGGACTTAAGAGTATAATCCATCTGTTCCAACTCTGCATTCCACACTCCTATTGGCACTTTGTCTTACACTTGCATGTGTTATCTGGTGTGTGATTAGGGACTGCTGGCCCCTTAGACCTACCTTGTCCCAAATCTCTGCTTTCATCGTCCTTCAGATCTTGACATCATTTTACCCACCCCACCCTGGGACCGGTCCTAGCCACACAGGTAGGCCTAGTGCCCAGTTTCAATCTCTCATCCCTTTCCCTACTGGCTGCATGACAGGAGTCTCTCTGTGCTCTATAAGTACTGATCTAATAAGGCTAAATATACTGTTAAGAAAAATAATTCAACATAGAGAGCAATGTGTACAGCATGTTACATTTTGTGTAAAAGGGGGATTAGAATAGATAGATAGATATAGATATATCTTTGTAGATTCATTAAGAAATTATGGAAGGATACATGAAAAGCTAGTAATAATTACTTGTGATAGAGGTGGGGGAAAAGAGTAGATAGGGGATGCAGGTGGAAGAGAGACTTTACTCTGCACCTTTTCATATTTTGAATTTTGAACTATTTGAAAGGATTGCCTATTCAAAATTTTTTTGAAGATGGAGGAATGAATAGATATGATTTAAGTTATATCGTGATTAAAGTCACATTGAAATGGTTTAGGTATGCACGTGTGATTTTTTTATGATTCTCTGATTTGCTGTAAACTCTACCAGTCCTGATTGCATTGCCCGAGGACGTTACTGTTGTTCTCAAATTTCTTATTGCACCATTCTACTGCCTTTGCCTATATTCTTTCCCATGCCTAGAAAGTCTTTCTACTTGTCTACCTGCAAAATTCTACTCATCCTTTCAGATCCTGCTGAAACAGCTCTTTCTTTGTGATCCCTGCCCTCAAAAACTTGTTTATTTACCTTGGATGTATCGTGAACTCAGCATTTACCATATTGATTTAGAAGTCTCCTTCCTTACCAGACTGGGAGGCCCTCAGGGTCAGATTGCATTTGTATGGCTGGAACATTATAAATTTTGCATGAATGAAATGCTGTCTATTTGCAGTAAAAAGTAGTAGAAAACAACGCTATTGCAAATGTGTAGCATTTCAGCTCCGTATGAGTTGAATTTTTATTTACGCTCTAGAAGGTAGAGAAGGAAAGCTCACCAAATGCATATACACATAAGTAAGCCATGTGTGGGCAGCAGAAAGAGAATGTGGCTGTTTCCAGAGCATGACTCCACCTCCTTCTCCAGCACCTGGGCTGTGGGGTCGCGAAGACCAAGGTACAGCATAGTGGCCTAGGGAGCACTTTGCCTCTGAAAAAGCCTGGTATTATTGGATGCAGCAACAGGTGCTTTTCCTACATAGGAAGTTTCACATGTTGGGCATTCTGTGGGCTGGAGAATGTTGATTTAATAACCCAAGAATGGCATTACAAAAGCAGGATATGGTATACCAGTTCTTTTTCTCATTAAAGCTAAATGTCTGGCCTTATAAGAAAAAGATTGATTGCCTATGCATAGCTGGCTTTGGGAAAATCAAGCCTATGGATATAACTATCTGTGATATTGTATATTTGAAGGTACCATGGTCACAAGGAAGTAGCAGGAGATCAATGAGTGATTTGTTGTTTTTTTGTTTGTTTCTTTTTTGCGGTACACAGGCCTCTCACTGTTGTGGCCTCTCCCTTTGTGGAGCACAGTCTCCGGACGTGCAGGCTCAGTGGCCGTGGCTCACGGGCCCAGCCGCTCCGTGGCATGTGGGATCTTCCTGGACCAGGGCACGAACCCGTGTCCCCTGCATCGGCAGGCGGACTCTCAACCACTGCGCCACCAGGGAAGCCCTGTTTTTTTTTTTTTACACCCCAAGTACATGTGTTGTCTTCCTTTGAGGTAGTGACTGTGGGTGCTGTTTATTCACATATGTATAAATAACTATATAAGTATATATTAACTAGTCCATTTCCCCATAACCCAAACTGGAAAACTTTGTCTGTGGTAGGGTTTTGAGGTCTGTTTGTTTTTTAAATGTGGTAATATATTTATTATTTTTCTTCAAAATATTATATTTGTTGCAAAAAATTTCCAAGAGTGTGAAACATACAAAATGAAGACTTAAATTCTCCCATTACACTTGAAGGTAACTAGTTTGGTGTGTATACTTTCAGAGTTTTTTGTTATGCATTTATGTAAACAGAGTTAGTGTATTTGTACTTTTCCAACCAAAAGATATCATACAATGCATACAATTATCTAATTTGTTTCTTTTTACTAAGCAATCTTTGTGATCATCTTTCCAAGTCAGTATCTATAAATACGCCTCTTTTGAAGTACTATGTGATAGTATTCCATATGTATATTACGATGGCTGAACTGTTCTATAGTTAACCAATCTTTATTTATGAACATTTAAGTTATTTCCACTTTTTTTTCTTTTATAAACATTGCCCTCTCTCTGGGTGTTCTTTTTTTTTGTCAGTATTTCTATGGGATAAATTCTCTAGAAATGGAATTACTGAATCAAAAGTACACTTATTTTTAGATGTTGTAGATACTGTCAAATTGCCCATAAAAAGGTTTTATCGACCTAAGTTCCCAACCAAAGTGAATGAATGTGCCTATTTTCCTACCACTTCATAAATGTTGTATGTAATTGATTTTTTTTTTTTTGTCATTCTGTTGGTATCTCATTGTTTAAAGCTATAGTTCTTCAATTAAGAATGAGGTTGGGGGCTTCCCTGGTGGCGCAGTGGTTGAGAGTCCGCCTGCCAATGCAGGGGACGTGGGTTCGTGCCCCGGTCCGGGAAGATCCCACATGCCGCGGAGCGGCTGGGCCCGTGAGCCATGGCCGCTGAGCCTGCGTGTCCAGAGCCTGTGCTCCGCAACGGGAGAGGCCACAACAGTGAGAGGCCCGCGTACTGCAAAAAAAAAAAAAGAATGAGGTTAGGGGACTTCCCTGGTGGCACAGTGGTTAAGTATCTGCCTGCCAATGCAAGGGACACGCGTTCGATCCCTAGCCCGGGAAGATCCCACATACCGCGGAGCAACTAAGCCCGTGCGCCACAACTACTGAGCCTGAGCTCTAGAGCCCACAAGCCACAACTACAGGGCCCACGTGCCACAACCACTGAAGCCTGCGTGCCTAGAGCCCGTGCTCCGCAACAACAGAAGCCACCACGAGAAGCCTGCGCACCGCAACGAAGAGTAGCCCCTGCTCACCACGGCTAAAGAATGCCTGCCCTCAGCAACGAAGATCCAACACAGCCAAAAATAAATAAATTTATAAAAAAAAAAAAAAAAGAATGAGGTTGGGCTCTTTTTTTATGTTTACTGGCCATTTGTAGTTCTTCAGTGAATTATCTTTTCATGTATTTTGCTCATTTATGTGTTGGGTTTATCTTGCTTAAGAAATTGTGACAAAGTGATAATCATTGGTATTCAAACTGGTGAAAAATTGTGTATTTACAGGGGACATTTTAACCTTTTTGTATTCTTTTTCTTTTAAAAAGTTATTTTAAGTTATTTAAAATAACTTAGTGTTCGGTTATCCAATTAAGGTTTAAATTTGTTGTGTGCTTATAGGGGCGGGAGTTTTGTGTGGCTGGAACTGTTAGGTAGTGAAGACCCGAAATGCTTCTCTGCTTTTACTAGAGAGTGGGTATCAGAGGAGACGGGAGTGGGAATGGGACTTGTGAAATAATATTTTTTGGTCACTCATGCAATGGAGCTAAATGACAGTCTCAGAAGAGCCACTGAAATGTTTTTCCCTCTCATTCTCTTCAGTCCTGCTCCTGTATGTCTTTCAGTCCCTTTGTTCAAATGAATTTCTTTCACTTATTATAAAATATATTTACAACAGTCTTAGACTCAAAGTATCAGGGGCTGAAAATATTTAAGTTAAAGTCCTTCAGGATTCTGTGTCTAGCTCTAGTCAAGACAGATCCATTTCCGTCAGGAATCCCTGGCTGGTGATCATCCTGACCAGCATGCCTGTCTTGTAAGGATCGTTAGTGATTGTAAAGCCCAGGGCATATACAAAGCTCTCTATAAGTAGTAATTATTGTTATTCTCTGATATCCTTAAATTTCAAACTGAATTCCTACCAGCTAATGTAGTACAGGAGAAAATTAAAGTTCTTGTGACGTCATTCCCAAAATAAAGAGGAGTCACTGGCCAGTGACACTCATTTGTTTTCCTGAAGACATCAAGAGAGGATCACGTCGTCATGTTGGCCAGAGAGAAGACAATTTGGGAGGGGGGGGTGTCTTCTTTTGAATATTCTAATCATAGAATATTTATGTAGGTCAGGAATCCCTCATTGGGGATCCCTTCTTTAGTCAAGAACAAAGCCCTCTGGCTACACTCGACGACATTTGGGCCAATTGGAACGAGATCTGGTTGCTTATGTAGCTCTGGACACTGCACTTCTTCTGCAATACTTACTTCTGAGGAAAATCTGAAGACTGGCCTAATCCAGAGCCTCGATGGGGGGTTCGAACCTGCTGTGGTTCTGGCTGTGGCAGGTGCAGCGGGTGTGCTGACAGTCGCAGCGGGAGGGCAGACTCTCGGAATAGGTGCCCCGACTCCCGGAATAGATATGAAAATTCCAGAAACAGGTACTGTAGCCGGGATCTAGAGGTGAGTCCTGCTGAGGGAATCTTTCTGAATATTGATTTGTCCAATGTCACTTTAATAACAATTGAGTATGAGGTACATGATTGGGAATCAGTATGTGGTACTGTTTCACAGGGCTAATGCCATGGTAGTCTTATATATTTGAAAGTATCCTGGGCACTATTTATGAACATACTCCCTTTTTTTTCTGAGTGTTAAACAATTTTTTTTTTTTGCAGTTGGTTATAGCTTAGCTGGGAAATTCAATGCCAGTGAAGGTAGCTCCTGCTGGGTACTGTTCTCTGAGACTTAGTCTTCTCTACTTTAGGCTTTTGAGAACTTCGAATGCTGGGAGAGAACCATGCTACCCTACATTCTCTCAAAAGCTACTTTCCTGTGAGCTGAGCTTATTTGCAGATTACCAAGTTCTTAATTGAATCAGATATTAAATCACATAGAGGTGCTTTCAACAGTGGAATGATTCGTTTAAGATTCTGAATCAGCAGCTCAGAATTGCTTTTTGTGTACCGAATTTGACAGGAGCTGTTGTCTTTTTTATATATATACATTTATTTATTTATTTGTGGCTGTGTTGGGTGTTCGTTGCTGCACGCAGGCTTTCTCTAGTTGCGGCGAGCGAGGGCTACTCTTTGTTGTGGTGCGCGGGCTTCTCATTGCGGTGGCTTCTCTTGTTGCGGAGCACAGGCTGTAAGCGCACGGGCTTCAGTAGTTGTGGCACGCGGGCTCAGTAGTTGTGGCTCACTGGCTCTAGAGCACAAGCTCAGTAGTTGTGGTGCTCGGGCTTAGTTGCTCTGTGGCATGTGGGATCTTCCTGGCCCAGGGCTCGAACCCATGTCCCCTGCATTGGCAGGCGGATTCTTAACCACTGTGCCACCAAGGAAGTCCCAGGAGATGTTGTCTTAAGATTGAGAGGTGACTCAAGGTCTCGAGACCAGTGGTCACTCATTATCCCCAGTCCCTGTTTGTTAAAGCCAGTGTTTTGTTTTAGTAGTAGATCGTCTGTGCTACTTTGTAATATGTGAGGTGGCCAGCACCACCAGCCTGAGCTTGCCTTTGATGCTTATTCATCCCCCTCTTCTCCATCTGAAATATTATACATCTGCTTTGTTTTGCACATGATAGCTTTGAAGCTACTGGAATGGAATGTGTAGAATGTGTATGTCAGACTAGTTTTGTAATGTGCTTTAGAAAAAGCAAGCTGTATGTACTTCTGAGCTACAGTTTCCTCAGGGTACTGATTAGAATGTAACCCATAACTTAATGAAATGGGTAATAGATTTAAATATATATGTGTGTTTGTATGTGTGTATATATATGTATATACATATATATTTATGTTTGTGTGTTACATGCATACACACACACACACACACACACTTTTGAAGAACATCTAAATGCTGAAGTGACAATTGAAGGTGGAATTAAACATTTGAAGTTAGTACTTTGCAGACCACATTGGTCAGATGGACCCCTCTTAGCTGTTTCTTGTGTTCAAGTCTTCAGACTTGAATACAAGGGACTTAGTATTTTAATTATTCTATGTTTATTCCCATGATTATTGATTTTACTGTCTTCTTAGCGGAGCTTTGATTTCTCTCTGCCATTTTACCTAATGACTTTCTCTTTTGGAAGCTTTAGTCAAACACCATCTATAGAGAGGTCAAAAATTTAGTATTATAGATTTGTGTCCTCTGATAATTAGTGGTTCATTATCAGCTACCAAGGGGTATTTTTAATGACTTTCAACCAGCAATATGGAAAAAATGTCCAGAAAAACATGGGAAAAAATGAAAATTTGTGACTGGAAGACAACCAGATAACACTAACTTAAATGCTTAGAGCCTTTGGGTAACATGTGATTATGAGAGATCTCTGTAATTATGACAATTGCAACCTAAGTGAATCTCTCCAAGGCAACCTGGGTCATCTCAATGAACAGTGGACCATCTCACCTAATTCCCTGCTGACTTTGAATGTAGATCTTAGAAACTTGAACATGCTATTCACCAAAATGATCCAAAAAAGAACCCCAAATAATGTGGAACTTTTGTCTTATTTGCTTTTGTTTTATTAGTATCTTAAAATGAACATCAACCAACTTAGAAGGCAAGTAGGGACTGATTTGGCACTGATGCTAAAATTCCTAATTTAAAGCATCTCCCTATTGGTGATAATGTCATTCAAACCAGTGCAGAAGACTTTGCCCTTGAGTTTTCTCATAAGCTTTGCCCAAAATAACTAAAGAGAATATCAAAATACTTCTAAGAATTAACTTCTATGAGCTTAGCAATTAAGTGAAGTTCCATCATAATGTATATGTTAATTCAAAATATAAAATTTTTTCAGATATTTTCCAAAATGACAATATACATTGTAACAATGATAAATACCCTGAAAAAAAAAACTCTTTGATTTTCTATTTTAAAATGGTGATAACCCAAACTGGCTAAAGTAATCTGGTAAGTACCTGTGAATGCAAAAAATTATGACTTATCAACATCTATTCATCTTTAAAACCCCAATTAAATATCATTTCATTTGTGAAGTTCCCCTGAATTCTCAGGTGGTATTTTCTGATATCTCTCATGTTCTCATGGAATTTTATAATATCCCAAGTGATTTCTCCATATTATTATTCAGAAATTATGTCTCTTCTCCACTAGACTTCTCTAGGGCAGGGTATTCGCATTCACATCTTATTCACACCTAATACTGTGCCTGCCATATAGAAGACACTCAATACACTAATTGCAATAACTGGAAAAGTGAATTATAAAGCACAGAATGTAGCCCAAAGACCAGAGCTCTGATTTCAACTTTTATATTTGTAAATTAAGAGATGAGAGTTGGATGAGACAGTGCTCTGTAGAACCCTAGGGATCCTCTGAGATGCCTTGGAGGCTGCAACAGGAAGAAAGGGATGGATGGAAAGCTGGATGGGAGAGGAACTCAGGCTTGCAAGCTTCACGCCTTGTCTTCACTCAGAGATGCTCACTTATATCTGTTTTCTATATATGACTGAATCCCTGTACAACTTCTTTTGAATAAAATGCTTTACTGCTGATAGAATCATGAAAAGAACTGGACTAGATTACATATAGTGTTCTTCCACTTCTAGTGTCTGTAATTTTATGTAACATTTTTATTAATTCATCTTATCATATTGTCTATTTTTTTACAGATAATTTCATTTTATTTATTTTTGGCAGCGTCGGGTCTTAGTTGCATCATGCGGGATCTTCGTTGAAGCGCGAGGGATCTTTCGTTGGGGGTGCGCGGGCTCTTCATTGCGGAGCGCAGGCTTCTTTCTAGCTGTGGTGTGTAGGTTTTCTCTCTAGTTGTGGCACGCGGCTCCAGGGCGCGTGGGCTCTGTAGTTTGCAGCACGCAGGCTCTAGTTGAGGCACGCGAGCTCAGTAGTTGTGGTGCGCGGGCTTAGTTGCCCCGCGGCATGTGGAATCTCAGTTCCCCAACCAGGGATCGAACACCCGTCCCTTGCATTGCAAGTGGATTCTTTACCACTGGACCACTAGGGAAATCCCTGATATTGTCTTTTAAGAGAAACTTAATAATCACATTGCTCTCACTGACTTGTTACCTATACCCACACCACCCCCCATCATACCAGTCTTTTCTGTTCTATTTTGTGCTTAGCCAGCTTGTCTATTACACCTTGTAGCTACTCTTTAAATCTGAATGTTCTTTAGTTTTGTAAAATCTGAATGTTCTTTAGTTTGTAAAATCATTCTTAAATTTAATTGTTTTGAAATTCATTCCTATCTAAGCATTAGCAACCTTGAATATCTAGTTTAATCTATAAATCTGATGAAGATATTCTTGATTACTTCCTTCTGGTCATTTATAAAGTCACTGAGTAGAATGGTATTCAGGTTGGAGTTATTGGGAGAGGGATGGTTGAGTAAATTGATATTCCGACCTTCCTATGGTGCTTGCTGATTTTGCAATGAGTTGTCTTCTCGACCCTCATCTTGTTTAAAAATGATATTTGAGAGAGCAAATATTTTAAAGTTTGTGAGTAAATATTCATTGATGGTCATCTAAAGTACTAAATAGAGCAACACATACTTTCACAGCATAGATAGTAATGATGGAATTAGTAGGTAGGTTATAGGAGAAAAGGAAAGAAGCAGGAGAAGGTCAAAGTACACAAAATAAGGAAAGAGATTCAAATACCCATGTGCTCAGCGTTCATTCAAAGCTCATTAAACGTCCCTAGTGCATCTGCAGTTTTAGTGCTAACATTCTGCGGATGACTTATCCTTTGTTCCTTATGTTTGGTACATGTGCTATTTATTTATTCATTTCATGCTTGTTAATGAGGTACAAGCATGGGAGTTTCTCCTTTCAATGGAGGGGAATGAAAAGGGAATTGTTGGAAGTACACTGACTAATTCAGTCTCACAAATTACCAACAACTTACCCTAAAACAAGCCTAAAAGAACAACTTACCCTAAAACAAGCCTAAAAGAAATGACGAACTAATTTTACGTAAGACAAAAAATAAGACCCAGTGTACCAGTTACATTTGATACTGTGTTGTTCTGTCTTACAATTAGGAAAGGCATCAGAATTGAGGCGATAGTTGAACACATGAGACGATAAATTAAGCAAAGTATTGATAGAATATATTTGGTTAGAGAGAATGGTACAGAAAGGAAACTTAGGAAGTAGAATTTTTTTCAGGAATAAGTGTGGGGTGGGGTCCAGTCTTTAAATACAGAGAAATTATTGTAAGGTCTTGAGGAAAGAAGCATTCGTAATGAATGCAGTATTTCAGAGGAAGTGGCCTTGATATTCCTGGTGTGATGGAAGGGCAGGGTTGAGGGATATAAAAAGCTGTGAACAGAGGTGGGGACTGGGATCTCAGAAACTGCCCAAGAGGCTATTAAAACAGTATGGGCTTGGGGCTTCCCTGGTGGCGCAGTGGTTAAGAATCTGCCTGCCAATGCAGGGGACACGGGTTCAAGCCCTGGTCTGGGAAGATCCCACATGCCACAGAGCAACTAAGCCTGTGCACCACAACTACTGAGCCCGCGTGCTACAACTACTGAAACCCAAGTGCCTAGAGCCTGTGCTCTGCAACAAGAGAAGCCACCACGATGAGAAGCCTGTGCACCACAACAAAGAGTAGCCCCCGCTCGCCGCAACTAGAGAAAGCCCGCGTGCCGCAACGAAGACCCAACGCAGCCAAAAAAAAAAAAAAAAAAAACAGAAGGGGTTTTTTTTAAGGAAGG
>NW_020172162.1:2124810-2168869 GCF_003031525.2 Neophocaena asiaeorientalis asiaeorientalis
CGGGGAGCAAAAGAAACACCAAAACAACAAAAAAAAAAAAAAAAAAACAGTATGGGCTTGTATTAAGGTAGAGGCTGTTGAATGGGTGAAGTCAAGAGATCCAATGATGCATTACATGTAGGAGCAAAAGTGAATAGAATGAAAGATTTTAAGGTTTTTAATTTGGGAAGCTAGAAAAAATGGTGTTCCTGGTGACAAATGAAATCCTTTAGAAAGGAAGACTGCTTGCAAGGAAAAACTGATTTGTTCCTTTTAGAAAATGTTGACTTTGAAGTAGAAACTTGAAAACCAGGTAGAAAGTTTTAGAATAAAAGAGAGAGCAGTATGGAGAAATAGATTTGTGCTATCATCAGAGCCAATGAGAAGTGGAAAATTTTCAGTTGTTTTACTTTTCTTTATCTCTCTCTCTTTCTTTCATTTTTTTGTTTGTTTTTGTTTTTTTTGTAAATTGACATTGAAACTCATTTGGCAGCAAAATCTGACCTGAACGCTTATGAGGCAGTTTATTATCTTTAATTATCCCATTTACAGTAAATTGTCATACATTTTGCTACAGAAATATTAATGTGTTATGGTACGTATACATACTACCTTTCCAAAATCGGAACATTCTTACTTTTAAAATACTTCTGACCCCAATGGGATTTGCATCAGGGATTGTAAGTTTGGAGAAAGAATGCCAGTGATGGGGTAAGACAGAATCATCCGTAACTGGGAGTTGTCTGTAAGGTTGAATAAATGACAAGAGAATGAATGATTAAACTTAAAAAGAAAAACATTATAGTTCACACAAGTAGAAAGCAAAATTGAAAGAGGGAATTCAAGAAATAAGTAAGTTGAAGGGGATAATGGATTTGGCAAAAAGAAGGATATAGCTGAATTCATACAGTTCTTAAAGGTTATGGGAGTAGTGGAAAATGGGCACTGGCAGCTGGAGAGAGAGCCTGAGGTTTATTTACAGGTTAAAGGAGAGCAAAGACTGGATGGGGAAGATTTAGGAAAGACTGTCAAAGGGGTAGCAGCACAGAGGGAAGGGCTGCTTGTTAAGATAGGACAAGACAGTTATAGAAGCTGAAAAGAGGAAAAAGGAGAAGGGACTATAGTAAAAATGCTTCACAATGAGGGCATCATTTGGGAGGTGCATATTGGTTGCAAGACAGACCTTGAGCTCAGGGGATCCGTACTTTTGGAGAAGAGAGACATCTTCTCAAACTAAGAGGAAGCGATCAGAATGTGAAGCTGACACAAGAAGGAATTCCTGATGAAGAGTTTCACTTTTCTTTGTAGAGAAAGAAAGTCACTACCCCAAAATATAGGTCTGGGGGAGAGTTGATGATTGAGTGTGGTTTTGGTGTAACCACTGACAAAAGTATGGTAGGAAGTCAACAGTAAACCGAGGGCGTCAAAAGGGCCAGGATGAGTAAAACACCATAAATCTACAATTCAGATGTACACAGAGTACCATTTGGCAATGGCTCTCTTGTTATTTAATGCGATCTAAAATTTCCCAGTCCACGAAAGTGGGATAGCTCTGTGTCCCAGCAGACATGTAGATGTGACATGTGAAGTGATGCACACAAAATGATCACTTGTCATTTGCTTTCCCAACAATGAGCAAGTAGTTATCCCAGGACTAAGGACGTAAGTGCCACACTGCAGTCGTCTCCTCGCTGGTCTCTCTGCCCCGCTTCTTACCCCCACCATTATTTCTGCATAGGGCAGCAGAGTCATCTTTTCAAGGCATAAATCAAATCCTACTGTTTCTCTGCTTGTAACTCTCCAAGGGCTTCCTATCACACATAAAAGAGAAAACTCTGGGTTTTTAAAATTTTATTTTATTGGAGTATAGTTGTTCAGTTATACATATACATATATTCAGTCTTTTTTAGATTCTTTTGTCATATAGGTTATCACAGAATATTGAGTAGAGTTCCCTGTGCTATGTAGGTCCTTGTCAGTTATCTATCTTATATATGGTAGTGTGTGTATGTTCATTCCAAGCTCCTGATTTATCCCTCCCCCTGCCCCATGTTTCCCCTTTGGTAACCATAAGTTTGTTTTCTATATCTGCAAGTCTGTTCCTGTTTTGTAAATAAGTTCATTTGTATCATTTTTTAAAATTAGATTCCACATATGAGTGATATCATATGATATTTGTCTTTGCCTGTCTGACTTACTTCACCTAGTATGGTAATCTCTAGGTCCATCCATGTTGCTGCAAATGGTGTTATTTCATTCTTTTTTATGGCTGAGTAATATTCCATTGTATACATGGACCACATCTTCTTCATCCATTCCTCGGTTGATGGACATTTAGGTTGTTTCCATGACTTGGCTATTGTAAATACTGCTGCAATGAACATTGGGGTGCGTGTATCTTTTTGGATTATGGTTTTCTCAGGGTATATGCCCAGGAGTGGGATTGCTGTGTCATATGGTAGTTCTATTTTTAGTTTTTTGAGGAACCTTCATAGCGGCTGTACCAATTTACATTCCCACCAACAGTGTAGGACAGTTCCCTTTTCTCCATACCCTCTCCAGCATTTATTGTTTGTGGGCTTTTTGATGATGGCCATTCTGACTGGTGTGAGGTGATAACTCATTGTAGTTTTGATTTGTGTTTCTCTGATGATTAGTGATGTTGAGCATTTTTTCATGTGCTTCTTGCCCGTCTGTATGTCTTCTTCGGAGAAATGTCTATCTAGTCTTCTGCCCATTTTTTGATTGGGTTGTTTGTTTCTTTGATATAGAGCTGCAAGAGTTGTTTGTATATTTTGAAGGTCAATTCCTTGTCAGTTGCTTTTTTTGCAGATATTTTCTCTTGAGAAAACTCAGGTCTTCATACGTGTTTACAGGCCTTTTGTGAACTGGCCCCTTCCCTTGCCCAGCTCAAACTCCCCCCAGCTCTGCCCCAGACACACTGGAGCAGTTACTTGATGTGCTGAACCCTTTTTTTTTTGTCTTGAGAATTGGACCCTACCTGTTTGCCTGGCCTGGAACACACTCCCCCAGTCCTCACAGGACTGATTCCTTCTCATCCTTCACAGCTTAAGTGTCACCTGTGCAGAAAGGTCAGTCACCATCACCTCAACCTGCATGAATTATCTGCACGATACGGATTGCTGTATATTTTCTTGCTTATTTGTTTGCTTGTTATTTTCTGTCTTTCTCCCCTACAGTATAAACTCTGTGAAGCAGAGATTTTTGTCTCTTATTCACTGCTATACCCCCCTTCCTAACACAATGTCTGACACACACTAGGTGCTCAATGAATGTTTGTTGAATGAGTGAACAAACGTTTCTCTGTACCTTCTACTTTCAACTTAATTTCCTTAACTATTTTATTTTTTAGTGACTACTTAATAGGTATTCAGCACTTTGTTCAATTTTCTTAATTTGGTTGATTTATTAACTTCAAGTTGATACTGTAAGTATAGCACTTCTCTTTTCTACAGTTTCGTAACTGCTGGGATTAACCATCCCTACAGTGTTTCCTAGGCAGTCGAGTCTGAAACCTGTTTTGTTCCCTTGTGCCCCAACCTGCCCATCCTCTAACCCAATTAATGGCACTAAAAGGACCTTGCAGCTATCTTACGTAACAGAAAGTCAGTATTTTTGGTCAGGAACCAGTTTTGTAACAAACAGCTTTGACGACTCTGCCCCAAGGCCCATGGAGCCTACACATACAGAGATAGTAAGCTGTCACATGTGCTGCTGGGGGTGGTGGTATAGCACTCAGGTTGCCGGGCCAAGTCCTGGACATGGAGCTTCCCTTTGTCCCCAGGTTGTTAGTGTAGTCACTCCCGTCCTGTCTGTCCAGCAGATGCCTGGTGAACACAATGCTCAGAAGTGACTGAAAGCCAGACATAGGTAAGGAGTTAAATAAGAAATATAAATACAATAATTCTGCACCATGAAAAGGATGAATCTAAAAATAGGAAAACAGGGACTTCCCCTCTGGTCCAGTGGCAAAGAATCTGCCTTCCAATGCAGGGGACGTGGATTTGAACCCTGGTTGGGGAACTAAGATCCCACATACCGCAGGGCACCTAAGCCCATATGCCACAACTACTGAGCTCACGTGCCTCAACTAGAGAGACCGCGTGCTACAAACTACAGAGCCCACGTGCCCTGGAGCCTGAACGGCACAACTAGAGAGAAGCCTGAGCGCCACAATGAAAAAGCCCAAGCACTGCAACGAAAAAGATCCTGCATGCCTCAACTAAGACCTGACACAGCCAAAAATAATAATAATAATAAAGAAAATAAATAAAATAGGAAACCAAAAAACAAGTATATAATCGTAAAGAACTGGGGTGGGTCTACTAAGACCACCTTCCTCAGTGATTGACACAGCTTTGCTGGGCTCTCACACTGTGTAATTCCCATGTGTTTCTCCTAAAGGGACGTATTACCTGCCTGTACCATGAAGCCTCTTTATATTTAGCCCTGTGCAATCATTAATTAGCTCATACATGAGCCCCTGAGTTGGTATCATTAGCTCTCCTTTGCAAACAAGAAAAAGCAAGGGTGTTGGTGCCTAGACTCCAAGCAGTGTGCTGCTGGGCTCAGTAAAGAATCCTGGAATTCCTGAACTTGAGTTTCCTGCCCTGTAGAGTCAATGTATCACATTGTCAAACACAGTCAAATGGAAATGACCCAAATACCTGTTGTTCTTGCAGTGTTTTGGCCCCGCCCTTGTGGTCTTCTACCTGAAGGGAGGCTGCTCTCTGCTTGGCACAGTTGGGACTGGAGGAGAGGGACTGGAGAGGAGGGGCATGGCATGGGGAAGTGGAAGGAACATGCATCATGTGATTTCTAGTCTTTAGAGAAAAGTTACTTGAACTAAGCTTTTTGAGGATGTCTCTTAGGTCTGAAAGTTATGTTGGTCTCCATGGAGCAGGGCTGAACATGCAACGTGGCCTCCCCTTCCAGAATGTTGCTGATAAATCCTAGAAGCAAAAAGCAGACAAATCTTGACTTAAGGCAATATCCCGGCACCAGGAATGGCAGAACAATGAACTATGAAAACAGAGGGAACATGTGTATATCAATGAGCGGGTCTTCTTTGCAGGCATTTCAGAGGTACCTGCCTGGTCTGCTGAGAGGTAATGCTGACCTGGTTTCACTATTCATATTTCCACAGGATCATCTCTAGCTTAATCATCTCTATAAATTATTCAAATGAGCTCAGAAGCCTTTCTGTACCAGATAGGTAAAAAGTACCTGGGGATTAATTTCTGGAACATCACACCCCAAGAAGAGTCCTCTTAAGGGAGTGCTTGGCACAATCTCTTGAATGCAAGTTACTCTCCCAAGGAGGCGACAGCACTACCAGCCAGGTGACAAGTGGGATGTGGGTTAAGGGTGAGCGGGAGCCTCTGAGCTGTTGCAGTTTTCCAAGCCTCTCCCCTTCCCAAGCGTGTTTTAGCCTTATTAAGCTCTTTATGCCAGGCACTCAAAAGAGAAAGAGTCCTCTTTATTTGCATGCCATAGACAAAAAGGATAGAATAAGTAAAAATAGATAATAGCTAACAGAATAGACAAAAACAGAGAATCACCCTCTATCTCTTATCTTTGGTCTGATTTAAGAGAGAAGTTTAATAGTAACTGTCGAAACATTTCTTTCAACAGAATGGGCTGGCCAATAAGTTGCTCACTGATTCAGGGTATTTTTAAGCAAAAGATACTTACTCTCTGACACTAGGCATATCAGTATGGCTTTAGCCTCTCCTTTGCAGGGAGAGAAGAAGATCACAATATTCTATGAAAAACTTTGCAAACATAAGATGATATCTGCTTTATATCTTTAATCAGAAGTGGAATTTGAAAAAAAGTCAAGTAGTATTTTTCCTTCAAAGAGTTATTAGAGTGGGAACTGATTTTGTTAAATTATTTTTTTTTCTTTTTAAGGTAAATTTGAGACTGCCGTGAACATTAAATGTGTTTCTGTGGAAATATAAATTACATAGATATTTTGGAGAGCCAGGTGTCTATCCCTGACTTGTACTTGGCTGTCTGGAACTTTGGGAAGTGAGTTGTTCTAAACAGCTGAGTTTTATAGATGACTTAGTGTCTATCCTTGTAGGTTGGAAACTTTTAAAGTTTTACTGTTTTGAGTAAAAACTATCTGAAGATATGTTTACTTATTTTTTCTTTTTTAAAACAGAATATGCTAAAATTATTTAGCTTTTTCTTGATGAAGCATGATTATTATGGATAACAGCATTTTTTATGGAAATACAGTAATGTTCTGAGAGCCTATTGAAGTGTATTGTTCTGTCTGCTATTGCAGCAAATTATTTCTGTATTATTCTTTTTTTCTAGAAGTTTCCTTTTTATTACCTGTCATTTCTTACTTTTGTCACTGTGTACTTTAAAAAAATCTTTTAAATGTTTAAAGTGTTTGGATTAGTTACATGTTTGGAAATTAGCTAACAATGCTCTTTAGAATCTTGTATAAAGGAAGAGTAAATGGACTTGGAGTGAGGCCAAGACTACCTTCTCTAACTGTTCTTATTTAAAAAAATTTTTTTTATTATGTGTAAAAATTTTTTTTGGTGTGTATTATTCTCTCTACACAAAAGTAGAATAAAAAGAGAATAGCATAATGTACCATCACACCATTCAACAATTACCAACTTCTGGGCAGTCTTGTTTTCTCTACACCTCCCCTACTTTCCCACCTTACAGCTGGATTAAAAACTGCTTTCAACATTAGTATGAACTCATATTTAGCTTAATATAGATACAGGTGGTTACATATGGAAACATTTAGGTATATTTGTATATACACCAGTTAGTATACACACACATATTTCCTTGCTCTGACAGGTGAGCGGGTCTAGAAGCAATGACACCGCAGTAGCAACAAGCACACCTAGAACCCAGATCTTGGTTTCTGATACCATTCTCCAGTAAAATAAACCAGGGCTTCTTGAAAAAATGGCTGATTTTAGGACTGGAGCACAAAATATACAAGATGAGCCTGGAATGTCTTATAGTGCCAGAAAGTAAAAATGTGCCAAACACACACACACACACACACACACACACACACACACGAATATGCAATAATAGGGATATGTCAAAAGGTCCTAGAAGCTAACTGAAATAGTTCCCAATAGTCAAAACTGGAACAATTTGAGCCATAAAATAAAGAAAGCAGCACTGCGTTATAACTCACAGTATAAAATAAGTATCGTTGAGTCTGTACTGATAGAAATAAGTGAGCAAATAAATAAATAAACAGAGGAGAAGAGACAAAGCTCCAATGCAGAATTTCAAATAATTTATGTAACTACTGCACCTTTAAGGAGGGGGAACATAATAGCCCCACTCTGTAAGTGTGAGCTCCGCATGGGGACTTCCTTCCAAAGACTACGCTATAGAAGGGGGATCAAAGAGTCACTTCACAGTGGAGAAACGTGGCAAACATTACCAAAGTCAACATCAGTAGCCACAAATCATGTTGATAGTATGTACCCTTGATATAATATGGTGAAAATCACATTGACCTCTGGAGTCGTCTTCACCAAAACCCATAACCCCAGTCTAATCATGAGAGAAACACCAGACAAATTCCAGTAGAGGCTCATTCTACAAAAGGTCAGACCCGTACTCCTCAAAACTGTCAAGGTCATCAAAACCAATGGGAGTCACTCATGGCCAAGAGGAGTCTAAGGAGACATGACAACTAACTATTCAGCTAGTGTCATAATTGACTGTGCTGTAACTGCATCTCTGCAAAAATTATATTACGGGAATATAAAAGATGAAAAACATCCATTTATTAGGCTTATATGACACTGGTAAAGTTTTAATCTTTAAAAATGTATATTCATAATGTTAAGAAAGTCAATTCCAGAAGAGGGAAATAGCAGGAAGAGGATTACATTTCTAGCAAGGGTGACTATCACTGGAAGATTTAAGGCACAAACAAAAGAGAAGAGAGAACCAGGTAATGGACGCAGCAGAAGTGAATAAAGAAAGAAGAGGGGACAACAGGAGAAAGAGAAGAGAGAGAGAGATACATACAGTGGAGAGAATGTCAATAATATTCTGTTCGCCAGTAATAATAACTGCTGACCTGAACAATCTTTGTTTTGCCATCCCTTTTCTGGATTCTTTATTTACTATGAATACTAATGAAAAATTATGAGAATAAGATTGAGTACTGTTTCTTGACATTTTTCTTTTTCTTCGGTGGTACATAAGATAATTTTCTGGACATGTAATTTCAAAACATGTTTTGGTCTGTTGTCATATTCTGAACTAACCATGAAAGATAGACTTGTCTTGCATAAACTGAGACAAACATGTATTTACATATTCAGTGAGGAATCTAATTCATGGAGAGTTGACTTATGATTATATCTTTATAAGAAGAGCACTGCTTGCTTAGAAAAGATGGCGACTATGATTACATTTGCCAAACTACTCCATGACTCAGAAGCTAATCTGGAGAAGGACTGAAAAAAATAACAATGCAAAAGAAGCTGTGTCTTGCTGTTCATTAAGTTATATATCTGTGGTCATTTTTTAAGTTATATGTTCAGATATTGTCAGTTGTGACCTTGACACCTTTGCCAATGTGTTTTTTGTTTGTTTGTTTTTTTTGCGGTATGTGGGCCTCTCACTGTTGTGGCCTCTCCTGTTGCGGAGCACAGGCTCCGGACGTGCAGGTTCAGCGGCCGTGGCTCACGGGCCCAGCCGTTCCGCGGCCTGTGGGATTTTCCCGGACCAGGGCATGAACCCGTGTCCCCTGCATCGGCAGGCAGACTCCCAACCACTGCGCCACCAGGGAAGCCCCGCCAATGTGTTTTTAATATTAACCATCTTGCTGTTCACACACTGATATGTTCCTAGCAATAGTTATAGTGTGTAGTAACTTGCAAACATTTATAATTGTACTATATATTTCTCTTTTTAAAGTGCTTTTACATTTAAGAAGATGAAATTTAATTTAACTGATTTTTTAAAGTCATAAAGGTTTTACTTTTATTTGGTATTTTGAATGCAGCTATAAATTCTGAATGAATTTATGTTAAGAAGTAAAAAAGAACAGATTCAATATCTCCCCTAGACCTGGGCAAGAATGGCCCCACGTTAAAAAGAACTCTTCTTTGCCTTCCTCCCTGAGGGCAGGCCCTGCTACCACGGTGTGTAGCCCCAGGCCTGAGAGGTGGCAGGGAGTGTGTCCAGAGGATGGAGAAGCAAGGTAATATCCACTTGCGAACGTGGGAGGCCACTTGTAGTGCAGAATGGAGACAGGGGAGGGAAGAGAAGGAGGCAAAGCTGGGCTTGAGGTCATTTTGAAGGTGTATTTTTTTTTTTTTTTTTTTTTTGCTGTACACGGGCCTCTGACTGTTGTGGCCTCTCCCGTTGTGGAGCACAGGCTCCGGACGCGCAGGCTCACGGGCCCAGCCTCTCCGCGGCATGCGGGATCCTCCCGGACCGGGACACAAACCCGCGTCCCCTGCATCGGCAGGGAAGCCCTGAAGGTGTATTTTTAAAGGCAAGAAATTAGAACATACTTTAATAGTTTGTTAGCTTCATTTATAACGTTGAAATATTTAAACATATAGTAAGTGAGCCTCAATTTATATTCTTATTCCCCTTTAGCCACCAATGTTGGGGCAAATTTGGGTAGATTTTACAAGCAAGACAAAAACACATTAAGCTCATCTGTTCCTATTTTCTTAATTCTCTTAACCTATTAATAAGTACTCTAACAGGTGATCTTTGAATTTAATCATGAATTATAGGTAAAAGGCTCTTACTTAAAGATATATCCTATAAGCTTTTCAGTTTTTAGAATAAGTGTATAAAATCATCCCAAATGTTTTTAATGCCAGCTCTTCAAGGAGAATATTGGGGGAGGAGGAAGAAAATGGAAAAGCAATTAAATAACCAGCTATTGATACTTAGTTCTTTATGTGTTTAATGCAGAGGAAATATTTTTAGTCTTAAAAAAGGTATCCTGCTCTAAAGGATAAACTGGATGGGAAGGCAAGAGAAATGCACATGGAAAAATTAAAGTAAGACTGCAAATATGAAATCAGTGTTACTAGTAATAAATACTTTCAGAAAAGGAATTCAGGAAGTTTGGGTTGTCAGGGAGGCCTCCAGGATGGACCTTGCAGTGTGAATCAGAATGGGATTGGCACATCTATTTACAATAGCCAGGACATGGAAGCAACCTAAGTGCCCATTGACAGATGAATGGATAAAGAAGATGTGGCACGTATATACAATGGAATATTACTCAGCCATAAAAAGAAACGAAATTGAATTATTTGTAATGAGGTGGATGGGCCTAGAGTCTGTCATACAGAGTGAAGTAAGTCAGAAAGAGAAAAATACCATATGCTAACACATATATACGGAATCTAAAAAAAAAAAAAAGGTTCTGAAGAACCTAGGGGCAGGACAGGAATAAAGACGCAGACGTAGAGAATGGACTAGGGGACACGGGGAGGGGGGAGGGGAAGATGGGACGAAGTGAGAGAGTGGCATGGACATATATACACTACCAAATGTAAAATAGATAGCTAGTGGGAAGCAGCCACATAGCACAGGGAGATCAGCTCCGTGCTTTGTGACCACCTAGAGGGGTGGGATAGGGAGGGTGGGAGGGAGGGAGACGCAAGAGGGAGGAGATATGGGAACATATGTATACGTATAACTGATTCACTTTGTTATAAAGCAGAAACTAACACACCATTGTAAAGCAATTATACTCAATAAAGATATTAAAAAAAAAAAAAAAAGAATGGGATTGGCACAGACAGATGAGGTGATATCCTGGGAGGATATCACATAGGCTAAGGTACCATGAGACAGGTAAGCACTACGTGTGTTTGGAGGAACTGGAGACTTACTAATTTGGCAGGAGAGGACGGTTTGTATCACACACAAAGGCAAATGGACTCGAAAGATATGTAGTACTGTCTGTTTAGGGTTCTGAAAGTTTGGGCTTTACCCTGTAGACAGTGGATAGTTGCTGAAGGTTTTTGAGATACAGATGATAGTATGAAATCTGTGACTTGCAAGGAACGATCAAATGACTATGTTCAGACGCACTGGCAGAGAGAGATGAGAGGCAGGCAGACCATCTGGCAGGAAGTCCTGAGCTCCTGGACCAGAGAACAGGCCAGGAATCAGACATTTTGAAAAAGAGACATTTTCTTTTTCACAGAATTTTAAACATTTCCTGTTGGTTTTCAGAAATATCAGCAACAGTTTCAACCAGGAACAAATGACTGGTGATGAAATATAATGGAATAATAGAAAATAAAAATAATATACATTTTCCACTTAGCACACTCATATTCCATGTCCTAGTGTTTCGTATTTACCTGTCTGCTTCTCTAAATGAAGAAAGGTAAGCACCACCTAACTCATAATTGAAGCAGTTCAAGTATATTTACAAAATTCAACTGTTGGAATATCATTATGTTAACTCATCTGAGTGGCACAGGTCTTGTCTGTACAGAGCATAGGAAAGTGTCTTTAGCCCCAGGTAATGAGAACATGTCACTCCTTTATATAAAAATGTCACATCAGGTGAGGCAAGCAATGTGGTAAAGAGGAAAAAGACATTGGAACCTAGGGGTCTGTGAGGTTGTTCTGGTGATGGTCCTTCCACCGAATGGCTCTTAAGACCTGGGGCAACTCCTTTATCCTTCTGGGACAGCCTCCCTTAAGAAGATTAAATTCTAAAAACTCCAAGGCCCTTTTCAACTCTAACGTTCTATAATTATGGAGTTAGATCTAACACCAAAAGAGCATTTCATAAAATGGATTTCTAATATACTTTGAGTCAGACTCTCTGGTTAGGTTTCCTGGCGGCTGAGAATAAATGCAAGTATGGATTTATCTACAGTTAATTTGAGGGAAACTTGAGGTAGAGTTTTTGTTTTTTTTTAATGCTGGATGTATAACAAGGTTATTAGGTCATTCAGTATGTGAAATGGTATTTCCCCTTCCCCATGAATCACCGTTAAAAATGGGTTAGCGTGTAGATGTAACTTTTTTGGGTTTTTTTTTTTTTTTTTTTTTTCGGTACGCAGGCCTCTGACTGTTGTGGCCTCACCCGTTGCGGAGCACAGGCTCCGGATGCGCAGGCTCAGGGGCCATGGCTCACGGGCCCAGCCGCTCCGCGGCATGTAGGATCCTCCTGGACCAGGGCACGAATCCGTGTCCCCTGCATCGGCAGGCGGACTCTCAACCACTGTGCCACCAGGGAAGCCCGTGTAGATGTAACTTAATGGATGATATTCCTTCTGTGAAATTTTTAGGGACTGCCCACGAGGGACAGGAAGTGTGGCCAGTTCCCTGTAGACAGTGTGGTAAATTGGTTAAAAGCATACATTCTGGAGTCACATCAACTCAGGTTCAAATCTGAGTTCTGCCACTTGTTAGCTGTATGACCTTGGGATAGTTACTAAACCTTTCTGTGCTTCTGTTTACTCATCTGCCTCATTGGGTTGCTGTGGGGATTAAGTGAGTTTATTACAAGTAAAGCACTGGAACACCACCCACCACAAGGATTTGGTAAGATGTTATTATTATTAGACAAGGCAAGAATAAAGCTATTTATCGAGGAAGGCACCCTGGCATTTAGAGCTGGAGGCATAATTATGTGGACCAGCCTATCTCCTTCAAGATCAGTTCAGCCACTTTTGCAATGATTTTTTGTATTGGTCGAATTGTAACTCCAAAGCCACAAAAAATGACTGTTCTCATCATTGTTTCATCCTATTTGCGGTTTGCTAAACATGAATGTATTTTTTTCTGTATGCTTTCAAGAAGGAATGTTCTGCAGTGAACATTCAGGAAGAGGAGGTTTAGAGGCAGAACGAAGGAAGTGGATCTTATGTTAGCATTTTGCCTCCAGTAGATAGTGAATATTCTTTAAAAGGTGTTTTCTGGGGGGAAATTCTGCTATAGGTCGAGGAACTAAAATTTCAAGTTCAGCTGAAGCAGTGAGTCAGGGTTTCTAAGACCAGCCCCATCCAGGCTACTTCATCTTAGATAACAAACTGAGGTTGGTTTTCAACTCATAGCTAATGGATTACCTCAGATTACCTCAAATTAAGCTTCATTTATTTGGGTTTTAGAAAACTCCTAGCAACACATCTCACTTTCAATCATCCCTGGTGATCTGAGCTCTGACCAAATAGACAGAAAAGAAAAAAAGAGAGAGGGAGGGGGACGATGGGTCTTCTTGTAGCCCCACCCTTCCTTCAGACCTTTGCCCTATTGGAGAGCAACTTTCTGCTGAGGTTTTCCTGAAGTCTCTCTCTGTTCCTTAGCTGAGAGGGAACCACGTTTATGGGGCTCATCAGAAGAGGGTGTGAAGGCTTTCTTCCTGTCTGAAGGATCTCAAGCCATGAAAAGGTCTTTTCATTCTCCGTTTGGTGGAGCCAGAGCAGGGCACTGGGCCGTTTGGGAGAGGTGTGCCAAGGCACCAGTTCCTTCCCTTAGGGCAGGGGAGGCTCTGTAGGAGTTCCTGTCCCTCCACAAAGGAGGAGGGCACACTGTGCTCCCTGGCCGGGAGCCTGACAGCAGCTCAAGTGCCAGAATTGTGCCTCCTGAGCTGGGATGTGGCCATCCACAGTGTGAGACAAAGTGTGGAGGGATGGCGATGGTTTCCACGACTGCCCCCTAGGTTTAGAAGATGCCAGGAGAACCCTTCATACGCTGCCCTCCGAGGCTAGATCTGCACGCCGTGGAAGAGCTGCTCTGTAATGAGGGTGCAGGAAAATGAAAAAGAAAATGAGTGTGTGTTTTCTTTTATTTTAAGAAGATTAGCTCTATCTTATCTCTCCTTCTAAACCTTTAATTCCAATTATGTTTGTAACCAGACAAAGCCAGTTAAAACTGTGGCTTGGGCTGAGGCTGATGACAGCTACAATCTAGAAACTGATGCACAGGCTGAATTGTAAAATCTTGTGCTGAAAGTAATGGCCACGTGGGACAACGCCTGAAGGATTGGGTTGTGCCTCTCACACATCTGCTAAGGACAGGTTGACATTTGACAGAGCACAAATCAATGGAAAGGATGCCCATGTCAACTGTATTTTGCAGGCATTCTTTGAATACCGACCCCAGCTTTACTTTTGAACCCTTTCAGGCTGAGGAGACCATGCCTTTCCCAGGCCTTTTCTAATCAGTGTGTACCTCTGATTAGACATAAACACAGGACAAGAGAAACCTTGCTGGGGTAATAGCTGATGCTCAATGAATGTGTGAAGGAATGAATGAATGAACCCAGTTTCGCATGGGCTTTGACACCAAGAGCATATACTTTAATCAAAAATCATTTCCACCAGTGGAACATCTGTATCCTTCCTGGTGTTTTACATGTATTCTATGATTGCATGTTCACTCTCCTTATAGCAGTAGCTACAACATGTTATACAGATTTCACCTTGTTCTATTTGAATCTCATATTCCACCCCCCCCCCTTATAATCTAGAAGGTGCGTATTTTATCATTTGTGCATTTCTCATGTCCAGGTCACCCCCTCCACCCGGACCCGCAACTCAGCCCTGCTTTCTGAATTGTGAGGAGGGCTACTCATCTGAGTGGCATTCCTTTGATTGGGTAGGACTCAGTATGTGAAAGCAGAAACAATCAAGATTATTCCTTGTCATCACTGTCTTTTCAAAAAAGTTCTATGGGGCTTCCCTGGTGGCGCAGTGGTTGAGAGTCCACCTGCCGATGCAGGGAACACGGGTTCGTGCCCCGGTCTGGGAAGATCCCACATGCCGCGGAGTGGCTGGGCCCGTGAACCATGGCTGCTGAGCCTGCGCGTCCGGATCCTGTGCTCTGCAACGGGAGAGGCCACAGCAGTGAGAGGCCCGCGTACCGCAAAAAAAAAAAAAAGTTCTATGGACTATTTCCTTTCCGTCCCCTGGATTTATCACTCCTTCTTAGAAAGTAAAAATCTTTAATTCCAGTGATTTAAATGTCTGGCCCAATGTAGTAGTTAAAATACTAAATGTCATCCAAGTGGTCATTCTCCCTTTGCCCAGCTAGGATGGGTTTTGGGTGGGGCCCCCTGCAGGGAGGGAGGGGGTAGCCGGCTTCTGCTCTGTCCCCCCCGCTCTCCGATTTTACCCCTTTGCTCTTCAGTCCCAGCCCACACTCATTCTCTGTGGGTTAGGCCCAGACAGAGTGGGGACTTGGGTGGAAAAGGGGCACTGTCTTATGTTGAAGGTGTTGTCTGGCTTAAGTGGATATTTATAGCTGCTTCTTTCTCTCCAGGGGCTTTTGTGGTTTTCTCTAGGGCTCTTGTTGGACATATAGCTCATTGTAATTCCCAGGATGGCCAGAACTTGCCCCTTAGCCCTCAGGCTTTAAGTCCACCCCACACTGACCCTGCTAGAGGCCAGATCCACACCCTCCGTCAAGAGTCTCCGGGCAGAGTCTCCGTCAAGATTGCTCCAGGCTGGCTCTCTCCTGCAGGGTCCACATCTGTTCCATGGAAAACTTCCCTCACCATCAGTCCAAATACCAGTGCCTCCTTCTTTCTGTCCAATAATCTCAGCCCCTTAACTCTAGATCTCCCAAATGTGAGGCAGACACTTGTCTTCTGTGTCTCCCAACCTCCAGGAGACACACATGAAGCTCTCCATTTGTCCCCCTGAATTTCTCTCACTAGGCTTGAGGGAGGGGAAGCACCTGTGTTCTCTCTTCCACGGGGGGAGTGAGAGAGGGAAGAAACATTCCACCCTGCAGCAGCCTTCTCCAAATGCAATCTCTTTCACAGCTTCTTTGACTTCAGAATTTCTTATACTGGCTCTGAGACATCACCTCTGCTAGTCCTGGTATAGGCGGTCGATGCACCTCACTTTGGAATGTGCAGGTACCTGGCACTACGGGTTTGTTCTCAGATTTGAGGTTTACCTGAAACTGAGCACAAAGCATTCCATTTCAACATCCTGTTACATATGTATATAGAGGATAGGTATTTTTACAACCCCTGCTCATTGTACTGTGTTGACATGGAGAAATTGTATAAAACAATAATAGCAGATTCTTACATAGCACAGCATTTATTGTATGCCAGGCACTGGTCTAATCCTGGCATTGTTTAGTGTTTTTGTATTTATAGCAGTATTCACATATTTATTGAAAGGTATAAAATACATGTGGCCAATGTTGTTATTTTCATTTGCAAATGGAAGTGTCGGAAAGTATAAAGACCTGTACTTAACTTTTTGTCAAAGTTATCTGCCGTCAAACTACTCTCATTGAGGCTTCTGCAGGTCTGGAATTCTCTTTCCACTGGATAAGAGTATGTAGTGGGAATCCCAGTTGATGATAACTTACTTGTTAAAAAAAAAAGAAAATCAGCACAGTCAAGTGTCTTAGTCGTAAGGATTTTTGGATTTTGTCCTTGAAAGAGGTCAGGATCTTCCTGAGTCCTGGGTCCTTGAATGTTCTTTCAGTCATCAAAAGTGGAGTCTTTTATTTTCTCATATTCTGATTCCAATGACCATTCATTTTTAGTTTTTTTTTTTCCAATTTAAGATCAATTAGATTACCAGTTTATCATAAAAGGATGCAACTCAGGAACAGCCAGATGGAAGAGATGCATAGGGCAAGGTATGGAGAAGGGACCACAGAGCTTCCATGCCCTCTCCAAGCACACCCCTCTCCCAGCACCTCCACACGTTCACAACCCAGAAGCTCCATTTAATCCTTATAACAACTCTATGAGGTAGATACAGTTATTACTCCTATTTCTCCAGATGAGAACCCTGAGGAATAGAGGTCTCTCGACTTGCCCAAGGTCACTCAGTAGTAAGTGTCAGAGCTGGGATTTGAACCTGTGTAACAAAGCTACATGTGCGCTCCTGACCACTGCATTATGCTGCCTCACATGCTATTGTAGAGGGAGGGGCATCCTCTCTGGAGCCAGGCGGACCTGGGATGAATTCCATCCAGCTCTACTTGCCATGTGACTTTGGAAAAGTTACTCTTACCTCTAGTTTCTTCCTCTGGAAAATGAGGATAATGCATTTGGCCTTTTGCATCCATGTGGCATGCATCCGGTGGGATTGGGCCCTTCCCACTCCTTCTCTACTCTCCTCCCACCATGCTAGCTGAAGAAGAGTCTGTTTACATCAGGTGCTCCGAATCCTTTAGGATCTGTCCAGCATGGCGATAGTAAGCCCTGCTCTCGCTTAGCAAGCAACCAGAGATGGCATTTCTGCTCTATTTAATGTGTGGTCCTCTCTTTAAGAAGGTAGGGAAGGTCCTGCAAAGATATTTCTCTATTTCTGGTCAAATGCAGGCCTTGAGTGAAGTTTCTCAGTTGTGTGTCCTTCTTCCAAGTAGTCCTGAAACATTTTCAGGAGCAGCAGAGCTTTGGGGAAGGGTTCTAGCAGGATGTGAGTAGTTCCTCCAGCAGCCTGGCTATGATCAAGACTGTACAAGGGCACCATGTGGTCCTGGGGATCTTGGCAGAGGGGGTGCTCTGGTGCATTTAAGTGGAGAAAAACCTACAGTTTCACCCTTCATCTTCTTTAACACGTGAAAGTGGCACCATGAGTTCTGGTATCAAACATGGGTTCAAAGCCCAGTCACATGACTTTGCAAGACAGGTCAATTAATTTAGTCTTACTGAACCTCAGTTTTCTCATTTATGAAATGGGACCATAATATTTACCTCTTGGGGTGGCTGGGGGCTTAAATATTATCAGGGCTCCTCAGAAATTAAGAGAGGTCGAGCTCACTCCCATTTTAGAAACTCCTAATACATTAGAACAACAGCAACAACCAAAAGTCAAATGTCAAAAACAGGGTTATGAAAATACTGATTTTTACTTTTACTAAATTTTTACTTTTTAAAAATTAATATTCTTAGCATACACAAATATAATTATGTATTTGCAAGATAAGGATATGCTAAAAAATATTAGTTTATATTTCATGAGATGTCGTTTTATAAGGGACAAAAATTCCTGTTATTGTCTCCATGTACTTGAGTCTTTTATGTCATTGACAAATACAAGTTTGTATCTGAGACCCTTCATGAATGTGAGCCCTGGGCTGACTGCCATGCTCCTGCCCCTTGTTAGGGACCTCAGGCTTTGCCAAAGTCCCCGGCTCATAGGAGGCACTCCCGGACCTTAATTACCATCCTCCCTTCTTTCCATTTCCCTTTCTGCAGCTGCCACTAGAACACAGTGAGAAGGCCTTCCATAGCGCTTTCATGGATTTGGCCTTAGCATTGTTCCAGGACCCCATAACTTTTTTCTTGCAACTTGAGATCTTATTTTACTTTCATTAGTTTCCTTGCACTGGGGCAATAAGGACACTGGAAATAGTCTCACTTCATTATTGTTTATCATCCATTTTTTAAACTTGAGAAGTGATCCACATACCATAAAACTTGTCCTTTTAAAGTATACAGTGGTTCAGTGGTTTTTATTTCCAAGGTTGTACAGCCATCACCACTACCTAATCCCAGAACATCTTCAGCATCCCAAAAAGAAACCCATCCATCTTCCCTCCCCACTCCCTCTTTCTCCCACCCCCCCCACCCCCGCCCCCCCCTTGGCAACCGTTAATCCATTTTCTGTCTCTGTGGATTTGCCCGCTCTGGATATATGATAAAAGTGGAATTATACAATATGTGGTCTTTTATGTCTGGCTTTTTTCACTTAGCATCATGGTCTCAAGGTTCTTCCAGTATGTAGTATGTATTGCAACGTAATATTCTCCTGCATGGATATGCCAGATTTTGCTTATTCATTCATCAGTCAATGAACTTTGGGGTTGTTTCCACTCTTTCGCTATTATGAATAATATTACTGTGAACATTCATGTTCAAGTTTTTTTTGTGAACATGTATTTTCAATTCTGATAGTATATACCTAACAGTGAAGTTGCTGGGTCATATGGTACTTTTATGTACCAAAACTGGTACTACCAAACTGTTTCCCAAATTGGCTGCAATTTTACAATGTATAAGAGTTCTAATTTATCCATATCCTCACCAGAATTTGTCATTGTTTTGATTGTATCTATCCTAGTGTGTGTGAAGAGGTATCTTATTATGCTTTTGATTTGTGTTTGCCTAATGACTAATGATGTTGAGCATCTTTTCATGTGCTTACCGTCTATTTGTATATCTTCTCTGGAGGAATGTCTATTCAAGTCCTTTTAAAATTGGGTTATTTGTATTTTTGTTGTTGAATTGTAAGAGTTCTGGATACTAAACCCCCACATGTGGTTTGATGTTTGATTTACAAGATATGTGATTTGCAGGTATTTCCTCCCATTCTGTGGGCTATCTTTTCACTTTCTTGCTAGTATTCTTAGAAGCACAAAAGTTTTTATTTTTGATGAAGTCCAATTTATCTGTATATATTTTTGGTGCTTTACATATTATAAGAAACCATTGCCAAATTTAAAGTCACAAAGATTTACACCTATGTTTTCTCTTAAAAGTTTATAGTTTTAGCTTACATTTAGGTCTTTGATCAGTTTTGAGTTATTTTTTTATATATGGGGTGAGATGGGGGTCAGCATCCAGTTTTTTGCTAGAATTATAGTTTATTTTCTCAGTGACGTGATGTCAGGGAAGACATAATGGCAGAAATGATTGCCAGGACTTAAGGGAAGTATAAAGCTCATAAGGTCTGAGGTCCAGTGATTCTCATTAGGTCCAGTATGGCCGGCAAAGATGGTGTGGGCCACAGGAGGGCCTGGCTGACCCTGTGACCAAGCTAGGATTGCTCAATGCAGCCTAGCATTTATCAAGAGGATCTGAGTATTAAAGGAAACTTGGCTGCTACAATGGAGATGAAAGTTCAGCTTAGAAGAATTCTGTCACTCTGACGAAGTAAATTTAGGAAGAGAATAATTACAAACCCTTACCAGCTGGTGATTCTTATCAGCCAGTAGAATTAGACCATGACTCATATGTCTGCAGTACTCCATGCTGGTCTTTATGATGATGAGGCCTCCAGCTCTTCCTTTCCCTAATCTCAGCTGCACCTCCTTCAGAAACAGCAAGAGGGAGAGGCGAGGCTTACTCTTGCCCCAGAGATTTGCCTTCTCAGCTGGAGACACTCCATTGGGCCCTCTGGGTTCCTCTCCACCCTTCTCCAGGTCTGGCTTTGGCCTCTCGCTTCCTGATGAGCTCAGTCAAAGGGAGTCACACCAGGAGATCAGAGGGAGGGAGGGGAGATGGGGCATCTACCCACCCTGATCCCCTCCCTCCGGGGTGGCTGCAGGCACCTCTCAGTGTCCTACTCAGCACAGCCCTCTGCACTGTCTGTCCTGGTATCTGCTCCCTCCTTGCCCTTCAGACCGGTTAGCAGCCTTGGAGCAGGACATAAGCTTCTTCGCGCCCTGCCCACACCTTTGCCCTGTTGTCAGACTCTCATCAAATTCTCCCACTCTTCCTTCCTTACTTACTTACACGTGGCTGATACACCGTATCTCCCAGTCAGGCATGTATGTGCAGATCAGACCTGAATCAAGCCTTTCACTATCTGTGAGTGCCTCTATTCATTTAGCGGATGTCTTTCAAGTACCTATTATACATGTGAGATGCCTCTTATGAGCCAGCTCTTTTAGGCAACTGGGGGTTTGGGGTGAGTGAAATAGGGAAAGTCCCTGCTCTCCAGGAACCTGCATTCTGACAGAAGACAATCAAATAGATACATTGTATCATTAGCTAGTGGTAGGTGCTGGGGGAAGCAGCACAGGCAGAGGAGGCAGAAATGACGGCAGGGAGTGCCATTTTAGTCACGGAAGGCCTCCCTGAAGGGACTTGAGTTAAGTGAAGAATGCCCTTGCAGCTCTGTGGGAGAAGGGCAGCACACACAAAGGCCCTTGGCTCTGTTACGGAGTGGTAACGAGAGCACAGGGGCTGGAGGGGAGCGACTGAGGTAGGCAGGGGCTGGATCACGCAGGGGCTTGATGGCCATTGTCAGAGCTTTGAATTTCTTTCTGAACATCATGGAAGCCATTGGAGGATTTTAAGCAGGGGAGTGACATGATCTGACTTGTGGTTTTAAAAGGATCACCATTCAGCGGGACCAGGGAAAAAGGGTCCCTAGATAGCACTGTCAAATGACAAAAATAATACAATGTAGTAACAAGTTTGATGTCCTTTATTCAAGGGAAAGGACTGGATCGGGGAAGTGCAGTGCCTCACAAGCGGTAGAGCTCTCTTTCTGAGGGATTGTGGGCAAGAGCGAGATTTATGCAGCGTTGGAAGTGGCAACAAGGAAGCGGCAACAAGGAAGCAGGATGTGATTGGCTAGGAGGTGGTGATTTCCATATAAGGCTAGTAGGTGCTAGTTTCTAGGGTGAGGTGAGCTAAAGCTGAGTTGGAGAATTGTGATTGGTATGTGTTAGGTTTCCTTGACAGGTGTTTCCTATAAGAGCCGGATGACTTAGATTTGTGATGTGGGCTAGGCTACTGGGGCAGTCTCCATTTCATGGGCCCCCATATACGAATTACCTTTATCAGCAACTAGCCTTGCCTCTTCCTGTGTGGCCTCAGCCACATTCCCTAACCCATCCCAGGAGGCTGAGTGTCTATCTACCCAATGAACATGACATGGTATCTATGGTGCGGGAACATACCGAGAGAGACGCCCCCAGAAGATGGCTGGATGCTCCCAAGAGACAGCAGAAATTACATTTGAGGTGGAGGGGGGATTAAAAAGGAAATTGATAAGAGGGAGACAAGCAAGAGGGTTATGAGGGAAGACAAGGGGGAACCAGAGAAACAGAGTGGTTCCTGGTAGACCAGTGTGGTGAAAGCTGGTGTAGAGAGTGGAGGGTAAGAACATGGGATTCAGAGCCCAGCAGCACTGGGTTTGAATCTGGACACTGTTGGTTCGTTCTCTGCCCTTGGGCAAGTTACTTACCTTCTCTGAACTTGCTTCCTCATTTGAAAATGGGGACAGTAACAAGTACCTCTTCAGAGTCAATGAGATTATGTATATCAAGCACTTAGCAACATGTTTGGGACATAGTTAACCCTTATGGTTGAAATTTATAAAAATATAATACAAATATCTGCTATTTGGTGTCCCCCAAGACTTCCAGCCATAGGAGGACACCTGTCCTTCAATGCTCAAATAAAAAGAGGGAAGCCCCCTTCCACATGCTAGGCAAAGCCAGAGGCCTCCCTGCCCTCCCCCACCTCTGGCTCTGACCCTTCTCAGGGTGTCCACTCCCTCTCTCACCTCTCCTCCCATGTTTCCTTTGGTCACACGTCAGCCTGTACGTGGACCTCAGTCCCCTTCTTGATTCCCCAGAAGCACCACTACCCTCACAGTCGCATACAGGAAACTCTTACTGAGGGTGTGGCCCAGTATGGCTAGCAATTGAAAATCATGTATTGATCGCTACTGTTGATAAAATTTCCTCAGCCATTCTCCACACTGGAAATGACTCACTGACCTTTTCTCTAAGTCTCAACCTTTATTCTATTTTTAGAGGCCAGTCTTCAATCCCCCAAATTCCTTTTTTTAAAAATTTCCCATGAAGATCTATGCTTCCTACTCTGATCTGTCCTATTTTTCAATATATAAATCTTTTTAAAATTTTTCTAAACCAAGGGCCATCTTATTTGAGATGTCTATCCACTAAAATGCACAGATTTTGAAATGATTATCTTCTTTTCCACATAATTTGATTCTTGTTAGATATGAGTCTCCTAAATGGAAGAGAGCATATAGACTGAGCCTGCTGCTGCGTGCCCTTCCTCCACCTCCTGATGAAATGGATCCAGTATGTGTTTTGTTGCAGAGATCGGAAATCTCCTTTCTGTTAGTAAACAAGATATTTGATATCATAGAAGGAAAAAAACCCTTAGTGTTTACTGCATAGTGAGAATCAGGAAGCAGGGGAGATAACAGTATCAACATCTGAAAAGCCAGGAGAGAGCAAAGGATCTCCCTTATCTTCTGAACCAAGAAAGCAGTCAACCTTTCCACTTAGATGGAGAGCCAAACATTTGCTACCCTTGTTAACACACAAAAGGTGCCTCTCTTGCCTTCAAAGGCTGCCTGTTGACCACCAGTAAAGTCCCAAGCAACCCCTACGGGAACTCTGTTTCAGCCAGAGTGTTTCATTGGCTCCTCCCTAAATAGACATTGCACTTTTCCATCTCTGCTTTGCTCACGCTCTTCCTTTGTCCTGGGATGCTGATCTACCCCATTTCTACCTAACACAACTATTCAAACTCCAGCTTGTGCCACCGCTTTCACAAAGCCTTCCCTGATTGCTCTCCTCCTTCACATTCCTAGTTTAAGAATTGCTACAACTTATCAGATACATGTTTTATTTTGTCCCCACAGAGTTGCCTATATTATGGTCCCCAGTAGATTACAGTTTCTCAAATACATGGATTAATCTTTACACTTTAAAAAAATCTATTGCAAACTGTAGCCCAGCAAAAAGTGGCCAATAAATATTTATTGATATTGAATTAGTTTTCTATTGCTGCATAACATTATCATGAATTTAGCAGCTGAAAACAATATGCATTTTATTGTCTCAGATTCCATGGGTCAGGAGTCTGAACAAGGCTTAACTGGATTCTCCACTCAGGGTCTCACAACCTGCAATCATGGTGTCAGCTGGGGCTGGAGTTTCATCTGAGGCTAGGAGTCCTCTTCCAAGCGCCTGTGGTTGTTGGCAAGATTCCAATTCCTTGCCGTAGACCTCATAGCAGCTTGCTTTTCAAAAGTCATCAGGGGAGAGTCTTTGATGCTTCAAGTTTCTGACCTTTGGGCTCTCTTTTAAAGGGCTCACCTGACTGGGTCAGGTCTACCTAGGATAATCTCCCTTTAGAGTAACTCAAAGTCAGCTCATTAGGGAACTTAATTACATCTGCAAAATCCCTTCACCTTTGCCTCATAATGTACCTAATCACAGAAGCAGACATATTGATAGGACCTGCCCACACTCCAAGGGAGGGGATTACACAGGGTGTGTGTACCAAGGGTGGGAATTTGGGGAACCATCTTAGAATTCTTCCTACCACAAATACCTTTTGAGCAACAGTCTTAATAGAGTGTTTTTTATTTGATTGTGTCACAGATCCCAAATTACTTCAAAATAATAGGAAAAATTTCAAATTAATTACTATTTTGAGAGATTGAAAAGGAAAACAATAATTACTTTGAATCATTTTAGTTTGGTTGTAGTTTATGTTGTTTAGAGTTGTTTTCAGTTGATTTTATTCAGTCTGTACACAAGAACACAAAATTATCCCATGTAAGTGACAGAGTTGAGTTTGTTTATTAATAGTGAGGAAACAGACTAAATGTCTAAAAAGTGCATAGATTGAGGAACAGGTAAAGAACTATGGGAAGACTTTGTCTGGAATGGAGAGACTAATGCCTTTAGCAGGGCATGAAAATTCAACCACAGGGGAGTCCTTAGTCTAATGAGCTCGCATTACAGTGTTGTTTCCCTCTCAGAATCCCACCCAGCCTTTTATTAAAATATATCCACAAAAAAGAAACAAATTGAGTTATTTGTAGTGAGGTAGATGGACCTAGAGTCTGCCATACAGAGTGAAGTAAGTCAGAAAGAGAAAAACAAATACCATATGCTAACACATATATGTGGAATCTAAGAAAAAAAGGTCATGAAGAACCTAGGGGCAAGACAGGAATAAAGACACAGACCTACTAGAGAATGGACTTGAGGATATGGGGAAGGGGAAGGGTAAGCTGTGACAAAGTGAGAGAGTGGCATGGACATATATACACTACCAAATGTAAAATAGATAGCTAGTGGGAAGCAGCCCCATAGCACAGGGAGATCAGCTCGGTGCTTTGTGACCACCTAGAGGGGTGGGATAGGGAGGGTGGGAGGGAGGGAGACGCAAGAGGGAGGAGATATGGGAACATATGTATACGTATAACTGATTCACTTTGTTATAAAGCAGAAACTAACACACCATCGTAAAGCAATTATACTCCAATAAAGATGTTAAAAACAAAAAACAAATATACCCACAGAGATAGGGTGGTGTAATGGCTGCCGGTTTCTTAATACAGCTAGAGAATCCCTAGTTCATGCTGGTGTGAATGGAGGCACTTTCCCCTAGAAGACTGTGAGCTTTGGGAATTCAACAGCGATGGCATAACCATCTTTAAATCAGATTTGTGACTGGTCTGATGGTTCCTAAAGGAATAAGCACAGAAAGAAAACTCTACAATTCAGTTAATGAGGGGGACATCTCACCAGGAGGATTATGAAAGCGGAATTAGAACCTAAAGTGATAGATTGAGTAGATTAAAAAAAACAGAGGGTGGCAATTTAAAGATGAATTTCTTTTTTTAAAATAAATTTATTTATTTTATTATTTATTTATTATTTTTGGCTGTGTTGGGTCTTTGTTGCTGTGCCCGGGCTTTCTCTAGTTGTGGCAAACGGGGGCTACTCTTCGTTGCGGTGCGCCGGCTTCTCATTGTGGTGGCTTCTCTCATTGTGGAGCACAGGCTCTAGGTGCATGGGCTTCAGTAGTTGTGGCACACAGGCTCAATAGTTGTGGCTCACGGCCTCTACAACGCAGGCTCAGTAGTTGTGTTGCGCGGGCTTAGTTGCTCCACAGCATGTGGGATCTTCCCAGACCAGGGCTGGAACCCGTGTCCCCTGCATTGGCAGGCGGATTCTTAACCACTGCACCACCAGGGAAACCCCTAAAGATGAATTTCTTTTGCAAAATTGTAAAGTTTGCGTATTGAATTTTTGCACTGGGAAGATTCATTGGGCCCTGTGAACACATGCTCTGCATTTATTCATACGCCTATTCTGTGACTAGTAGCTGAAATATGTTGATGTGAATATTTTCCAATGTGATACAGAAGGGCAGGGCCAATGAATGTGGGAGGAAAGTCAGGCGTTGGCAATCTTGCTGTCTTTTGCATTTAGCTCCTGCTCTGTGCTCT
Organism: Neophocaena asiaeorientalis asiaeorientalis; assembly: GCF_003031525.2. Lineage (NCBI taxonomy): Eukaryota > Metazoa > Chordata > Mammalia > Artiodactyla > Phocoenidae > Neophocaena > Neophocaena asiaeorientalis. Next base: position 2,150,766 of record NW_020172162.1, read on the forward strand.
TTAGAGACCCAGCCATAGAGTCAGGGGCAGGAATTTTTCGTATTTTCCTATTCCTGCCTTCCTGCTCCAGAATACAGATTCCCACAGGTAGAGAGAGAATGAGTGGGTGAGGAAATGAAAGGCCCTGAAGCTGGAATGACCCCTGGGGAACTGGGGAACTTGGCTGAGAGGGCAGGAGGGAGGCCTGCCAGATTCACAGGCCTTTCCCCACCCCCTGTGAGGAGTCCTGTTGCTGGCTCTGAGCATCTGACTATTTTTCAAGTTGCACTTAAAAAAAATGTACAGTAATGAAACAGTACAGCACCTCCAGTGAGGCTGGAAAGTAAATGAAACTGGCAGCTCTTCCTCTCATCTCTGTGTGATGTTAATTTAACGGAGTCTCCTCTCCCAAGAGGATTTTCATTGGTTTCAAAACAGAACTACACGCTTGCTGTTTTTAACTTCATTCATTATGAGAATCAAAAAGCATGACCTTTTTTCAAACACTTTATTTAAACAAAATGATGTCATGTCAGAGTGGTTATTACTTACATTTATTAATGCACTTCTCACTACAGAGGTGGCTCAGCAGGGGCCATGTGTGGATGAGGCACATTTGGAGAGACTGAGTCCTGACCCAGATCTGTAAAGCGCCAATGGCAGCTGAGGACAGACACAGGTGTCTTTCATCTCTTTTACAGGGAGTAAGAGCACGTCTGGCCCTTCATAGAGCCAGCGATGCCAGTTACAAACTGTCACTTGTGTCTTTCCTACCAAATTGTGATCTGGTATGTGACTGTTTGAGACTTCAGGTACAGTGTAGATATGTAGCTTTGAAAATGGAAATGGTTTCCAGGTCTGTTCCAGATGGCTTGTGAACATTTCCATGTGGAAATATTTACTGTGCCCTGAGTTCAACATGACTCACGCCAGACTCCTGAGCTCCGATGGAGCTCCCAGGGTTCTCCGAGGCATCACAGAGTTCTTCGGAGTCATCTCTCTCTCTCTCTCAGTGTCTGCTTTCCTGCAGTCCTTTCTTTTCTTCCCTCTGTTTCCACAGTCGGTGGTCACTTCAGGCTCCTCAGCCCTTATGTCTCAACTGCTGACTCCAGGTCCGCATGCAGTTGGGCCCACCGCAGCCTGCCATGCTTGTCTTCCTCCAACACTGCTTTGAATCATGTCACTTCCCTGCTCAGAAACCTGCAAAGAGCCCATATTTCTCATGACATGACACCTAGGCTTCTTGACGAGCCTTTCAAGGCCCTCACCAAACTAAATTATTCTTACTTATTCAGCCTCCTACTTACTTATCCCACTGACCTTCATTATGCACCATCACTCAAGCGAACCCCTATGCCTGTTGTCACTTCATTGCCTTTATTCTGGCTGTTCCCTTCACCTGGAATGCTGTTCCGCCACTCTTGCCTCATGAAGTCTATCCTCCCAGGCAGTCCTAGGTCCTTCCTGCAATATTCCGGCACATTGTCTCTCCTCTCTTCCTCTTTGAACTCTTGAAGCATTACAAATGTCTCTTCTACACATTTTAGCACTTAATTATATGCCTGTCTGCACACTGGTGGTTGTTTTATAGACAACTCTAAGCTTCTAGAAGTCAAAATAAGCCTTATGTTCTCTACCTCTCACCGAGTGAGTACATGGTAGGTACTTATAGAAGATAGTAATTGTTTCATGGCTTTTCTGTCCAGGTTGAGTCAGTAGAAGAATTCTTATTTTCATATTTTTTATATATATATACATACACACATATATATATATATATATATCTCCATATCACCAGGTAAATATTTTTAGTATAAATGATTTATATTAAACTGCAGAATTAATATTAGATTATAAGGGTTTTATCTGTTACCAACCACAGTACCGTAACTAGGATACATGCATTTTAAGTATCAATTCAAATGCCACCCCTTCTATAAAGCACTACTTTTTCTACACAGGCCATCCATTCATGGTAGCTATCATCAGATGCCCACTGCATCCTATACACACCTCTAAACAATAACATTGCTTTGCTCTGTCTTGGCACACATCTGTCCTCTTTCCTTCCCTTTTACCCCAAACTGTGAGTTCCTTGATGGCAGAGACTGTATCTTTTAATTCCTGAATCTGCAGAAACTGACAGAGTTGGCAACCAATAATTGCTTGTTGAATGAATAAGTGAACTATAAGAACCCTCATGTAATCATGGGTGTGACACTCTATAAATACAGTTATGGTTGGCAAAATGACCATTGAGTCTTTTTATAAATAAACCTTTTAATATTTTTTAAGTAGTTATTTAAGATAATTTTTTTTGGTAGTTTTTGGAGAGTTTATCTCTCAATCTATTCAAAATTTATCTTTTTACATAGATGATTACAGAGGAAATTACAGCTGAGTTTGCTAAGCCTAGAGAAATTTATAATATATATTTTAAATAAGTTTAGCCATCTACTTCTTCTAGCTTTCCTTTAGAATAGCACTATCACTCAAAAACAAAACAAAACAAAAAACAAATAATCACCACTTCATCATTAGGAAGACCACTACCAAAAAACCAAAAAATAACAAGTGTTGGTGAAGATGTGGAGAAATTGGAACACTTGTGCCCTGTTGGTGGGAAAGTAAAATGGTACAGCTGCTAGGGAAAACAGTATGATGGTTACTAAAAAAATTAAAAATAAATTACCATATGATCCACTTCTGAGTATATATCCTAAAGAATTGAAGGCAGGATCTTGAAGAGATACTTGCACACCCATCATTGCAGCATTATTCACAAAAGCCAAGAGGTGGAAGTAACCCAAATGTCCATTAACAGATGAATGGATAAAGAAAATGTGATCCATACATACAGTGGAATATTGTTCAACCTTAAAAGAGGAGGAAATCCTGTCTTATGCTACAACATAGACAAATCGTGAGGACATTATGCCAAATGAAATAAGGTAGTCACAAAAAGACAAGTACTGTACGTTTTCACTTTATGCAGTACCTAAATAGTCCAGCTCATAGAGACAGAAAGGAGAATAGTGGTTTCCAGGGGCTGCAACGTTGGCAAAATGGGGAGTTGTTGTTCAATAGGTATAAAGCTTCAGTTGTTCAAGATGAAAAAGTTCTAGAGATCTGTGCACAGCAGTGTTAATATAGTGAGCACTACTAACCTGTACACTTGAAAATGGTTAAGATGTAAATTTTGTTGTGTGCTTTTTACCATAATTTAAAAGAAAATTTAAAACATACAAAAGAATAATATACCTCACATACACACTCACCATCATCAATACAAACTTGCACATTGAAATGAGCTAGTAGATGCTCAATAAATGTTTCTAATACTGATGCTCATGATGAAAAAATTAGGAGAGCGCTTTTTTATGATTGATGTCACCTAATAACAAAGACTTAAGAAATATTGGTCTAATAGTAATGTGACTATTTCATTGAAGAATAAACTTGTTACCAAATACTGAAAACTTCTGATCAGACATATGAACTAGAAACTTTTGGAACAAATGTCATGGTAATCTCTAGTTATTGAATCCTACTTATTGATGAAAATAGGTATCAATTGTTTGGGTTTTAATGAGGTGGACATAATTTTTACATTTTCTGTCATGCTGCATGCTTTCATTTTTGGTAATATTACATGGTATGTGGCTTATGGGATATAATTTATATCTTTTTAAGAAAGCATAAGTAAATAGAAGCTGGAATTAAAATGAGACATAACAAAAACTCGGCATTAAAGAAAGCTGACCTCGTTCACCAGAGAAAGAAAATCAAAGCTAAGAGGTCCTTCTCGCTCTACTTCCTATCAGGTTTTCCAATTTAATATATTCAGGGCAACTTTCCCCAAACTGCCTACTACTTCCTCTGTTGTCTTTTCAGCAATTTTGGGTCAGTGCCACACCCAAAAAAAGGGCGCACCTCGTTAACCCTTTCAACTTTTGAATCAAACACGCCTTTGTTAAATGTGCTCTTCACATAAACAGTCAGTAGCTGTTATTCAGCTCGGGCTCTGGGAGAGAGCAGCACTGCCAGGAAGGTGAGCTGGAGAGAGTTAAACACAGTCATCTGGAAGGAGGAGGACAGACAAGGCTATTCTGAGAAGTAGGAAGATTGATCTTGGTAATGCCTGCCTAGCTACACTGTACTTCTCATATTCTCTTGGTGTGTCTATAGAAAGGAAAAAAGAAGCCACATCATGGTAAGAAACTAAGTGAAGTTTTGTTATCTCTTCACTGACCGAGACTTTTTATTTTAAATTGATTAGTTAATTAATTTTTATTTTTGGCTGAGTTGGGTCTTTGTTGCTGCGTGCGGGCTTTCTCTAGTTGTGAGCGGGAGCTACGCTTCGTTGCGGCGCGTGGGCTTCTCATTGCGGTGGCTTTTCTTGTCGCGGAGCACAGGCTCTAGGCGCGCGGGCTTCGGTAGTTGTGGCAGTTCGGCTCAGTAGCTGTGATTCGCGGGCTCCAGAGCTCGGGCTCAGTAGCTGTGGCGCACGGGCTTAGTTGCTCCGCGGCACATGGGATCTTCCTGGACCAGGGCTCGAACCCGTATCCCCTGCATTGGCAGGTGGATTCTTAACCACTGCGCCAATAGGGAAGCCCACTGACCGAGACTTTGTTTTGAATTTATGTAGTATTATTATTAATGACATCAGTTAACTTCACAGTGTGTTTATTGTCTAGAGCTGGTAAATTCTCTGGGCTTAAAAATCGTGAGCAATTGTGAGTAGAAGGAATATAGTAGGAGGCTGAGGAGTAGAGTGGGGGCTAAGTAGCCTTGGACTTTGAAGTAGAAATGAAAACACTAGTATGTGATCTACTGCGTCTGCCCTTCTCGAGGTTCTTTAAATTATTGCAGGTAATCATTGACAAGCTGCCCTTGCTGACTGTATTTGAGTTAGTTCCATCAGCCATTCTAACAACGCCAATTTTATAGACCTGTTGTTGCGTGTGCTGCAAAGAACTTAGTTACTCCTTTTTTCTCCCCTGAGTTGAAAAAAATCTTTTCCCCACCCCTTTTCCAAATATCAAAGGCAAACTGACATCTAGCCCCTTGGAAGAAACTAGTTGGGAAACACTGTGTCAAGGGCTAAGGATTGATTTTTATTCTTCATCATGGTAGGGAAAGGTAGATCTCTATTACACTTTCTTTTAAAATGTAGGTTATCTTTCAAATACGTTCTCCACTGGGTGTCGGCTGTTGTTGCTCACGCGGGCCTGTCCCCATAACACGTTATTATGTGTTGCACGTACTTTCCCCAAATGAGATTTTATTAGGACACAGAAATTTATAGGAGCGACTCGGCTTCTTACAACCCTATCATTCTAGAAGTGCCATGGCTTAAAGGAAGTTATGAGAAAAAAGCAATCTTGTAAACTTTTCAGAAAAAGGAGTTTATGTAAGAGTCTATTAAACTTTGCTTCACTACTTTGCTCAAAGAAGCATAAATATAAAACGCCAAGTAAGTGTTGGGCATTGTTGCCATCATTTTCTCTGTTAATTCTTATCACTTTCCCCTATCCTTTGATATTTTAGACACAGTGGCTTAATAACTACGTGGACAAATAGTCTTTACACTTAGGATATGAACTCCTAATCATCCCCTAGAAATCTTAACAGAATTAATACCTTGTGTTTTACAAGAAATGCCTTTTTTAAAGTGAATTTTCCAAATTAAAAAAATAATAATAAACAGCTAGGATTAAGAGCATTATGACTATAAACCTCCAGAAAACATTTTAAGTTTAATAAGTAAAATTTCTGATGTTTTGGTCAACCATCTGATTAAGGCCTAATTGTAAATATCTATAAATGCGCTAAGCAGATTCATGTAACTGTAGCCTATGCACCTTGGTAAGTAAGCTTGGCGTGGGGTGGGGAGGACAGTGGGGGGAGGTATAGTGGCCAGGCTGGTAATTTTGAAGGTTGCTTTTCTCTTGAGTTTCTCTGTGATATGAGATAAAGGTACGTGGAGTGCTAAGAAGGCACTGTGGGTGCTAAGAGCATGGTGGCTAGTGAGCCAACATTCTCATTTTAATTCAGATGTTGAAATGGGCAGGAAGCTGCTTCCTGTGTCTCCAGGCATAATCAGGACTGGGGCAGTGCTCAACCTGGGTACACAGGCTTGTCCGCCTCAAGTCTGTACAGGAGCAGTGTTTGCAAAACACACTCCAGACCTGCAAGCTGAGGCAGAGAGTGGCATCCAAGGCTCCTGCCGCCCGCCAGGAACAGAGTGGTGAGAGGTGATGAAATGCTTCTCTTTTCAAAATTGAACGAGCAGCAACTTTCTCACAGTCTTCCCACTCCCAGCACGCACGCACGCACACACACACACACACTCACTCACAATCCCCCATGACAGAGTCCAGTGGAGCCAATGAAGAATAAGGCTAAATTCCTTGGGAGGGTAAAAAGGAAGCGAGAGGAAGGGTCAGAGACCCAGAAAGTGGAAAATATATTCATTCGACGCTGGATGAAAACCCATAATTGTATAGGCCCCAGCGAGCTAAAGTGTGAATTCCCCCCACCCCCTCCAGCTTGTTGGTTCAGTGCTGTTCTTTGGACTCCCCTGGAGCTGCCCCTCCCAGCCATTTCCTGTCCTCACAGGGCCCCTCCTCCCCACCTTCCTTAGCAGCACCCTTTACTTCTTGGCTTTTTCTGTGTCTGGGGTGACCTCCCTTATCTCTCTGTTCATATTTAAGTATGTGTGTGTGTGTGTAACCAATGTAACCCAAAGGAACAGAGCAGGAAAGAGAAGGAGAGAAATAGCACAAACATCGCAATGCATCTGCTGGTGCCACCAGCTATGCGTGACCTTGGGCAAATCACTTTTCACATTGCGGTTTTCTCAAATGTCAAATGAGGATGATAGTTATCACCTCACAGGACTGTTAAGAGGTACCGGGCACATGGTAGGTTCTTAAATGTTAGCTGAAATAGATCACAAAAGAGGAAAAATAAAAGGTCAATAAGGATATAAAAAACATGTTCAATCCCATTGGAAAGCAAAGAAATGCAGTTTACCTAGTCATTGTAAATTACAGCATGCATCAGAAAAGTGTGTAAAATATAGATGTAAGGTATAATGAATAATTATAAAGCAAGCACCTCTAATAACTAGGCGCAGGTCAAGAAATAGCATATTGCTACCACCTCTTAAGTCTCCTGTGGGTCTCTTTCTGATCACACCCCCTCCCCTCCTTCACCATCAGGGCTAGTAGTAGGGTAAGGGGAGTGGGGCTCTTGCCTCAGGAGCAAAGTTTAAGGGGGTGCCAAAAAACTCGGTAATCAAGATAAATAATATATCAATTCAGTCTTTTATTGCAATATTTTTAAAAACAAAAGTTAAGGGGCTTCCCTGGTGGCTCAGTGGTTGAGGGTCCGCCTGCTGATGCGGGGGACGTGGGTTCGTGCCCACGTCTGGGAGGATCCCACATGCCGCAGAGCGGCTGGGCCCGTGAGCCATGGCTGCTGAGCCTGCGTGTCTGGAGCCTGTGCTCCGCAACGGGAGAGGCCATAACAGTCAGAGGCCCGCGTACCGCAAAAAAAAAAAAATAAATAAGTTAATGCAAACAATCCATGTGAACAAAATATCAAATTTTTAAATAAAGAGAGGATCTGTACCACAAGAGTTAACTACTCTCTTAACTGTTATAATCATCATATCTCTTCTTTTCTTTATAATTTTACCACCTATGATTGTATCCCAAGACAGTGCAAATTAACTTACCTGTTCTTGAATTTCACATAAATGGAATTATACCCCAAGTTCTCATTCGGGTCTGGATTCTTTCAATCAACTTTATGTTTATAAAATTCATCCATGGATTTTGCTGCCGAAGTTCATTCATTTCTGTTGCTGTAGAGTATTCTGTTTTATGAATGAACCACAATGAACTTACTCATCTTGCTGTGGCTGGGATCTGGGTTGGTTTCTTGCTGGGGGCTTGTACAAGCAATGCTGCTGGGAACATCCTTGTGCTCATGTCCTTGAACAATGTGCATGAGCCTCTCGAGGGCAGCAGTTCTCAAAGTGAGGTCTGGGGACACTTGGGGGTTCCCCAGATCTTCCAGGGGAGTCTGTAATGTCAAAACTATTTTCATAAAAATGCTAAGATGTTATTTGCCTTTCACTTTCATCCTATCACAAGGGTACAGTGAAGATCGAGAGGCAACGTGATATGCGATGATGTCTTGCTCTGATGACTAATAGAATGTGTCCTGAGTATTGCTGAACTTTAAAAACAGCTCAGTTTTAATTTCTAAGCTGAGAAGTGTAGATCGATATAACCCATACGAACAAAGGCTCTTGGGGGCCTTAACTTTTTAAGGGTGTCAAGGAATTCTGAAACCAAAATTTTGAGGACTGCTACTCTAGGGAATATGCTGCTATGCTCATAGGGTATGCATATCTTCTGTTCTATTCAATAATGCCAAAGTGTTTTCCAAAGCAGTGGTTCCAATTTACACTCCCATCACCAGTGTGTGAGCGTTCCTATTGCTCCACAGCCTCCCTTATATTTGGAATCATTGCTCTTTTTAATTATTTTCCAATCTGATGGATTTGTAAAGATATCTCATTGTGGTTTTCCTTTTCATTCCCTTCACTACTAATTAGGAACATATCCTGTGGGAATAATTAAGGATGTGTGGATAAGGTACAAATAAGGTACAAATAATTAAGGATGTGTGGATAAGGTACAAATATAGTTTCTGTAGTCTGCAATGCATTGAAAATAACATAAACTGTAGGCATTGTGGTACACTGACATGGTAGAATTTAATGCAACCATTAAAATATTGTTACAGAAATGTATTTATTGGCATGAATTCAGTGAAAGAATAATATACCAAAAAGCAGGTACAAAATGCTATTATACAATGTCCTGATAAAAAGCCAGAAAGAAAAAATAGTTATAGTGGTATTTGGGGATAGAAAAGATAAAGGATAAAGGATAATTTATATTTTCTTCATTGTACTTGTTTATATAGTCTGACTTTCAAGTATGAATATGTATATATATATTTTAAGGTTTCCTTTCCCATTCCCTGTCTCTTCCCCAGAGACTGTGCTAGGTGTTTCACAGACATCTCATTTGATCCTCAAACAATCCAGAGGATGAGCATTTCAGAAACTGGATTTTAAGGGAATCATTTGAGAAGTGGGCCAAGGCTAGAGACAGGGCTTTGTTCCTGTCTGAGAATGTTCACTGAGGGCCTCAGTCATAATTCATTGCCCCCAAACTACTGGCTGAACCATTACACAATGTTGTCTGGCTCTTGTCTGTGGGAGACTGAGAGATTTCTGGAAAATGTGGTTGATGTGTTCTTTTGATAAATATTTATTCAGTGCCTATTGGTGCCACACATTGAGGAAGGAATAGGGACATAGTGGTGAACAAAACTACATTCTTATTCTCATGAGGCTTACATTCTATGAAGAACGACAGACAACAAAGTATACAAATAAATATTAAGTATTTTCAGTTCAGGTAATAAGTGCTATGAAGAAAAATAAAGGAGCATAAGGTTATAGAAAGTGAGGTGCTTTTTTTACATAGGGTGATCCAGAGGTGTTCATTCTACCTAGTTGCATATCTTCTATACATTATGATCTGGAAAAGATAATGTTTACAAGGAAGGGTAGACTTCAGTTTTTCTTTATTCTAGTCATGACACATTGAAGATGAGTGCTCATGAGCGATGATATGCCAATTTGTGCATGTCTATCATATTCTATGTTCATCTCCATCTCACCAAGAATCATAAATTAATCCTGTTATTTAGTCAGCTTCAACTTGGGTTATGAAACGTCAGCAGAATATCAGACTGTGAATTATGCCAGCCATCACCGTCTTAGGTACTTTGTGCTTTTCAAAGCATGTTCACATATATCATTTCACGTGAATTTCTCAATACCCTCGAGGACAGAAGAGGAATTTTTGAGAGGACAAATTATTTGATCCCTATTTAGTAGTATTCCTGAGTTCTCTCCATGAAAGCATGCATTTTCCTTCTTAATTTGAAATGAATTGCCAGGAAGTCAATAATTCTCACTAGAAATTGCAGAAAACGGAGATATTTCTGGGAAGTATATATTAATTGGAAAGATAAAGAAATAAATTTATTTTCTAGGGAAAAACCCCACCATTTTCTGCCATACTTTTAACTGTGGTTACACTAACCTCAAGTTATGAGGTCTCAAGGTCACTAGAAGTCTCAGAGGGAGCCTGGAGTTGACAGTGCTGTGTTGGAGGGGCTTCTTCATTCTTTACAGAGCTGCTACCTCCGAGTTCCTTCTCTCATCCTGGTCCCCTTAGTGGACTTGGTTGCCAGCTGTGCCTGGTGGAGACAGGCATGCTGTGTCAGTCTCTCTTGGGCTGCTTCACCCTCATCTCCCCAATATCCCTATCCCTCTCATCACATCATCTACATATGGATGACCTAACTGGAAGTTAATCCTTGCAACTTGAGCGCTTGGATTCGGCAATGCACTGATGGTTTTCTAGTGTTTTAAAGTACTTATTCTTGATCTTTGGCCTGAGTTATTGTACAAGTCATTCTTTTTTTTTTTACGTTGCGGAGCACAGGCTCCGGACGCGCAGTCTCAGTGGCCATGGCTCACGGGCCCAGCCGCTCCGCGGCATGTGGGATCCTCCCGGACCGGGGCACGAACCCATGTCCCCTGCATCGGCAGGCAGACTCTCAACCACTGCGCCACCAGGGAAGCCCTCGTCATTCTTTTTTAAAATATGTAAAGGACATGCATTTTTGGTTCTGAGTCAATAAAAAAGGAACTAATTTGACAATGAGCACATTTTCATTTTCCAGTTTGGCTAAGCTTCTTTACTAGCTAGCTAGCTAGTGATTTGAACATATACTTATCGAAATATGCCCACAATCCAGGAGGTAGTAAGAAATATTTGCTATCCATGTCAAATTCCCATATCTCCTGTAATTTACACATTACACATGGGAAAAAATTATTCACCAAATTAGGATTATATTTACATCTCTACTGTAAAGCAAATTAATTCAGTGTGATAGAGAAAAAAAAATGTTTGGGGAAACTGTTCAGATTACACAGAGAGAAACATTGTGAGTTATCTGTTACCCATGATTGAGCACATAGTAAATATTAGTCAGGATCCCAGCATGGGAAAGGGCACAACTTGGATGATTGAGTTAAGTAAGAGGGGCTATGTACAAAGCATGGGCAAAGTTTTAAGGAAACCACAAGAGGCAAAAGAAGCTTAAGCTTCACGATTTCTTCCTTCACAAGGCCTCTTCCCAGGTTCTGTCCCTAAATCTGTAATCTAATATTATGTTGTCATCTTCTTAAAGAAAGTTCTCAAAATTATATATGCTTCATGCCCCACAAAACCTGGTTCCAGGGGCTTCCCTGGTAGTGCAGTGGTTAAGAATCTGCCTGCCAGTGCAGGCGACATGGGTTCGAGTCCTGGTCCGGGAAGATCCCACATGCTGTGGAGCAACTAAGCCTGTGTGCCACAACTACGGAGCCTGTGCTCTAGAGCCCGCGAGCCACAACTACTGAGCCTGCGTGCCACAACTACTGAAGCCTGCACGCCTAGAGCCCGTGCTCCACAACAAGAGAAGCCACTGCAATTGGAAGCCCACGCACCGCAACGAAGAGTAGCCCCGGCTCGCTGCAACTCGAGAAAGCCCGCGTGCAGCAACGAAGACCTAAGGCAGCCAGAAATAAAAAAAACAAAAAAACCTGGTTCCACCCCAAGCAAAGGATAGTGAAGCACTGCCAGGCCATCACCACTGAGACCCTTTCCATCCCAGGCCTGGAGGAGTGAGAGAAGAAGCAATTACTGGGACCTGGCGACACAAGTGTAGCTGCAGGGGTGGCTGCCTGACCAATGCTATGGTCATGCTGGACCACACCCAACCCAGAGCCTAACAAGGAGAGAGAGGGGTGGGAAGGAATTACCTTGACCTCGCTCTAGTCCCTCCCTTTGGTTTCCTGTCAGTGTCTTTTACTGGTTGAACCTATCAAAGCCAAAGGGTAAGGGAGTCTGTTTTTCTTTTCCTCATGATCAAGGGCCTGGGGCACAGAGAAGGGTGACAAAGGGTGAGCAAACAGAAGTGCCCACTGTTTACATAGTTACCTGATTCTACAGGCAGCACTCCATCATAAGTGAGAGCTCAATCCCAGCCATTATTATATTGCAAGGCTCAGGAGGAAGCATGCCATACAGGTGTAACATACTCTATATAGTCAGTACGTACATAAAAGTGGTACGAAAGTCATATTCTAGTAAACGAAATCTTATTTTCCTAATGATATACTGTAAGTTCAAATGGGAAAATTTACTGAGCTAACTTTTAGAAAGCCCGACTTGTGTCTTAGGAAAATTATCTGACGCTTTGGGCTACAGTTTGCTTCTTTAAGGTAAGAAGAAAATCTGACACAAAGCAGACTCTCAATAATTATTAGCGGAATGAATGAGTAAACGACCCTACAATTCAAACATTCTATGATCTTACCTTCCTTTCTAATTGATCAAGTGTCAGTGGCTTTAAACAATTAGCTTTCACTCTGCTTCTTTCAAACAGTAGATGACCTAAAGACAATCCTTAGCTGGAACTGGGAGTCTACTTTTTAAAAGAAACTATTTACTTCTTCAAACCCTCTGAAAGGGTGGGGAATACTTCTGGAATAACGAACATACAACTGTTTCCTAAATTATGGCTTTCATATTCAATAATGCCTCTTTTTCAGGATGCTGTTAAACCTGACAGTTTAAAAAAAAAGCCTGCTCCTATTGTTTTACATAATAGTATACCTATAATTCTATCAACAGGATATGATTGCCATTTGGTTTGAAGTGACAACATTAGAAAAAAAACAAACATTGAGGTTGTAAGTAGAGAAGTATGTGTCACATGAAATGGAAAGGACAGAGATTTAAAAAAAAGAGAGAACAATGGTGAGCAGCAGAGATGGGGTGGGCAGTGGGATGCTGACAGATATTGAAAACAGCACAGGGGCAAGCATCCCACCCCGAGAGACAGGGGAGCAGTGAGAGTGGAGAGAGGCTCTGAAGGTCTGATGCAACGTACTGTTGGTTGCACCATATGAAATTGTACATAGATCAAAACTGGTTGAATGCAGTAATTTCCTGTGCCTCTTTGTAAGAGGTCTGCTTATGATTAAACAGTATTATAGTCTGTGGGTCATTTAGTGCAAACCTTAGTCTACACTCATTGTAACAGCCATGGAAGAAATCATTATTATAGCACAAATGTAAATAGTTCTGTCTCCAGAATCATTAAGCCATAGCTAAATTATATTTAGTACAGTCTGAGGGAGGGAACTTGATAACATATGAAAAAAAATACTTGAAAAGTTTCAGTGTTTAATAGGTCAGGGTGTATTTATGTGAACATTTCTTCTTTTGCATTTTGTGTGCATGTATGTTGTATTATTTAGAGTGGGCCATATATATTACCACAAGCAATACCAAAAAGATAGAGTGATGAAGAGGACAGTAGATCATTTTAAATGCCTATTACAAATCTCAGTCCATAGTGACCTCACAGGGAATCACAAGTGTTAAAAAAAAAGAGTTACTTTTGTACATCACTGACCACATTTTAGCAGGAGGCACATGTGAATACATGTAAAAGATCTTGATCTGCTTTCTCAAGTGAGACTCAGGCTGGGAACCAGCAGTAAACCTGAAGAAATCCAAGTTTGTGTGCCAACAGCTGCATCGCCGTGCAGAATCCTCACATGGGCAGAAGAGAGCTGCAAATTCTTGACCACACTAAGTCTTTTTTTTTTTTTTACACAGGCTCCGGACATGCAGGTTCAGCGGCCATGGCTCACAGACCTAGCCGCTCCGCGGCATGTGGGATCCTCCCAGACCAGGGCACGAACCCGTGTCCCCTGCATCGGCAGGTGGACTCTCAACCACTGCGCCACTAGGGAAGCCCGGTATTTTATTCTTTTTGTTGCAATGGTAAATGGGAGTGTTTCCTTCATTTCTCTTTCTGATTTTTCGTTGTTGGTATATAGGGATGCCAGAGATTTCCGTGCATTAATTTTGTATCCTGCAACCTTACCAAATTCATTGATTAGTTCTAGTAGTTTTCTGGTGGCATCTTTAGGATTTTCTATGTATAGTATCATTTCATCGGCAAACAGTGACCATTTTACTTCTTCTTTTTCAATTTGTGTTCCTTTTATTTCTTTTTCTTCTCTGATTGCTGTGGCTAGGACTCCAAAACTATGTTGAATAAGAGTGGCGATAGTGGACATCCTTGTCTTGTTCCTGATCTTAGTGGAAATGCTTTCAGTTTTTCACCATTGAGGATGATGCTTGCAACCACACTAAGTCTTGTGCAGAAAAGATTTCCATTCTGTTTTTGTTTTGTTTAGAACTAACCATGTTTATAGTCGTCTGCAAGAGTGCTGATGACTCCCTTTGGAAGGGAGTGGGGATGTTACTAACTTTTTAGTAGCATCAAATAATTTATGTCCACCTCTACTGTAAGTCCTTGTGCTAGGTGTTGGGAATACAGATTGGTCAATTTTCTTGCTCTTAAGGGGCTTATATTCCACTGTGCAAGGAAAAGATGGGAAATATATGAAAGATTTATTTTTAAACAGTTTGTTAGTTACATTTTCAAATAATATGCTCAACGTATTTTCCTTCAACCTCCAAACATGATCTAGGTGAAGCACTTCTAAATTTAAAGCAACAACTTCAAGGTAATCTTTTAAAAGCAATAAACTATTTTGCCTGTATATCCAAACATTTTGGTATACTAACAGTTTATCCTGTATTTCCTGACCTTTTGTTCCCCACCAGTGAGCAGATAGTAGAGATCTCTGAAATTATTTATAACAGTACAAGGTAGCTTTTATTTAGTGGCAGCTGCTGATAGTAGGTACTGCCATACCAAGAAGGTTGAGAATCAGAGAACAGCACTGCAGCCAGTACTGCCTGGGCCTCTACACACTGCTGGACTGTGGTCTTGTTATAGATACTTGCACACGGTCCCTAATGAGCCACATGTAATGTTTGACAACAAGAACACTAAAACGAATCCCAGCACACAACCCATGGACCATTTCTAACATCGTCCTATTGTGGATTACGCTTATCTCAGTAGGGCATGGGTGACAGGAGGATTCCAGGTGCAGGTTTCTGCACAGCGAGGTGGGCAGAAAGGACAGGGGAAAAAGCTAACTACAAAGGGGGTCCCGGGTTTGCATGGCTGTGCTATAGTCCGAGAACACCCAGCCTGAGAACTCTCAGGACCCTGGCCACACCAGAAGAGCCTGAGGAGTAGCCTGGGGGAGCAGGAAGAAGACTGATGGGCCCCCATGGCCTCTGTGCAGAACACTCCCCTTCCTAACAGATGATCATCAAGGTCGAGGGGGAAGGTGCTGGGTCTAAATGGGTCCTAAGCCCATTCTAGGTTTAGGACTCTAGGTGCAAAGGCTCCTACTTAAGGAGGTGCCTACTCTCTAGACAACTCCCAGGCCATCTCATTTTTGTTTTCCATCTACTATATTCATCCTTCCTCCATGAACACTGTAATGAAATAATCCCTGGCTGAAAAGAAACGTGTCCTGTTTTAAGAAGGGGTGTTCCTCAAAGATGTGACTGTGAACCTTACTCAGGAGGAATGGTGCACTCTGAACTCTGAACTCTCAGAGATCCTACGCAGAGATCTGATGCTGGAGATGCAGGGCCCGGACCCCTCGGGGGAAGACTGCATTCCCCTGTAAATGAGAAAGTAGCCTTTGAAACAACTTGAGGCCCCCATTGACTAAGAACTATGAAATGGGCACCTGAGCCAGATGGATTGTGTTTCTGCTCTTTACTTCCCAGGGAAAAACCTTTATTTTTAAATCAACTTTATTAAGATAATTTACATATAAAAATTGTCCCCATTTTAAGTGTACAGTTTGATGAGTTTTGAAAGATATGTACACATGTGTAACCATCACCACAATCAAGATACGGAACACTGCCTTTATCCTCCAAAGTTCCTTTGTGCCTGTTTCCAGTCACACCTCCTTGCCCACCCCGCACTCAGGCAACCTTTGATTTACTTTCTACGATTGTAGATTGGATTTGCATTGCCTAGAATGTCATATAAATTGAACCATGCAATACCTTTTGAGTCTGGCTTCTTCCAGTTAGCATAATGCTTGTGAGATTCATCCATGTCATTACATGTTTTAGAAGTTCGGTCCTTTTTATCGCTGAGTAGCATTCTGTTGTATGGGTGTACCACTATTGGATCCATTCACCAGCTGATGGGACATTTAAGTTGTTTCCAGTTTTTGATTATTATGAATGAAGCTGCTGTGAACATTCACATCTAAACAAAAGTCTGGAATTCTAGTAAGTTCAACAGACAGAGCAGCTTGGCAGGTGACAAACTGGCTGCCCCTCTGGGGGGAGAAGGAGTCAAGCAGTTGATGAGGTCAAGTTACAAAGAACAACCGGTTCTGTAAAAAGCAGCTATAGCCAAAAATGAAAAACAAAACAAAACAAAAACAAAAACCTGTACTGAGCAGAGAAGACGGCTGATCAGACGCCTTTCAACCGCATGGGAAAGATGGATTGCAACATCATTGGCAGGACGGAATAACATGTACACTAGTTTTCTTTGGACATGGTCTAGAATTGAGCCAAGAAGACTCAAACCTATTCCTGGCTCCTTCTTTAGGATATGTTTGAAGGCCTGTTGAGGCAGCAGAGACAAAGAGCTCCATTTCCAGAGTTAGAAAGACTACTGGCTGTGGGACCTTGAGCAAGGATAAGGAACCTTGGCAAATGAGCATAAAAACACTACCTATCTTCAGGGCTGTCTCTGATGAGAATCTATGTAAATCACTTAGTAAGTCTAGTGCCTAAGGAGTTATTACGTTTCAAAACCATGTAATACCTTTGACTCAGAGTGAAAGAGTCCAAATATATTCCTTAGGAGACTGGAATATTTTAATGTATTTTTTCTTAAATTACACAGTGAATTCTTCCTATATTAGTTATATAACCACTGAATAATTATTAATCAAAATCTGGTTAAATTTTAGAAGTGTATCAACTCAGTCACAAAAGCTCCCAGTGGCTGCAACGTTCGATTGTCCCTCTCCTCATGCAGCAGCTGTCTAGTTCCAAAGCTCCCACCAGGGGCTTCTCAAGCGCGAAGAATCACCTCTGGAGTTTGTCAGTAAATCTGATTCAGTAGCATTTCCTCAGGAGCTGATTCTGGGGGAAGTGTGGCCTGCAGTCTACTCCTCTGGGCTAACTCTGGCTTAGGGGTGCCCACTGCACTGCCATGTCCTCAGTGGGGAGTTGGGGGTGCTCGGACTGGAAGCTGAGGACCTGGGTTTGGATCCTGACTTTATTGTCCCCACCCCTAACACACCTTAAGTCTCTCTGCTCTGAGTTTTGCTTTCCTTATTTCTGCTGTTGGGTGACAAGCACCTCACGTGGCTGTTGCAGAATGACATGATGTTACAGTGCCAGGACTGTCTCAGTAAATGCTTGTGGACCCTGCTACTTCCATGCTTTATCTTACAGTCTTTCCTATTTTCCACCATCTCCCACGTCCACTGGCTGCATATAATTCAAATGAAATGAAGCCGCTTTAAACAGTGATTCATGAACCCCTCTGTAAGCAGTCAATATTGTAAAAACTGCCCTTCCGAGAAAGGTAGCTCTTGGGTTTTAGGTGGAAGAGGTAATTCTTAAGTTATTGTAGCCACACGTGTGGTCTGGGTTGCCGGGGGGTCGTTACCGGGAATAGGCTTCCCTCCGCTAGGAGCTTGGCTGGACTCGCCGCTCGCGCTCCCTCCTCCCGCAGGCGGGCCTCCTCCTCTTTCTGCCCGCCCGGGCACCTCGCGTACCGGCTCCCGGCGCGCCACGGCGCCCATTGGCCGATTTGCTTTAATTGATTTGTTCTGAGCGCCCTCCTGGCTTCCCGCGCGGGCGCCAGGTGGCGGCCGTTTTGCCGCAGGCTTTGTAACAGGCGCAGGTTTCTCCCCTTACCGGCACCCCAGCTGCTCGTCGCCGGCGGCCAGGGCCCCTCCCATGGGTGGATCCGCCCCCTGGGGT
>NW_020172162.1:2168978-2310343 GCF_003031525.2 Neophocaena asiaeorientalis asiaeorientalis
GGAGGTCGGCTTGGGAGAGCCCCGCGCCCTTCCGTCAGCCCCGGCCAGATCGGGGTGGGGTCGGGGGGTGGGGACCTGCGAAGGCGGTCGCCCAGTACCTTCGCCCTCCCTCCCGCACGTGCTCGACCTACTGACACTCCCCGGAACTACCCGCGGAGAAGACCCTCTCGGGTGAGCTCGGCAGGAGTCAGCTGTGTTACATGAGGACTACCGGGCGTTTGATGCCCACGTGCTTCTCCCATTGGACGCGCGCTGCCTGGCGCGCCGAGAACCTCGGGCTTGATCAAGGGCACGCCCAGGGGCTCGAATTCTCGTTTTCTCAAGGTTTTTCGTTTGCAGTCACGTTGAACCCAAGTGGTTTCCTTCAGTTCTGGAGAAGGCTGTTCTTCCTCGTACTCCTTTCAGCCTACAAAAAGAAAAGGCAGCATTTCAGAAAAAATTCCGCCTTTAGTATGTTTACTGCTGCCCTGTAGTCACGCATGGATGTTTTGCAATTGCATCTTTACAGAGGAAGCAGGTAAAAAGCAAAACGTAGAAAGACCTAGGAGTTGTTTATTTTGCTTGAGTGATTATTTGGACCTTCCGAATTTTCTTTAATAATTTTCTTTCTGTAGTTAGTGTTTCTCTTCAGTAGCGCCAAGCATAGATGGTGTTTGAGAAAAATTCAAAAGATAAAATAAGAGTTTATTTTGTTGGAATGAATTCCCAAACACAAATCTCGTTTTCAGTTAGAAACTTTGGCCTATTATCATTTTGGCTTGTAGTTCCATAATGTACTTAACTACTAAAGGAAAAAACCGGATTCTCAGGTTCTCTCTTTCCCATCCCCTTTTATTTTTCAGTCCAGCGCACAACCACCAGAAGAGAACAAAAGGAAACCAGTTTTGGGAAAACTCGGCACTCTGTTCACGGCAGGAAGGAGAAGGAACACCAGAAACGGGTTAGAGAGTCCCACCAGCTCAAATGCCGTATCAGTCTCTCCCAAAGAAGTAACCTCTTCCAAACTCCCCGAAACAGAGACTGAGAAGAGTCAGCTTCAGGGCAGCCAACGAAAGCAGACAGACACGTGCGAGGAGGGCTCCCCCCAGGAAAAGTGCCAGGAGCCGGAGGACCAGCGCCCCGAGGGCTGCGTCCAGACGGCCCCCCCGGACGCCAAGCGGTCACCTGGCTCGGGCAGCCGTGCAGCGGAGGCGGCTGGGCAGCAGGGCCATGAAAGTGATTCACCCCAATTAGAACCTCTGGAGGCAGAGGGAGAGACTTTCCCAGATGCCACCACCGCTGCCAAGCAGCTGCATTCCTCACTAGGGAATTCCTCCGGGCAGGAGAACGCTTCGTTCGGCGCTGGCCGCGAGCAGGAGCCAGCTCGGGGAGCGAGGGGCGTGCCGGGCTTGCCCGCCGGGGAGCAGCCGGCCGACAGGGCCGCCCGCTTGTGTGCCCAAGGAGGCTCTCCGGAGCACGAAGACGCGCCGAGCCAGCCCCCCGAGGACGCATCGGCTCCTGCGGGCCACCGTCCCGCTGAGGGCGCAGAGAACCAGACGGGTTCGGCGCCGGGAAACAGCAAAGCCGACCCCCCGGGGCGAGACTGTCGGCCCCGCGAGCGCGCCCACCCCGCCAAAGTGTTGACTCTGGACGTCTACTTGAGAAAGACTGAGGTGGCGCGGGTGGACGAGCCGGTCGTGATCAGTCCCGGGGCTGAAGATTGCGGCGATTGCGAATATATGGAGAAGAGGTCGAGTGGCCGAAGGTCGGGGAGGCGGAGGAGGTCGCAGAAATCCACCGACTCCCCCGGTGCTGACCCGCTGCTGCCTGACTTTGAGCCCCGGAATGACGCGGTCTTCGACAACGAGGTGGCGCCAAACGCGGCCGCCGAAAACAGCTCTGCTGAAAAGAAAGTGAAATCTCCCGCCGGGGGCGTTGCCTCTGTTTCCGGCCTAAAGTCCAAGCCCAGCCCCGACCCCAAAGGGCAGCCGCTAGGGGAGTCCGAGCGGAGCAAACAGCCGCCTCCCGCCTCGTCCCCCACCAAGAGGAGGGGCCGGAGCCACGTTCCGGAGGCCGTGCCCACCTCACCCGCCGGTGGCCCGCGGGCTCCGGCCAAGGACTCTCTTCCCAGGAGGGCGTCCGGCCCCGGCCCCGGCCCCAGCCCCGGCCCGGCCGCCAAGGAGAGCGGGGAGGAGGCGGCCCGGGTCATCCACCGCAAGCTTACGGTCAAGAGCAGCGCGCTGCCGCCCGAGATCAAGCCCGAGCCCAAGAAGGGGCCGCTCCCCAACCTCTTCGACGGCCGGGGAGAGGGAAGTCGAAGCAAAGAGCTGGGCAGATCGGTCGGAGGTTCTGACGCCGACGGCTTGAAGCCCAGGAACCATTTCGGTGTGGGCAGGTGGACAGTGACCACTACAGTGACCATGTAAGTAACTGCGGGGTTGGGCTGGCGAGCCGCGGTCGCCGCACACGGGCTGGGCGCCCGCTCCAAGGGGCGCAGGTTCTTTGCATTTGTGGGAGAACTGTGTGCACTGGGTTTTCTCCTCGGTGGTGAAATTAAGATAGTGAAGGGCTAGTTAGCACAGTTAAGGTTTAAGAAGATGACCCATTCGGGACCTTAGTTGGTTGTTAATTCCTGTTAATATAAGCCTTTTAAGTTCAATGAATGTGAAACTGAGATATCTCAGGAGGTTCAGTGTTTACATAAATAATAGAAGACTGCATGGCTTGACGAACTAATTCTATTCTTTATTCAGAATATGCACCAGCATTCCTGGGTGGGTCATTCTTAAAACACAAATGAATTTGAAAACGGAGCAAACACTAGCATGTACAGTATACCCAGTAGCTTTGACGTGTCTGAGTTTAAGAGAATTAACAGAACCTTTTATGGAACTTGGTGCATTCTTGGCCTAAAGCTTTACAAAAAAATCTCTAATACAAGTATTTTGGTTCCCCTTTTATAATGTTAGGTAGTTTTGTGATATCTTTGCCACCAGGTCGAAAAGTAATTTTCAATTATTGAAATGAAGAAAGATCAGTGTTTTTACTGGAAGACTATTTGATAAATGAAAGGACACGTTAGAAGGATCAAGCTCAACAGCAGACTGTGACCACTTGCTGTTAAGTTTATTGATTTCTCAAATATTTATTGAGTACCTTCTTTCTGTGCATGGTAGTGTGCTAGGAACAATGGGGAAAATGCCACAACTGTGATTCAGTATATATTGCCTTTGAAAAGTTTATGGCACATTCTGGCACCCAAGATGCTGACAAATCAGGTAACTGTAAGAGGTGATAATCTGATTAAACTGCCAAATGGATGTTACCATCCCCAAGGCTGGGGATGTGCACAGGAGGAAGAAATCACTGTTGGTGTTTTGGAGGAAATGGGATTGTGCCTTGATGGTGAGTGTGATCTGTATAGGTAGACAGGATGGGGAGGGCACCCTGGAAAACTCTTAAGACCATCCCCCTTCCCACACTCATCCTCCTCCGTCTCTCAGCACATGTGAAAAGTGAGTATCTAAACTTTTTCCAGCATTCACACATTTATTAAAAGAGCTGAGATTTTCACAGTGTTATCGTTCTTTTTATATATATATATATAAATTTATTTTATTTCTGGCTGCATTGGGTCTTCGTTGCTGTGTGTGGGCTCTCTCCAGTTTTGGAGAGCGGGAGCCTCCCACTACAGTGGCCTCATCCGTTGCAGAGCACGGGCTCCAGGCACGCGGGCTTCAGTAGCTGTGCACGTGGGCTCAGCAGTTGTGGCGCATGGGCCCAGTTGCTCCGCGGCATGTGGGATCCTCCCGGACTAGGGCTCGAACCACTGTCCCCTGCATTGGCAGGCGGATTCTCAACCAGTGCGCCACCAGGGAAGTCCACAACATTACCATTCTTAAACTGAATGGATTCATTCTATTTGAATTCTTGGATAAGTAAGCTTAAGAGTAGGCAGTCCGCTTGGTAAACACCGGGGAGGAAATCCTGCTTAATGAATAACTTGAGCTACCTCACCAGCTGCCAACCTGGAGAACTTTGATAGAGTCAGCAATTTATTCTGTAACAGCAGCAGTGGAGAAATAACCTGAGTGAATGATGCCCATTATTTGTAGGCCAGTGTGACTGAACATTCAGACCTCCTAAGTATGAGCCTTAGAGAAACTATGCTGTGTACCTGATTAAGGGTGCTTGCCCGGTCTTCCAGTCAGAATACACCAGTGGGAAAACCAGAAATGTTACACCGTTAAGGGATAGGGTCAACAAACCAAGCAATCTTGCAATGCAACTCTTCTTCATGTGCTGTTTCCTGTGACAGAACTAAACCAAATGTCTTTTTCTGAGGAGTGATTATTTCCTACCTAAAATTTTCCTTTGCCAGAGGCTCAGTTTAATTCTGTTTTGCACACGGCCTTGCACTTGGTGAATCGGCAAATTATGGGAATGGAGAATTAATCATTGTTTCTCATCCTTTGACCCATTTATGTTTGACTGATTGATTTTTTTTCAGACCCTTTAGTTCTTCCTCATTGTTTTCACCTGGAGATGTTACGTGGATTATTTCTAAAAACAACTTGAATCTAAAATTTTGTAGTTAAAACCATTTTATATTCCCCGAAAAATAATCACTGTGAAGCAGCATGTTTCTTGATGCTGTTAGAGAAATTATGTCTTCAGTTCTACCAAGTATTGAATGTTGAGATTCTTAAAATGGTATGTTTAGAATAAGGAGAATTTTCTTCTCATATTATAGCCGTGGCTTCTTAGACTCCAGGATATTTTCCCTTCTCACATCTTAATGAAGGCATTACAACGTGAATTATAGGAGTCTTCCTTTTAATCAGTTTGAACCAGGTTAATTGTAGTGACTCTCTGTAGCAGAAGTTAATAGTACAGAAAGTTTGGTTGTAAAATGTATTTTGATCTTGGTGTAAATCTTTAACGTGCAGATGTGTGTGTCCTGTCCTTAACGTAGCTTATTGGCTAACCTGGAGCATTTTCCATTTACATCATAAGATCTACTTTGATATTTGACTGTTCCTTGAGCTGATCAGTGAGAATTTTTTAAATGTATATTCCCTGCTTATGTGAACATTCCTCATTAACTGATAGCATTTGTAAGTTCTCTTATTTCTAATCATCTCACTGGTTTTAGAATTTAATCTTTAAGGAAGTGCTTGTAAGTTAATTTTGCTTTTAAATTTCAGGTAAGGGCCCACCGTGAGGGAGCTTAGATATCTTAAGGAGATATTGGGGAAAGCAATGCCAAGGAGAAATTCATGAGAATATATCAAATATAGTATTTAAATAAAAAATTTAAAAATGAACATCTAATTCTTAATGCTGTATTTGGGAAGGACATCTCAAGTCTTCTCAGTCTAATCATTTTCTCCAGAAGAATAAAGTGTCTTCTTCCAAGGTCCTACTGCCTGTTCCTTCAAAAGGCTCCTCAGGCCCAGCCTTCTTGAAGGCCAGTGAGTCCATGCAGGAGGCAGTGTGAGATGTTAATGCTTCCCTACTTTGTGTTCTCATTATCGAGGTGGCCTCTAAGGTATGATTATCTTATAGCTCTCTTGATAATTTATTGACTCCTTGGATCATAAAGCTGGACAGAACCAGAGGCGGTCATTGAGGCGAAGCTAGTCTGATCCTATCTGGGGAAGCAGAATAGTAAGAGTTGTTGGGAGCATGACATCTGAAACCAGAACACCTGGCTTCTCTCACTTACTAGCTGTGTGACTTCAGGCAAAGTACTTACCTTCTCTAGATGCCAACTTCCTCATCTTAAAAAATGTGGGGCTTCCCTGGTGGCGCAGTGGTTGAGAGTCCGCCTGCCGATGCAGGAGACATGGGTTCATGCCTCGGTCTGGGAAGATCCCACATGCCGCGGAGCAGCTGGGCCCGTGAGCCATGGCCACTGAGCCTGCGCGTCCGGAGCCTGTGCTCTGCAACGGGAGAGGCCACAACAGTGAGAGGCCCACATACCGCAAAAAAAAAAAAAAAAGAGAGAGAATGTGTAAAATTGAACATGAGGCAAGCCATAGAAAGTGCTTGACGATCAGTGAATATCAGTGGGTGTTATCTCTTACATTAAACCACTAGACTAATGATTTAGACATTTTTGTTTTTAGCTTTAGAGTCTGTTTTTCTTGGAAAGCTTATATAAAAGTGATATATAAAACATAAGTAGGAGTGATTCTGGTTGAAAGGAGGGTGGTTGGCCAACAGTTCCATCCCCCAGTTTCTACTGTCCCCTGTTGCAGCCCTTGAAGAGAACCACAGGATATCTTCAATGATAACATGTATGTGTGTGAACCAGTACACACACACGTTCTAAACCATCTAGTTTTTTGTTTATTTTTACAGGTAGAGAAGGTAGAGTTTAGAGAGTTAAGGTGGCTTGACCAAGTTCACACAGATAATTGGTATAAGAGCCAGGACCAGAGCCAGAGGACATTTTTTTCCTCAGAAAGAAAACAGTGTGTACATTCAAAGACTTAAAATTTCCATTAGGGGGCAATTACACCCAAGAAATGTGAGAAAGAAGGGAGACTCTCTTTGCCCCCAGAATGGTGGCAAAACCAACAACTGAGTAATTGATAAGTAAATTATGGTACATCTATATGATGGATTTTTATGCAGACATTATGAAGACTTTTCATATTTTTTTAGTAACTTGAAAAATGTTAAAAATGTTAAATCTCTTCTTTTTTTTAAGGCAAGATACCAAACTCTATGAACAGACTAATCTCAATTCTATTGAAAATATTTCCCTATGCTTACAAAAAAGACGGGAAGTATACTAGAATGTTGACAGGGATAGTGTTTGAGTGGTAAGATTATGAGTGGTTTTTTGTCTTTATATTTTCTAAATGTTCTATAGTGAACACACTTGTATAGTCAGAGAAAATTTTTACGGGGGAAGGATGAAGGGAATTAAACTATCCAAAGAGGTAAATAATAGATAAATATTTTTTATAATCTCACTTTTGAGATAATGTAAAAAACAGTTATAATAAAATACACAATTGATTTTTGGGGAAATCATTTACATATTTAAAGTATGGGAGTGCAGGAAGTATTTAAATTGGTTCTGATGTTCTTCAGTCCCAACTCTAGTGCCAAGCACTGTACTTATCTACTAGGTACATGGTAAACTTATTAGAAAACTCGTTACCCTGTCACCTCTAGCCTTTCTTAGCTATATAATGTTTCATCCCTCGTACGGAAGCGCGACATCCATTGAAGGTAATTGATAGTATATTTAGAATTGTTTAAAAATTGTTTCATCAAAAATGTTACCTATCAGAAAGATACTGGCTTTTCACAGTTTTGTAATAAATTGGTATGTTCACTTTAAAACCCAGGTTAATAACTTTATCTTGCTGCTTTATTCTTGC
Source organism: Neophocaena asiaeorientalis asiaeorientalis (assembly GCF_003031525.2). Classification (NCBI taxonomy): domain Eukaryota; kingdom Metazoa; phylum Chordata; class Mammalia; order Artiodactyla; family Phocoenidae; genus Neophocaena; species Neophocaena asiaeorientalis. The sequence continues at coordinate 2,176,358 of NW_020172162.1, forward strand.
AGCCCTGCCAAGCCCAAACATGTGGAACTAAATCTTAAAACCCCGAAGAATCTTGGCGGTTTGGGAAATGAGCATAATCCATTTAGCCAGCCAGTTTACAAAGGAAACACTGCCACCAAAATCTCCTTATTTGAAAACAAGCAGGCAAATAGCCCAAGACACACTGACCTTCGAGGTGTGAGGAACACTCCTGCCTCTAATAAAACATTTGTCAAGAGGGTACAGCTGAATTTAGCCCAAAAAGCCAAGGAAATGGAGCAGCCTGAAAAGAAGTTGATGCCAAATAGTCACCAGAATGGTGTGCTGGGGAAGGAAACCTTGGCAGAAGCCAAAGTTACTGTTCCTGAAGAGGAGACTCCTGGTTCTTGGCTTAACCAAGGTGATAAGGTAGATGGGCAAACAGATGCTGGCTGCCCTTCTGAACCAGTGGTTGCTGCTCTGATTCCTGTTAAGGACCACGAGCTCTTAGGAGAGGACGACTCAAAGGCTGCTGACAGCAAAAGACTTGAACGTGAAAATATGACTGATACAGCACAAGAGAGCCCTGCCGTTCTTGAGGCCAAAGATTCACCTCCAACAGCCATACCAAAGCCACAGGATGGATTTTCTGACTCACAGCACCCAGCTGGGTCATCTAATGGGCCTTCTCTTTCACTGGCTGGCCCCATTCCTGTGGATGATCCCAAAGACACATGTGCTCAAGCTCCTGTAAGCAGTTTTCTGTTCACTGATCTAAAAGTGTCAGAAAACCATAATGGATGTACTCTGCCCGTGTCTCATCAGAATAATGAGAAGATGTCCCCCTCCAGACTTGCAGGAGGAGGAGGGGGAGAAAGAAGCCCTCCTTTGTCCCCAGAGCACAGCCTGGCAGCTATGGGAAATGAGTGTCCATCCAAGGTCCTTGTCCAGGTCAGGTCCTTCATGCTTCCTGTGGAGAACACCAAGGATGTCCCCTCTGGGATCATCTCAGATAGCTCTGAAGTTAGAGAAGCACAGTTGCCAAGCTGTCACAATAATGAACTTGAAGTGGTTTCCGTTGCAAGTCGTACTCCCCAGAAAGAGGAAGTACAGGGCAATAAGAGCACATCACCCAAACACATTCATTGCACAGAGGAACATGTAGCAAAATCTGGCCCACAAGTCATGCTGCCCGAATCAGAAAAAGCTCTGCCTATTCAGGGCAACGGAAAACCCCTGAAGACTGAATCCAGCACCACCAACTACCCTGGCAACAGAAATCATTTCGAAACCCCTCAAAGACCCAATCAAAATGTTGTAAATGGCCAGGACAGTCCTGCAAGCCTTTTGAACATTTCTGCTGGTAGTGATGATAGTGTATTCGATTCTTCTTCTGATATGGAAAAATTCACTGAGATTATAAAAAAGATGGACAGCGCAGTTTGTGTGCCCCAGAAGAAAAAGAAGGCCAGGATGCCAAACTCCCCTGCCCCTCACTTCGCCATGCCTCCTATTCATGAGGACAATTTAGAAAAGGTGTTTGATCCCAACGTGTTTACTTTTGGTTTGGGTAAGAAAAAGGAAGGCCAGCCAGAAATGTCACTGGCTTTACATTGGATGCAGAATCTTGACACCAGATCCAAACTGAGACCCAAACGTTCATCCACTGAACAGAGTGTCCTTTTCAAGTCCTTGCAAACTCGCACTAATGGGAAAGGCGAGCCTCTGGCGGCTCCAGAAGTAAATGACAAGGAGAACAGGGATGTCACAAACGGTGGAGTCAAGAGATCGAGGCTAGAAAAAAGTGCACTTTTCTCAAGCATCTTATCTTCTTTACCACAAGACAAAATCTTTTCTCCCTCTGTAACATCAGTCAATACCATGACCACATCTTTCGACACCACTCACAACAGTTCTCTTTCTCGGCCTTCCGTGTTACAGCCCGTGGCTGAGGGTGCCCCACCCTGTGGTTTAGAGAAAGAACAGCCAAGTCTGCCACCCAGCAACGTAAAGGTCTTCAATTTCAACTCGTCAGATACGTCTCATTCGGGATTGGAAAGTCCGAGCTCCGTGGAAAAGTACCTGCAAAAAGAGGAAACCGGAAAAGATCTGGATTCACGAAGCAACCTACCCGTGCCAAAAACTACATTTTCTGAATTTTCAAAACTGAAGAACAGTGGTGATATGGAAAAGGCTAATCATATTGAAAGTGTTCTTAAATCGAACTTGCCGAGCTATGGAAGCAGTGACACAGACTTCCCCGGTCTTTTCAAATCCACTCTGTTTGACCCAAGCACTTCTTTTTCTGAAATGTCATTATCAGATACAACAGTAAGTAGCAACATAGTATTATTTATGTGGGGTATTTTTAAGTCAGAGGAGAGGGGGACGATGAACAATTCATGTTATTTGTTTAAAAATGGTTATGCTTGTGTCTGATAGTTTTTTATTCATCACATATTTGAAAACCTACTATGTACAAGGGTTTTTAGAGTCGAAGAGAAAAGGTACTTGGATTCTGTTCTCAAGGCATTTGTAGTCCAGCAAGGAAAATAAGCTACAAATATTTTAGGGCACTTGTGAATTTATGTGTTGTATTGTGAAAGGTGGAGTTAAGGTACCTTGAGAGCTCAGAGACAGTGTGTTTTTTCTTCCCTAGTTCTGTGTAAAAATGCTCAATACTATACCTAGAATTTTGAGCATTTATGAAGCAAGCTTCCTTTATCTGGAAAAGCCTCCACCGAGGAATCTTGTTCCTAACCGTTTCTCTTGTACTTTGAGATTCACTCTTTCTTCCCCTTAGTAGCAATAAATGTTTATCCCACATGGTTGATAAAGTATTTTCTCTTTATCTGGAATTAGTTTTCATTAGGGAAATATTATTTTCCTGCAAAGCTGTTGGGGAGTAAAGAATTTGGTCTACATTGGCACTTTCCTGTAACAGAGTAGAAAGGATGGCAAAATACCATTTTGAGAAACAGTTAAGATTTCTCCATCTTCTTTTATCTGACTGCTGGAAGTTGTTTTTACTCGGTTTTTGATGTGAATTTGTGGCTTTCCGTTACCAAGCTTGATACTCAAGTTGAAAGAGGGAGGCAGATAAGATTTAGAGCTCAGCTCTGCTAAGCCCAGAAACAGGAGTGGGCCTCTGTATTCCTGTTGCCCACCCTGTGAACCAGGCTACCTGGCAAGTGTAGATCAACATCCAACACAGTTTATCCAGGCAGAAAATATCTTGCCCACTTCCTCATTTGTACAGGGCACTGCCCCATGTTTGAATTTGTTGTATTAGCTTTTGCTACAAGCCTATCATGGAATACAATTCTGGAAGCTCTTTCAAAATGTATAGTTGGATTTCCAGCAGAGGCTCAGATCCCTCTGCTCAAAAGTTTTCATATTTTTTACTCTTAGGATGCCATACACACACACACACACACACACACACACACACACACACATATAGATGAAGATATAAAGTAAAAATTATTGAGGACCCCAAAGAGTTTTTGTTGATATGGGTTATGCCTATTGGCATCTATTATATTAGAAATTAATACTGAGAAAAATTAGAACATACAAATGTACATTCCTGTAGCCATCAGAGCAATGATGTCATCACATGTCATGGACCGTCTGGAAAATTCCGCACTACACCTGTGAGAGAAAGAAAGTGAAAGAGACAAATAACCTTATTGTGAAAATGGTTTTGACCTAATGGACTCCCTGCAGAATTATTGGGGACCCTCCAGGGACCCCTGGATTTCACTTTGAGAACCACTGCTGTAAACAGATAAAACTGAATCAGCCTATAGCACTTAGAAATCCTAAGATTTTTGAGTATTTCTCTGAAGCACAAAATTGACACTGGTCCACTTCCCGTACATTACAGCATTATTCTGTCTTTTTAATCATTCTTAGATTATCTCTTTTTTTTTTTTTTTTTTACGGTACGTGGGCTTCTCACTGTTGTGGCCTCTCCCGTTGCGGAGCACAGGCTCCGGACGCGCAGGCTCAGAGGCCATGGCTCACGGGCCCAGCCGCTGCGTGGCATGTGGGATCTTCCCGGGCTGGGGCATGAACCCGTGTCCCCTGCATCGGCAGGCGGACTCTCAACCACTGCGCCACCAGGGAAGCCCAGATTATCTCTCTTTGACAACGAGTCTGACAACAGAATATACAGTTTCCCTGTGGAGTCCCTTGAAAAACCCAATGAAATGGAGTAAAAAGGAGAAACAAAGTACTTTATACTTTCTCTAGGCCTTTTTATGATTAAAAAAATATATATTTTTTTGTTTTTTTTACACCTTGGGCTTTGTTGACTATATAACTATTCTCCCTTTAATGTCTTAACTGAATTTTATTTAAATATCAGGCTTTTTCTTTAGCTTGTCTTCTTGAAATGTCAATATATAAATAAGCATATGGCATTTTAATCTGTAATAATGCTCTACTGAGGCCCTTCCTATGGTCTTTCAGGCATATTCCACCCTGGTGTGGTGCAAGAGCGATCAGATCAAAGGCTGTCCTTAGAACAGGCATCCTGTTCAGTGAAAGTAGTCCATGTTTTATAATATTTTTACATGTGTAATTACTATTTTTATTATCTTAGGCATTTCTGGTTTTACTGGTCAGATGGTCTTGAAAATGATTAGTTTTGGAGCCATATAAAAATATATTTTGTTCATCAAAAAGGAGGGATTAAAGTAACCATGTACAATGTACGTTGTGAAATATACCATAAACACTTTATTTAGACTAGTTATGTGATGAAAAAACAGTAATTATAGATTCAGATAAGATATGTATATGAACACATAAAATGGATTCAGCTCATTCTAGATATGTGATTTATCCATTAGAATTTCTCTGTTTATTTGAAATTATACTGAGATTGTTTGAATTATAATCTCTTAGCTGAGTTCTTATTCTGTGAACTGATGTAAAACATAGGTCTGACTCTTACGCCCTGAACTTTACAGATTGGTGGAAGTATCCTAGGCGTTTAAATGAAAAGAAATTGAAATGTCAAATACAGTTAGAGGGGGGAAAACGCCCTTATTTTAATAGAGTCAAAGAGAGTTTGTTTTGTTTTTTAAATTTTTATTTTATTTTTGGCTGCCTTGGGTCTTTGATGCTGTGCGCAGGCTATTCTTCGTTGAGGTTCCCGGGCTTCTCATTGCGGTGGCTTCTCTTGTTGCAGAGCACGGGCTCTAGGCACACAGGCTTCAGTAGTTGTGGCACTCGGGCTCAGTAGTTGTGGCTCGCGGGCTCTAGAGTGCAGGCTCAGTAGTTGTGGCACACGGGCTTAGTTGCTCCGTGGCATGTGGGATCTTCCCGGACCAGGGCTCGAACCCGTGTCCCCTGCACTGGCAGGCGGATTCTTAACCACTGTGCCACCAGCGAAGTCCCGTCAAAGAGAGTTTTAAGACAACTTTGGCATAGATCAAGGTAGACATGTTTCCAAATTGACAGATATGAGGCAAATACGATCTTAAAGGATCATGAGAGGAGAAAAGAGGACTTTACATAAAGTTTAATTATTTGTTGTGTTTTTGTTCATCTGATTACAGACACTTAAAGGAAGTGTCCAGAATAAAATCAATCCCCGACCTGGAAAGGTAAGATTATTTTCTATTCCGAGTCTAGATTTCATTTTGATCTGTTAAAGTGCAGTAAAACGTGCTACCACTCTCACTTTCTTTAGGTGGTGATATACGGTGAACCTGACGTCTCAGAGGAGTGCATTGAAGTGTTCAGTGACATTGAGGATTGCAGCTCTTGGAGCCTCTCTCCCGTGATACTCATAAAAGTTGTTAGAGGATGGTAAGAGTGACACTTTGTGTTTCTGACTTGGCGGGTGTGTGTTTCACCTTTTTAATTATCCTTTTGGTCATTAGTACTTATTATAAATTATGCCCTTAGCAATGTAAAGGGCAGACAATACTAGTCATAGTGAATACTAAAAGAAATTCATGTCTAAGAAATATGGTTTATAATGTTATTTCTGATGATAGGAATGATGCATGTTGTTGTTAGAAAAATCAGAAAAGTGCAGCAGTATAAGTTTCTTTTTCCCACATAATGTTGGTTTGGACTAATGAGCACCAGAGTCCATAATATACTTTTGGTTTTTGAATTTTCAATGAGGTTGATAAGAATTGCACCACTCATGTTGATAGGTCATAGTCATGTTGATAGAATTTTTTAAATTCTATAAGAAAAAACATCTTTGCTAACTTTTTTTAATGACAGTTCAGTGAAGGACTAATCTAAATTTTACTTTCTGACTTTTTGACAGCAGATCGTTTTTATTAAGTAAAGAAACCGTGAAACAATTATATTACCAGCTTAAATGCTTCCAGGAAATACACAGGAAATTGAATAAAGAAAAGCAGTTTTTAAAAAAAAATCACTTACCTGGCATGAATACTTTAGTGCCTATTTATAAGCTTGTTTAAAAGAAAGAGTGTAGGGCTCTTTATGGTTTACAAAATTATTAAGCTTTTCTTTAGGTCTCCATTTGATTAAATATGCAGCATCTTTCCTCTTAGGTTTTAGATATTTTAATATATTTTTCTGTATATTCAACATATTCATTAGAAAAATACAATTAGCTTTTGTTCTTAAATTTGAAAACTGAAGGTTATAATTTTGTTTTTAATGAATAGTGATTCTTCAACTTTTGTTGACTTCTCTTAAGACCAGCACTGTCATATATTGTCATGAGGTTTTTCTTTAGTGTTAGGATGTTGTTGGGAAGAATACTGTAAAAATGCTTTCTGGGTCACTAAAGTTAAAGTATTACATAGTATATCTGAAAGTTGCTAAAGACAGTAGATCTTAAAAGTTCTCATCACTAGGAAAAAAATTGTAACTGTGAGGTGGTAGATGTTAACTAAACTTATTATGGTGATCATTTCATAATATACACAGATATCAAATCATCATGTTGTACAACTTGAACTAATACAATGTTATATGTCAATTAGATCTCAATAAAACTGCAAAAAATGCTTTCCATTAACATGCATGTAGTAGTCCTTTGTATCAATATATCCATTGATATGGTTCTAATATATAAGTTAAAATCCCTCAAGAGAAGTGTTTTTTACATACATAAAAAGAAAAAAATTGCAATAAACGTCCATTTATCTGACATATTACTAAGTCTCCACCAACTGGCAATTCTATAAAACTTTAGTAGCTCTATAATGTTCATATTGATAGTTAAAAGTCCTCTAAAATCCTGATAAAATTCTTCAGTTATCAGAGCTTAATTATGCCCACTGAAGTTTTAGTTTTAGGGAGAGTTTATGCTGTTTTAATTGCTAGAGAATTGGCCACTAATACATGGTATATATATATAGTGGCCATTGGCCAGAATATTTGCATATTCAAAATCTCTCTCACCAAGACTGGCTAATAGTTTTGCTATGTTTTATTCTTAGCTGGATTTTTTATGAGAAACCAAATTTTGAAGGACACTCCATCCCCTTAGAAGAGGGAGAATTGGAACTGTCTGGTCTCTGGGATATAGAAGATATTTTGGAAAGAAACGATGACGAGGCAGAGTCGGCTAAGCCTGTGGTGATTGGTTCAATCAGACTTGTGGTCCAGGTAGGTAAAATTCGTAAGGTTTTAATAAAGGCAAACTGAATTTCATCCATTCTTTCAGCAAATATTTATTGAATGCTGGGTATAATTATTTTGAGAGAGAGTTTCATTTTATGATAAAAGTGGGACAAATATTTGGTGTTTTATGGATGTATTTTCTGTATTTTAAACATTTGTACATGTTAAATGAATTAGAACTAAGAAACATTCTAATTGGTTAGTCATCTTTTTCACAATAAATCCTGAAGGTAAATTTCTCATTCCGGCCCCCCATTCCCATCTGCAAATGTATTTTACTTAATAACCTAGTTTTGATGAGTTCTGTATGTACAGATTTTTGTTTTTTTAAAAATAAATTTATGTATTTATTTTTGGCTACATTGGGTCTTCGTTGCTGCGTGTAGACTTTCTCTAGTTGCAGAGAGCGGAGGCTACTCTTTGTTGCGGTGAACTGGCTTCTCATTGCGGTGGCTTCTCATGTTGCACGTGTTGTGGAGCACGGGCTCTAGGTGCGCGGGCTTCAGTAGTTGTGGCACGTGTGTACAGTAGTTGTGGCTTGCGGGCTCTAGAGCACAGGCTCAGTAGTTGTGGTGCACGGGCTTAGTTGTTCCGTGCGTGTGGGATCTTCCCGGGTTCCCTGCATTGGCCACCACTGTGCCACCAGGGAAGTCCTGAACAGATTTTTCTTTTTTTTTTCTTTTTTTTAAAATTAATTTATTATTTATTTATTTTTGGCTGCGTTCAGTCTTCGTTGCTGTGTGCGGGCTTTCTTTTTTAGTTGAGGCGAGCGGGGGTTACTCTTCATTGTGGTACACAGGCCTCTCATTGCGGTGGCTTCTCTTGTTGCGGAGCATGGGCCAGATTTTTGTTTTACTTAGTTTTTTGGTTGCTGTGCGAGTTCTTATTACCTTGAGTGGCTTACAGGAGTTATGTTTTGGAAAAATAAATAATCCAAAGATAATTCAGTTGATCGACTCTGGCATTTCATGTGGGTTTTTAGAAAAATAGGTATTTAAGGCCACTTTATGGATTGGGTAAAAATTTCTTGGTCCCTTATTCGTTGTTGAGGAACTTGTATCAGTTCTTCACGGTTCTTGGCATTTGATGATTCTTTACCTTTAAAAATGTAAAAGGTTATCTTCCAAGTGAAAAAACTCCATTTGTGTACTAGACATGGGTGTTGGGGTACAATAGGGAAAAAAGCCATGTTCCAAAATGAGAATGAGTAAGAGTGACTAACAGCTTTTGGCGGAAGAAAATGTCACCTGTTTCCTGGGTCAACATTTCTGAGTGACTTAGGTGGTAATATTGGTATTCTAAACGATTTATCTCTTACTAGTTTTAAGTACATAATGTGATGAACCTTATGTAAGACACGAGAAACACCATTTTAATATGTCATAGTGGGATAATTTACCTGCAGTTTTTATTTATTGCTCAAATAGTATTGGTAATGAAACAATATTTTAAACTATCATCCAAAATCCCATCTCTCATGAAGTGTCCTCCCTTCATTTTTCTGAATTCTCTACTCTTTCTTGGCCATATTATAATCTGCTTTTTCTATAGTTGTAATCATAATACAGGTACAGTGTTGTTTTCCTTTAAAACTGTGATTCTCAATCCTTTTTTTCTCTCTCCATACCACTTTCCTGAAGGTTACACTCCCGTTTGTAACATCTCTCAGTGATTTGCAACTGGGGGAGGTATTAGGATCTGGTGGGGTGGGGATTTAGGGATCCTGGAAGGTGGGCTAAGGGAGATGAAGCACATTGGTAAAGAGGCCTCCTGTTTCCCCTGATAATAGCAGACCTAAGGTGAATTAATGCTTTTCATGTTATTACATGGTTTGGGGTTTAACTGAGCATCATATTCCATTGATATGATGCGCTATCATTTATTTTACCTTTCTTCTTACTGTGGGACTTAGGGGAAAACTTACCTTAAATAATACTGCATGAACATTTTTGTGCATTTAATAATGTATACATTTTCTGATTTATTTCCTTGGGGTAAGTTTTTCTGAATGGTGTCATGTTAAAGAGAAGGAATACTTTTATGGCTCCTAATATGTGACGAATTGTAACTTTTTACAGATTGTGTTTATGGTTTCTTGACACATAAACATAAGTCACAACGTATATTCAAGGGGGTCACCTTTTCAGTTCACTAGATTTGTTCCTTTTGTTAATGTTTGAAAGAGCTGCCCCTAAACTGACCCAAGTGTTAACCATTTTTTCTGTACCTCAGTTCACCTCGCTCTGCAACACAGAAGAGGTTCAAAAAACATTCGATCAGGGCTCAGGCACTCAGCCAAGAGAGGCCTTTTGTAGAGTGTTTGATGGACATGCAGTGCATGGAATAGTGACTAAAGTGTAGAGATTTAAATCACCATAAACGTGTGCCTTTGCCTTTTATGACTTAGACCAAGCCGACATCATAGTCAAGGACAGTTACCACAGGGGGCTTATGGGCACAAAACAGCTGAGGAAGATTCCAAGTGCAACCACTCTATAAACCAGTATCCCTGGACATGGACGGTCACAGGAGAGCAAAGGAACTAAAACTCATGTTACCAAGGAAAGTGAAGCAGTTTTGGTTTTTTTTGTTTGTTTGTTTGTGAGGATGAGAGAAATAACTATGTTCCAAAACTCTAAAATACATTTCTGGTGCTCTTTGCTTGAATGTAACACTGAGATATATGACTAAACCAATGTGTCTGCCCCGAAAGATCATATATTATTAGGTCATGGGTGAAAACAGGAAAGGGATAAAGTGGCAGGTGATCTGTGCAACCTATTGTATATTTAAAGCTTCTTTTAATTATTTGAAAAGAAGAATAATGAGCTTACTGTAGAGTTTAATACATGGTGTACTATTATACATGTATACGTGTATTCGTGTATTCATTTTTCTTTTTTTTTTTTTTTTAGGATTACAGAGTTAGTCACATTGACTTATTTACTGAACCAGAAGGGTTAGGACTTCTAAATTCCTACTTTGATGATATTGAAGAAATGCAGGGGTTTGGTATGATGCAGAAGACTTGTTCCATTAAAGTACATTGGGGCATGTGAGTATTTTATTTCCAATACAATTTTAATGAAGCCCTTTTTTGAGTGTAAAAGGAGGACTTAAGATACTCTGTCTCTGATTTGTTGTCCTGTCAAGTAATTATTGACTACAAGGTTTTATTATTTTTTTGATAAGACACATAAAAATCTGATATTTTTGGTTACTGTGTTACCTATGTTCTTATGATTCAGCTCTCTTATAAACAATGATGATTTCTTGGAGGAAGTGCAGGGAGAAAACTGCATTTTTAAAAAAACTTTTATTTATTTTTGGCTGTGTTGGGTCTTCGTTGCTGCACACAGGCTTTCTCTAGCTGCCGCGAGTAGGGGCTACTCTTTGTTGTGGTGTGCAGGCTTCTCCTTGTGGTGGCTTCTCTTGTTACGGAGCACAGGCTCTAGGCACGCAGGCTTCAGTAGTTGTGGCTCATGGGCTCTAGAGCGCAGGCTCAGTAGTTGTGGCGCACGGGCTTTGTTGCTCTGCGGCATGTGGGATCTTCCTGGACCAGGGATCAAACCCGTGTCCCCTGCATTGGCAGGTGGATTCTTAACCACTGCACCACCAGGGAAGTCCAAAAACTGCATTTTTAATGTGGGAATTTCCTTTTTGCAAAGGAACCTGATTCATTCAAAGTTGAGTTGCAGATTATACCTTCAGGGTAATTCAAAGGAGGTAATTAAAACATGTGTGCCCCTGATATTTCAGGTGGGATGGTGGCCAACATGCATGCTACTTCCTTTAACATTTTCACACAATGCTTTCCAAAGCCCCTAGAATGTTGGTTTCAAAAATCACAGGAAATTGCAAGGGTATTTTGAAGGAAATGGGAATATCTCAGAGGAGAAACAAGGCTAGAAAGTTCAGGCTGCAGAACTGAAGCTTGTGGCTTCTGCAGTGGAGCGCACAGCCCAGGGCATGTGACAGACATCCACTGAGATGCAGGAAAAAACACTAAAGCTTCTTTATATATTATTTAAAATCTTCTTTTCAAATTTTGTCTTTGTGTATCTTTTCTAATCAATTCATAATATATTCAGTGGTTGTATATATAAGTTATATATTCAGAGACTGCTCAAGAGATTTTATTAATGGAATATGCATAAGATAATACATATGTAATGAGTCTGAAGGTAAATACTACAAGAAACATAAATTATGGAGAGGGACAAGTGGAAGTGCTACTTTAGAGAGTGGTCGGGAAGGTCCCTGGTGACCTTTAAGCAGAGACCTGAGGAAGTGAGGGAGTCAGCTGAGGGACATCTGAGGGAGGTGGAGCAGGGGAGTGTCCTAGGCAGGAAGCCCAGCATTTGCAAAGCCCTCCAGGGGATGTTTGGGCAACAGGTGGGAGGTCTGGCTGCAGTAGAGTGAGCTAGGAGGACCAGTGATGGGAGAGAGGCCTCCTGTCATGTCAGACCTTGAAGGACTTGGGAGGGATTTTAGATGGCTCCAAGTGACGTGAGAACTCATTGGAGGATTTTGATCTAACTTGTGTTTTAGGAGGATCACTCTAGCTGCTGTGTAAAAGTAGATTGTAAAGAGGTAAGAATGGAAGCAAAGAAACCGGTTAGGAGGTCACTGCAGTTACATAGGCAAGAGGTTTTGGTGACTCGGCATGATAGTAGTGGTGAAAAATGGTCAGATTCTGGATACATTTTGAAGACAGAACCAACATGTGCTGACAGATTTTATGTGGGGTGTGAGGGGCTGAGAAATGTCCAGGGTTTGGGACCCCAGCATTTACCAGAATGGAGAAAACTAGGAGGGGGAATGAAACCCAGGAGTTGAGTTTGTGAGGTTAAGTTGGAGATGTCAACTGTACATAAGAGGTCAGGAAGGTGACTGGATGCATGACACTGGAATTCGGGCTTGGGGTGAGGCTGGAGATAAAATCAGGAGTCATCAGCACGGAGAATGTATCTAAACCCGGTGCTAGATAAGATCTCATCGGGGAGTGAGTGTAAAGAGCAGAAAAGGCCTCTGAGCTTCTGGCACTTTTGTGTTTAGTGATTGGTAAGAAAAGGAGGAATCTAAACAAAAAAAGTGTCTTCATCTCTTGCTGCCTTTTATTTTTTTCACATCAAAGAGATCTCTACATCTTTTTTCTCAAAGCATTTAATGTTGAGAAATATCACTTTCCTTAGAAGAATGAAATAGGCGTCTGCCATAATATTTTAATCTCCATGTCTGGAAGGTTTCATGACTCAGGCTTGGGCTATGTGGAAGCATAATGAGCTACACTTAAATAAAGTTTCTTACCTTGACAGTAAGTTTAACCTAGTTTTATAGGTGGTAGTTGCAAACCAGTAACGTTTTACAAGTTTTGATGGGCTTGCATGGCAGTAGACTTTTTTTTTTTTTTTCTGGTTCTTCATTTCCATTAGGATAATAGGAAGCTGCCTTGGATGTCAGCTCAAAGTTTGGGGTCATTGAACTTGGTCATCTTGGGACCAGGTCAGTAGTACTTTTACAGATCTCCAAGGAGAATCTCAGTGGGTTGGGAGAATTCAGCAGATAACAGGTACCCGAGCTCATGTTGCTTCTGTTGGTGCAGCAGTCCCCTGAACTGGTGTAAGAGAAGATTTTGCTGGGGGTGGTGTAGGGGGCGTGGTACTTGTTTAGATTCCATTAGGAGATTTATTTCAGGGCCTGTTCATTCTGGATTAGGTTTTGCTACACATACACAAATTAAGAGTATTACTGGTCAGTTTCTTATTTGGGAAAGTGAGACATTTCTAACTCACATTTCCTTTCAGATTCTGTTGCCTGTGATTTGTTTTTAAACCTCTGTTTAAAGCAGCTGGCTAATCCTAGTACCCATCCTTGTAGAGGTGAGGGCGCATCTTTTTTTGAGTATATTTCTAATAAACAAAGCTAAAGGATGTTAGAACTTCAAAGGGAGCATTATGAGCATCTGTTCCAACACCATCATTTAACCAAGGAAGACAGGTTTTGGTCACTTTCTCAAGTTGGATTAGTTGTTAGGATTGGTCGTCAGCAGAACAGGTACTGGAATGCAGGTGTTCTGAAGTCAAGGGACATTTTTTAATAGCCACATATTCTTTTGATCAGTGCTGTTATGAAATATCTGATATATAAGAATATATGTATATGTGAATTACGAAGTCTAGTAGTCAAGCCCCCACGTGCCCATCATCCGACTGAGAACCTCACTGTTACCAATGCCGCAGGACCTGGCATAGCCCGCCTGCTCCCATCCCCCTGACTCCTCTACGTGTGTGACCCCTCTCTGAAACTTTGTGGTTTTCTCATTCCCTTATTTTATAGTTTCATCCTATGGTATCTGTCCCTGCACTGTTTTAGTTGTGCTTGCTTTTGAACTTCATAAAAATGTTATCAAACGTCCGTGTGGCTTGTTCCTTTTTCTTTACGTTGTTTCTAAGATTACCCATATTGATGAGCATATCTGTACTTACTCTTTTTGTTTGTTTTAAATTTATTTTTTGGCTACATTGGGTCTTTTTTTTTTTTTTTAAATAGGACTCTATTCACAGGAGTCTTAGCCTCTAGAAATGTTTTGCATTGAAAGAAAGCTATAAAGAATTGATCTTTTCTTTAGATCAATTCTTTAACATTGTTTAAAAGTTTTCTATGTTATATAACCACATGTAAAAATTATGACTAATGAATTCAATCAAACTCCAAATTTTAATCCTCTGAAAGTAGCTTTTAGGTTAAGATATTAAGTATGGCTCAATGTTGTACCTTCAGTTGACTTGTCATCTATTGAAAGAAGGCCCACTTGGATGGGAGCCCCATCTTCCTCTCTGCCTTGACTCAGGTGGGCCTGTGCTCATACATATCCCTACTTGGAGGCATGACCTATTCTTAGATTTCAACTCTCTGATGGGTTCAAGAAATTCTGTAATCTTCTACTTTATCCAGCTTTTTCTTCTTGTTAGAATAACACTCTTCACAGCTTTCTCCATCTTAAGTGGAAACTAGCAGTCCCATTGTGATGATTTTTTTAAATTAATTAATTATTTTATACAGCAGGTTCTTATTAGTCATCCATTCTACACATATCAGTGTATATATGTCAATCCCAATCTCCCAATTCATCCCACCACCACCCCCCGCCACTTCCCCCTCTTGGTGTCCATACGTTTGTTCTCTACATCTGTGTCTCTATTTCTGCCCTGCAAACCAGTTCATCTGTACCATTTTTCTAGGTTCCACGTATATGCGTTAATATACGATATTTGTTTTTCTCTTTCTGCCTTACTTCATTCTGTATGACAGTCTCATCCATCCACATATCCACAAATGACCCAATTTTGTTCCTTTTTATGGCTGAGTAATACTCCATTGTATATATGTACCACATCTTTATCCATTTGTCTGTTGATGGGCATTTAGGTTGCTTCCATGACCTGGCTATTGTAAATAGTGCTGCAGTGAACATTGGGGTGCATGTGTCTTTTTGGATTATGGTTTTCTCTGGGTATATGCCCAATAGTGGGATTGCTGGGTCATATGGTAATTCTATTTTTAGTTTTTTAAGGAACCTCCATACTGTTCTCCATAGTGGCTGTATCAATTTACATTCCCACCAACAGTGCAAGAGGGTTCCCTTTCTTCCACACCCTCTCCAGCATTTGTTGTTTGTAGACTTTCTGATGATGCCCATTCTAACAGGTGTGAGGTGATACCTCATTGTAGTTTTGATTTGCATTTCTCTAGTGATTAGTGATGTTGAGCAGCTTTTCATGTGCTTCTTGGCCATCTGTATGTCTTCTTTGGAGAATGTCTATATAGTCTTCTGCCCATTTTTGGATTGGGTTGTTTTTTTTAATATTGAGCTGCATGAGCTGTTTATATATTTTGGAGATTAATCCTTTGTCCGTTGATTCGTTTGCAAATATTTTCTCCCATTCTGAGGGTTGTCTTTTCGTCTTGTTTATGGTTTCCTTTGCTGTACAAAAGCTTTTAAGTGTCATTAGGTCTCATTCGTTTATTTTTGTTTTTATTTCCATTACTCTAGGAGGTGGGTCAAAAAAAGATCTTGCTGTGATTTATGTCAAAGGGTGTTCTTGCTGTGTTTTCCTCTAAGAGTTTTATAGTGTCCGATCTTATATTTAGGTCTCTAATCCATTTTGAATTTATTTTTGTGTATGGTATTAGGGAGTGTTCTAATTTTACTCTTTTACATGTAGCTGTCCAGTTTTCCCAGCACCACTTATTGAAGCAACTGTCCTTTCTCCATTGTATATACTTGCCTCCTTTGTCATAGATCAGTTGACCAAAGGTGCGTGGGTTTATCTCAGGGCTTCCTATCTTGTTCCATTGATCTATATTTCTGTTTCTGTGCCAGTACCATATTGTCTTGATTACTGTAGCTTTGTAGTATAGTCTGAAGTCAGGGAGTCTGATTCTTCTAGCTCCGTTTCTTTCCCTGAAGACCGCTTTGGCTGTTCGGGGTCTTTGGTGTCGCCATACAAATTTTAAGATGTTTTGTTCTCATTCTGTAAAAAATGCCATTGATAATGGCATCGAATCTGTAGATTGCTTTGGGTAGTATAGTCATTTTCGCAGTATTGATTCTTTCAATCCAAGAACATGGTATATCTCTCCATCTGTTGGTATCATCTTTAATTCCTTTCATCAGTGTCTTATAGTTTTCTGCATACAGGTCTTTTGTCTCCCTAGGTAGGTTTATTCCTAGGTATTTTATTCTTTTTGTTGCAGTGGTAAATGGGAGTGTTTCCTTAATTTCTCATTCATATTTTCCATTATTACTGTATAGGAATGCAAGAGGTTTCTGTGCCTTAATTTTGTATCCTGCAACTTTACCAAATTCATTGATCAGCTCTAGTAGTTTTCTGGTGGCATCTTTAGGATTCTCTATGTATAGTATCATGTCATCTGCAAACAGTGACAGTTTTACTACTTCTTTTCCAATTTGTATTCCTTTTATTTCTTTTTCTTCTCTGATTGCTGTGGCTAGGACTTCCAAAACTATGTTGAATAATAGTGGTGAGAGTGGACATCCTTGTCTTGTTCCTGATCTTAGAGGAAATGCTTTCAGTTTTTCACCATTGAGAATGATGTTTGCTGTGGGTTTGTCGTATATGGCCTTTATTATGTTGAGGTAGTTTCCCTCTCTGACCACTTTCTGAAGAGTTTTTATCATAAATTGGTGTTGAATTCTGTCAGAAACTTCTTCTGCATCTATTGAGATGAACATATGGTTTTTATTCTTCAATTTGTTAATATGGTGTATCACATTGATTAGGTGCTGAATTCTCTTAGCTTTTGCTTGTCTGTAAAGCTTTTGATTTCTGCATTGAAACTGAATGAGATCCTTGCTGGTAGAGTAATCTTGGTTATATAGGTTCTTCCCTTTCATCACTTTAAGTATATAATGCCACTCCCTTCTGGCTTGTAGAGTTTCTGCTGAGAAATCAGCTGTTAACCTTATGGGAGTTCCCTTGTATGTTATTTGTCGTTTTTCCCTTGCTGCTTTCAATAATTTTTCTTGGTCTTTAATTTTTGCCAATTTGATTACTATGTGTCTCGGTGTGTTTCTCCTTGGGTTTATCCTGTATGGGACTTGCTGTGCTTCCTGTACCTGGGTGGCTATTTCCTTTCCCATGTTAGGGAAGTTTTCGACTATAATCTCTGCAAATATTTTCTCTGGTCTTTCCTCTCTCTGTTCTCCTTCTGGGACCCCTATAATGCGAATGTTGTTGCGTGTAATGTTGTCCCAGAGGTCTCTTAGGTTGTCTTCATTTCTTTTCATTCTTTTTTCTTTATTCTGTTCCGCAGCAAAATTCCACCATTCTGTCTTCCACCTTATCTGTTCTTCTGCCTCAGTTATTCTGCTATTGACTCCTTGTAGTGTATTTTTCATTTCAGTTATTGTATTATTCATCTCTGTTTGTTCATTCTTCTAGATATTTGTTAAACATTTCTTGCATCTTCTCGATCTTTGCCTCCCTTCTTTCTCTGAGGTCCTGTATCATCTTCACTATCATTATTCTGAATTCTTTTTCTGGAAGGTTGTCTATCTCTGCTTCATTTAGTTGCTTTTCTGGGGTTTTATCTTGTTCTTTCATCTGGTACATAGTCCTCTGCCTTTTCATCTTGTCTGTCTTTCTGAGAATGTGTTTTTTGTTCCACAGGCTGCAGGATTGTAGTTCTTCTTGTTTCTGCTGTCTGCCCTCTGGTGGATGAGGCTATCTAAGAGGCTTGTGCAAGTTTCCTGATGGGAGGGACCAGTGGTGGGTAGAGCTGGCTGTTGCTCTGGTGGGCAGAGCTCAGTAAAACTTCAGTCCACTTATTTGCTGATAGGTGGGGCTTGGTTCCCTCCCTGTTGGTTGTTTGCCCTGAGGTGACCCAACACTGGAGCCTACCCAGCCAGGCTTTTTGGTGGGGCTAATTGTGGACTCTGGGAGGGCTCACGCCAAGGGGTACTTCCCAAAACTTCTGCTGCTGGTGTCCTTGTCCCTTGTTGAGCCACAGCTGCCCCCCACCTCTGCAGGAGACCCTCCAACACTAGCAGGTAGGTCTGGTTTAGTCTCCCCTGGGGTCACTGCTCCTTCCCCTGGGTCCTGATGAGCATACTACTTTGTGTGTGCCCTCCAAGAGTGGAGTCTCTGTTTCCCCCAGTCCTGTCGAAGTCCTGCAATCAAATCCTGCTAGCCTCCAAAGTCGGATTTTCTAGGAATTCCTCCTCCCTTTTCCGGACCCCCTGGTTTGGAAGTCTGACGTGGGGCCCAGAACCTTTACTCCAGTGGGTGGACTTCTGTGGTGTAAGTGTTCTCCAGCCAGTTTGTGAGTCACCCACCCAGCAGTTATGGGGTTTGATTTTATTGTGATTGCGTCCCTCCTACCGTCTCATTGTGGCTTCTCCTTTGTCTTTGGATGTGGGGTGTCTTTTTTGGTGAGTTCCCTTGTCTTTCTGTCGATGATTGTTCAGCAGTTAGTTGTGATTCTGGTGGTTTTGCAAGAGGGAGTGCGAGCACGTCCTTCTACTTCACCATCTTGAACCAGTCTCCTGCGTTGGGTCGAACCAATCTCCTGCGTTGGGTCTTTGTTGCTGCATGCAGGCTTTCTCTGGTTGCGGTGAGTGGGGGCTACTCTTCCTTGCGGTGTGCAGGCTTCTCATTGCGATGGTTTGTTGTGGAGCATGGGCTCTAGGTGCGCAGGCTTCAGTAGTTGCAGCACATGGGCTCAGTAGTTGTGGTGTGTGGGCTTCAGTAATTGTGGCTCGTGGGCTCAGTAGTTGTGGCTCACGGGCAGTAGAGCGCAGGCTCAGTAGTTGTGGTGTACGGGCCTAGCTGGTCCGCCACATGTGGGATCTTCCTGGACCAAGGATCAAACCCGTGTCCCCTGAATTGGCAGGAGGGTTCTTAACCACTGAGCCACCAGGGAAGTGCCAGCCACTGACTTTTTGAAGAATTTAGATTAGCTGCTTAGAGAATGTGCTACATTCTGGATTTTCTGAGTGTTTCCTCCATGATATCATTTAACTCGTTCTTCTGTCACCTGAATTTTCTGTATAGAGGTGGTTGAGTCTGCAGGTATGATCAGATGCAGACTGAAGAGTTTTGACAAGGTTGCTACTTCCTGTAGATAGTGGTGTATATTCATGCTGTATCACAACTTGTGGTACATGCCAGCCTGCTTCTCATTAATGATCCCAAGTTTGATTGCTTGGTTAAATTGTTGCTTCCCACATCTCCCCATTGTAAAGGCACATTTCCCCACTTGAGATTCAGAGCTCACCCTCCTCTGAATAACCTCAAAGTTGGCACGTTCATACTTAATCTTTTGAGTACCCCGCTGGTTTCTGTACGTAGCCAGCATTCATGTGCAGCCATGTCTGGAGAATAAGACTGAGGATCCAGCCGGAAATACTGTTCCTTTGTTTGTTTAAGAACAGTGTTTGTTTAAGATAAGACCAGTTTTTCTTGTCTGACTCAAAGGGTATTTCTGAAAGAGTAATTATGCAAATGTTTTTAATGAATGGATGGCCATTGTTATTAGTTCAACAATATTCATTTGTATGTATACTTCTGTTATTTTTTTAAAAGTTCTTTATAGTCATACTGTTTATTCATAATGTAGGCAAAAGATCATTACCTGAGTACGTGGGAAAATAAAAGAATACCTTTAGAAAATGAAATAACACTGCCTGAAGGTAGTTTTCTCCTCTCTTGAGCGCCTCGTGAATAATGTATCTTGTTGGAATAGAATTTAGGGGAAAAGGATCACACTCTGTATATGAGTTTTCAAATTCCAGAGTCCACCGAACATTCATAAATGTCTGAGTCACCCAGGAGGCCCTTAGCACTCACTCACTGAGGAGGGACCCTCAGAACAGCAGTCTTTTCAAGTGTGGCAGTTTATATGTTCAGTTTTTTGAGAAATTACCCTTTACCCCAAATTACGTTCCTTCTATGAACGTTATTGTGACTAAACCATGTGCCTCAAGGAAAGTGAGATATTTAGTATCAGATGAATACATACCCTCGGAACTCAAACTATAGAAGGAAAGACTGAATGAAAGGGTACTTCAGTTAGCATCATGTCAGAATCTCAGAATCACTGGTTTATGAGCTGTCCATTGTGTTTATGAAAAATTCACCCTGTTTACTTGTGAAGAGTCAGACTTCAAGGCCCTTGGCTAGTTAGCCAGATACCACAGTGTATGACAAGCTGCCATTATTTAGCTAGGGCATCAGTGTGCGGTGTGCCTGTGAGAGCTTTGAGCTCCAAAAAGGACGTAATGCATCCTTAACTGTCATGCTTTAAACAAAAGGAGGTTTAGAGGGCCCCACTCTTAGCCTCTGCTTTCTCGTGGTTTAGGGATATTGCAGTGATATTTAAAAGATGTCTCCTTTTTCCCTTAATTTTTTACTGAAGTATATATAACATTTGTATTAAAAGGTACACAACAAATCATACATGTGTAAACTGAGTGAATTTTCAAAATGTAGCCATCATTCAGATCAAGAAATAGGGCACAACCAGTGTCTTAGAAGCTCCCCCTCATTCCTGCCTTCTCCTGGCTGTCCTTGTAGCTATTATCCTGACTTCTAACCCTGTGGATTAGTTTTGATCCCGCACCCATACACCACACACAGCCTCTCAGCATTCGTGTGTGTGTGTGTGTGTGTGTGTGTGTGTGTGTGTGTTGACAGGTCTTCAGTGGGATTTTGATGATAAAAGTCTGTATAACTAGTCGAACGAAGTTGCTGATTCATCCAGGGGAATCTTTAACAAAAACCATCACCAAAAGTATGCCCTTGGGCCAAAATTGTGAACAAGAGAAAAACAGAGGGGAGAATCAGAACCATTTTGCTGGTAAAAGATTGCCTTTACAGCCATCCTCTTCTTGGTTCGGTATTCCGGGAAACATGGTCACGTTACCCCATCTAGGATGCTTTAGCAAGACTAATAAAGAATTGTGGGGTGTGAGTGATCACCAAGAATTCCTTATTTGTTTACGAAGAGGAGGGTGAGGCTTCTGATTTCCTGACTGCAGCAGACGTGACAGCTGACAAGTCTGATAGAAGGGTGTGCTACTGAAAAGCCATAAAAATCACGCCCAAGAACTCAACAAGCTTTGGGCCTGGGAACAAGCAGCCTTAGACTTTCAAAAGCCCCACAGACATCACTGTGCATTGAGTCATGCTCACAGCGATGATCTTGAGTCATTGTGAAATTACATTCAGTGCACTCTGTGGAAAGAGAAGCATTGCTGTCAAAGAATGATTGGGAGCTTGGCTTTGAGGTCAGCTAGGATCAGCCCTGCATTTGGTACTTGTAGCTGTGTGACCCTGGGCAATTTACTTAGCCTCATCTGTAAAATGGGGGCAATAGTATTTTTTCCCAATAGCACTGTTGTGAGGATTACGTAGAATTCTGAGTGGCATTCCTTGTAAGCTCTTTTGCTAGATGTTATTAATTTTTGATTGTGAAAAATTATTAGGTGGAACATCCTATTCTTTGGTTACAAATGGGATGTAACCTTTTAAAACATTTGAGATCTCCTGGGTAGAGCCTCTCTAAGCACATATAGTGCAAAAGATAACTACTTTTATTGCTTGGAAGTAATAGAGACATTTACACTTCGAAGCAATTCATAGTAGAAAGTAAAATAAGTGGACAAAGACAGCCAAGCCAAGGAGACCAGTAAAAGCTCAAGAAGAGGCGCATATAATGGCTTGTTCCTCCTTGAGTTTAATGTTGCTCTATTACCTAAGTGTAACCGTACATCGTCCAGATCCACATCCTGTCCTGCTCTGTTCCTCTCTCATTAGTGGGGTGCTGTGTCCCACTGACAGAAATGATTAATTGTCTCTATTTCTTCCTTCCTTGGTACTTATTTAGATGGCTGATTTACGAAGAGCCTGGATTTCAGGGTGTCCCTTTTATCCTGGAACCTGGTGAATACCCTGACTTATCCTTCTGGGATACAGAGGAGGCGTACATTGGATCCATGCGGCCTCTGAAAATGGTAAAGATGGAATCCAACGATGTGTTCTTAGAATCAGTAATTCTTTGCTTAACTTTGATAATTCATGGGATGTGACTTTAAAGCAATAAAGCAGACTTTTAAAAAAACAAATATGTAGAAGATGGGACCTATTGCTAGATAGAAATAATAGAAAGGTTAACTTGCTAGATGCTACAGATGAAAAAATGTGGATAAGCCTATGGCCTTGGCCTTCAAGGTGTTCTCGGCCTTGCAGAGCCGCTGATGTGTGTGCAGAGCTCAGCCCAGAGCAGAAATGAGAAAGTGAAGAATTAAACCTTTGGGGAAGAACAGGAGGACGGGCAGATGAAGTCCAACTTGTAGGTGTTAGAAAAGAGAAGGGGGATAATTAGGAGAGCTTCACGATAATTCAAGAGGGTCTCATAAACCAAGCAGGATTAATTTAGGTGAAGGTTCCAGAGTACACTGCATGATCCAGGGCGGAGCTGGGCAAGGACGGGGCTTGCTGCAGACCAGCCAGTTGTAGGGACAGGAGGCCAGGCGGGTGGCAGCTTTGGGGGCCCTGGAGCTGGATGTCGGAATGAGTGTTGTTCTCCGAAGCTTTTGCCTTAGAAAGGGCCTGTGCTTCCTTCCCCCTTGTTCTTTGTCTGTTTCATCTGCAAGACTCTAAGCCTTGGGAGGATCCAGTCAGCAGCTCAACCCATGTTGAGCTGCATTGTAGTAGGTGCTCACTAAAAACCTACCGCATGAGTGAGGCTCCTGTTACAAATGTGTTCTTGAAATTCCACTTCGTGATTGTCTTCTGAGGCAGTCTGAGACAAATTAGAAAGGCAGGAAGATAATTTTTTTATCTTAATTTTACTCCTCCTGCCAAAGCTTGTAGTTTAAT
This sequence comes from Neophocaena asiaeorientalis asiaeorientalis, assembly GCF_003031525.2. Classification (NCBI taxonomy): domain Eukaryota; kingdom Metazoa; phylum Chordata; class Mammalia; order Artiodactyla; family Phocoenidae; genus Neophocaena; species Neophocaena asiaeorientalis. The sequence goes on from NW_020172162.1 coordinate 2,199,355, forward strand.
TACCTAGATGTCTGCTGGTCTTCATGCAAATAATGTTGGGCTTTTCTCTAAAGTTAAATCCATTTTCAAAGAACAAAGTTTTGTTAGTTTTATGAATGTATGAAAGAAACAGCTCTGGTTTTGAAGCCAGGTTTTTTTATACATCTTTATTGGAGTATAATTGCTTCCCAACGTTGTTAGTTTCTGCCGTACAACAAAATGAATCAGCCGTATGCACACGCATATCCCCATATCCCCTCCCTCTTGAGCCTCCTTCCCACCCTCCCTATCCCTCCCCTCTAGGTGGTGACAAAGCACCGAGCTGATCTCCTCGTGCTATGCAGCAGCTTCCCACCAGCCATCCATTTTACATTTGGTAGTGGATATATATGTCAGTGCTACTCTCTAAGTTGGTCCCAGCTTACCCTTCCCCGCTCTGTCCTCAAGTCCATTCTCAACGTCTGCATCTTTATTCCTGCCCTACCACTAGGTTCATCAGTACCATTTTTCTAGATTCCATATATATGCATTAGCATACGGTATTTGCTTTTCTCTTTCTGACTTACTTCACTCTGTATGACAGACTCTAGGTCCATCCACCTCACTACAAATAACTGTTTCGTTCCTTTTTATGGCTGAGTAATACTCCATTGTACATATGTGCCACGTCCTCTTTATCCATTTGTCTGTTGACGGACATTTAGGTTGTTTCCATGTCCTGGCTATTGTAAATAGTGCTGCAGTGAACGTTGGTGGTACATGTATCTTTTTTTTTTTTTTTACGTAAGTAAATTTTACTTTTTTTGTACAGCAGGTTCTTATTAGTTATCTATTTTATACAAATTAGTGTATATATGTCAATCCCAATCTCCCAGTTCATCCCACCACCACCACCCCATACTACATGTATCTTTCTGAGTTATGGCTTTCTCAGGGTACATGCCCAGTAGTGGGTTGGTGGCAGTTTTTAATGATAAGCAGCAGAACTGTGAAGTTCACAGCATTCCAAAAGGATTACTTTTGAAAAGCGTACTTACTTGGCTGTGTGAGCCCTGGTTTGTTGATAAAATCAGCCACATTCCTTTATAATTACAGTTCATTGGCTGTATTTGAGTATCTTTGGCTGTACTTTCTTTTAAGGCCTTTAAACATAGAGGTGAAAAATACCCTTCTTACTTTCCCACTGCTGATTTTAACTTTTACCCTATTTAATATTTGTATGAGATACCTCTTCTGTGGTTGATTTTTAGTGAGATTTTTGGATTAAAAAAACATTTTTATTATAAAAATAGAGCAACCCCCATAGACCCATCCTTCGGGATGTTTTAAATTTATCTAACAGTTTACCTGGTTATTTCAAAAGTCCTTCAGATTATATTGTGAACTTGAGGGAACTTCAACAGTTTTGTAAGCCAGCGGTTGCAAAATCAAATGCCTCCGGGGCCAGGCAGCGAATAGGCGTGAGTAGGCTGGCAGGGAGTTGAACTGCGGAAGAGGTGGAGACAGGCAAAAAACCGCAGCCTGTATCCTGGCTGGAGGGTGAGCCCAATTAATAAGCGCAGATGGTGAAGGTTGCTGCCTGTGAGAATTTGGGTCCAGAGATGTCTGATTTTAGGACTCCTTTTTAAGGTAAGTGAGAAATACGCATTTTTTTTTGAGAAGTTTACTGAGTTAAAACAAACAAAAAAAAAACCCTAACACTCATTTGGTTAAAAAGCACAGCTACTGTACAGATTCAGCTTATAGACCGCCTCTGTGAGACTCTGCTTTAAGTCTTCCTGTATCTTCCCTGCATTTTTGGTAATTTTAGAACTGTCTCAGCATTGATTAAACAAACGGGAATGTGATTGCTCTGCAGTTCCATGGCTTACCGCAGACTGCTGTGGGTAATAGAAGATGGTAACGTATCAGTGACAAACCACTTTTCTTATTATGTTATTTTTCTTTTCAGGGTGGCCGTAAAGTTGAATTCCCTATAGATCCAAAGGTAATCTATATATTTTAAAATTTGTATTCCCGTTCCATCTCCACGAAGGTAATACTTGTGTGATTTTACGTATCAGCTTCCATAAAACATAATTGCAGCCAAAGGAAGTTGTCCAACTTACACGGCATCCTTCAGGCTGGAAGGTGATGCTGACGGCACCAGTTGTCACTAACAGTATGCATAGCCGTGGCTCAAAGCGTTCGCTGCTGTATTAAGTTTGTAGTTTGTGGTTGTATTTACTAACTGCAGGACCTGTTGCTACTTGCCAGTTAGCAAGGAAAAACCTCACTTTTCAGGACAAGTTCTCCCTACTCCCAAATGCTCTTTCTGTTAGTTCTACTTCACACATCTATGACACAGTTTGATCTATAGTTTGTTTCATTTTTAAAGCAACTTAGAATACTTTGGCTCCTTTAGTTTGGCCTGAGCAAAATTCTAAATATCAGTTCTAGACATTGAACAAAAACCAATTATGCATAAACTGTCTTTTGAACCTTGACTTCAGGCTACACCACAGCAGAAAAAAAATTCTGATTTTTAAAATTACATTTCATGGGGCTTCCCTGGTGGCGCAGTGGTTAAGAATCGGCCTGCCAATGCAGGGGACACTGGTTCGAGCCCTGGTCCGGGAAGATCCCACGTGCCGCGGAGCAACTAAGCCCGTGCGCCACAACTACTGAGCCCGCATGCCACAACTACTGAAGCCCGTGCACCTAGAGCCCATGCTCCGCAACAAGAGAAGCCACCGCAATGAGAAGCCTGTGCACTGCAACAAAGAGTAGCCCCTGCTTGCTGCAACTAAAGAAAGCCTGCGCATAGCCAACGAAGACCTAATGCAGCCAAAAATGAATAAACTTATAAAAAAATTACAAGATACTGTTATTTAATTTAAAAAATATTAGAACATTTTTTTTTTCTTTTTCTTTTTCTTTTTTTTTTTTTTTTTTTTTTTATGCGCCACCAGGGAAGCCCTAAAAAATATTAGAACATTTTAATTTGTGTTCCAGGACTTAGTGATGTTAAGTGACTAATTTAATGTTTGGCTATTGAGATATTTAACTTTCAACAAATTACTAGCATATCTCATTTATGTTATAGGTAGTTATTTATGAAAAGCCTTTCTTTGAAGGAAAATGTATGGAACTAGAAAAAGAGGTGTGTAATTTTATCATGGAAGGAGGTGAAACAACTGGAAATGAACATTTGCCCCTTACATCAGTGGGATCTATGAAAGTTCTAAGAGGCATGTAAGTAGACAGGAGTGACCTGTAAGGATTTCTTTTTATTCCCTTTAACAAAGTAAAAATACATGTTCTCTCTCTCCCAAAGATAGCATTCCAGATTGTATGGTAGAGTGAATTTCAAACATGTTTTCTTCAGCTGGTTGTGACCTGGATCTGACACTGCAGTTTGATGGGCTGTTTTGGGGTCAGTCAGCTGAGCAAGGCTGATAAAGTGGCCCATCCAGATTGATCAAATCTACAGTCTTGTTTATTAATATTATGCTCCAAACTATTGAACTGTTAGTTTGCTTTCTATTTTTTAGGGTCATATTTTGCACTTTATAGGTCTTAACATATTTCCTTTAGAATTGTACACTGAAAATGGCTTGTAAATAGCCCCAAATATACAATATTTTAATTACTATTGGAAGAAAGTTCATTCAGTTTTATTTGCTGAAGTTCTTTTGAGTCGGTTCTTAGACATACACGTTCAGACACACATGTACGCGTGCACACTTACCCCGCCATACCCCTTTTCGGAACGCTGGTATATGCATCTTAGGTTGATTTCTTGGGGCCATTCTGTTAGTCTCTTAAATGCTAGGGAAGCATTCCAGTAGTCATAATGCATGAGTCCATGTCTAGCTTTATAGCTATTTATATTTGTCAATGAAACGGATACTTTAACACTACTGAAAATTTCTCCTCCTTCATGTTCTTTTGTTGTAGTTGGGTTGCTTATGAGAAGCCTGGCTTTACTGGTCATCAGTATTTGCTTGAAGAAGGAGAATATAAGGACTGGAATGACTGGGGAGGCTACAGTGGAGAACTTCAGTCTTTACGACCTGTATTAGGTGTAAGTCAAAGAAAAGCTAATGGCTAATACTAGGGCGTTTTGGGATAATAAACGGCTAGCCTTTGAATTTTGAATTTTTTTTTCTCAATAGGATTTTTCAAATGCTCACATGATAATGTACAATGAAAAAAACTTTGGATCCAAAGGTTCCAGTATTGATGTATTAGGAATTGTTGCTAATTTAAAGGAGACTGGATACGGAGTGAAGACACAGTCTGTTAATGTACTGAGTGGAGTGTAAGTGCAATAATCCAATTGGGATTTTAAATATGGGTTTCACTTTGGTTTGTGTTAAAGTAATGGAGTCTCTGACCCAGAGCAGCACTCAATAAGTACATATCTCAAAAACTAAAACATTAAGTCAGCCGTTCAATACTTACTGCCACTATATTTTAATAGCTGCTTTTTAAAATCTTTCTCATATAGTATTTTTTTTATGTGTAATATAACATTGGAGCAGGCTTTTGAGTTTCATGATAGAAATCTGCAGATCCACTTCCCTTGTCATTCTTCATGGAAAGAACTCATGAATTTCTTATGATGGGAAACAAATAATAATACTACTAATCTAACATAACTAATCTAACATTTCTAATCTAACATTAGAAACCTGAGGTTGGGACAAAGTCCCATTTCATTTTCCTATGGTCCTACACCTGCTCCATTATATTTCCTCACTTTCATGTATAATGTACAGCAGAGTTAATTATATTAATCATATTCTAGATTATATCCCCAGTATTTATCTTATAACTGGAAGTTTGTACCTTTTGACCCCCTTCCTCCAACTCCCCCTCCCCCCACCCCGACTCCCACCTCTGGTAACCACAAATTTGATCTCTTTTTCTATGAGTTTGTTTGTTTTTTAAGTATAATTGGACTTTCAACAGCATGTTAGTTTGTGGTATACAGCATAGTGATTCAGTATTTCTGTGCATTTCAAAATGATCACCATGATAAGTCTAGTTTCTGTCACCACACAAAGATATAACATAATTATTGATAATATTCCTCATGCTGTACATTTCACTCCTGTGACTCATTTATTTTGTAACTGGAAGTTTGTACCTCTTAATTTCCCTCACCTATTCTACTAAGCCTCCCACACCCCTCCACTCTGGCAACCACCTGTTCTCTGTATCTGTGACTGTTTCCTGTTATGTTTGTTCATTTGTTTTGTTTTTTAGATTCCACATATAAATGAAATCCTATGGTGTTTGTCTTCGTCTGACTTATTTCACTTAGCATAATACTCTCTAGGTCCACCCATGTTGTCACAAATGGCAAAATTTTATTCTTTTTCATGGCTAATATAATTTTTATATATATATATATATATATATATAGACACAGACCACATCTAGCTATCCATGTAGATAAATAGGTTGCTTCCATATCTTGGCTATTGTCAATAATGCTGCAGTGAACATAGAGGTGCACATATCCTTTTGAATTAGTATATTTGTTTTTTGGTGGGTTTTTTTGTTTTTTTGTTTTTTTAATGGTACGCGGGCCTCTCACTGCTGTGGCCTCTCCCGTTGCAGAGCACAGGCTCCGGATGTGCAGGCTCAGCGGCCATGCCTCACGGGCCCAGCCACTCTGCGGCATGTGGTATCTTCCCAGACCGGGTCACGAACCCGTGTCCCCTGCATCGGCAGGGGGGGGCTCGACCCCCACGCCCCCCCGGGGGCAAGTGGTTTTTTTTTTTTTGGAAAAATACCCAGAAGTGAAATTGCTGGATTGTATACTAGTTCTATTTTTAACGTTTTGAGGAACCTCCATACTGTTTTCCACAGTGTCTGCACCAGTTTACATTCCCACCCAGTTCACAAGGATTACCTTTTCTCTACATCCTCACCAACAATTGTTTGTTGCCTTTTTGATAACAGCCATTCTCACAGGTGTGAGGCAATATCTCATTGTGGTTTTGATTTGCATTTTCCCGATGATTAGTTATATTGAGCATCTTTATATGTGCCTCTGGGCCATGTGTAGGTCTTTTTTGGAAAAATGTCTCTTTAGGTCCTCTGCCCATTTTGTAACTGGGTTGCTTGATTTTTTGATGTTGGGTTGTATGAGTCCTTTGTATATGTGGGATATTAAGCCCTTACCAGATACATTGTTTGCAAATATCTTTTCCCATTCAGTAGGCGGCCTTTTCGCGGCCTTTTCGTTTGGTTGATAGTTCTCTTTGTTGTGCAATAGCTTTGTAGTTTGATGTGGTCCCTTTTGTTTATTTTTGTTCTTATTTCCCTTGCCTGCGGAGACACATCCAAAAAAATATTGCTAAGACTGATGTCAAAGAACCTACTGCCTGTGTTTTCTTCTAGGAGTTTTATGGTTTCAGGTCTTCCGTGTAAGTCTTTAATGCATTTTGGGTTTATTTTTTTATATGGTGTGAGAAAGTAGTCCAATTTGATTCTTTTGCATGTAGCTGTTGAGTTTTCCCAAAATGATTTATTGAAGAATTTGTCTTCCCCTTTGTATATTCTTGCCTCCTCTGTGGTAGATTAATTGACCATGTAGGTGGATTCATTTCTGGGCTCTATGTTATTTTAATATAAAAATAATTGTTTCAGTGTACCTGGAATTAGCAGTTGAATGTTTTACTAATGCTAAAGTAAGTTTTTATTGAAAGATGATTAGTCAAGACTCTTTGGGACGCAAGTGACTGCAGGTCAGTCTAAACTGGCATAAATGATAAAAATGCAATATATTGACGTGCATAACTGAAAATTCCTGGGAGAGATTTTGTTTGCGTCGTGGCAAACGCAGGGATTCAGACACTGTCATTAGGACTTGGTCTCTCTCTGTCTCTTGACCGCGCTTTTGCTACGCTGGCTGCACTTTAGGCAGGTACTTTTGTTGCCGAGGTGAAGCTCCTACTGCTGGCCACACAACAGGCCAATAAATCGAGAGATGAGGTTTTGAGACAAGGAATAGCAACTTTATTTGAAAAGCCAGGAGACTGAGAAGGTGGCAGACTAGTGTCCAAAAGAGCCATCTTGCTGGGGTTTGGATGCTTGCTGGGGTTTGGATGCTAGTTTCTTTTTTTTTTTTTTTTTGCAGTATGTGGGCCTCTCACTGTTGTGGCTTTTCCCAGGCTCCGGGTGCGCAGGCTCAGCGGCCATGGCTCACGGGCCCAGCCGCTCCACGTCATGTGGGATCTTCCCAGACCGGGGCACGAACCCGGGTCCCCCGGGTCCCCTGTATCGTCAGGCGGGCTTTCAACCACTGCGCCACCAGGGAAGCCCTGGATGCTAGTTTCTTTTATAGAACAAACAGGGGGAGGTGAGGAGGTAAAGTTAAAAAGGTGATACATTGTTGCAAATACTTCTTGGTTCTGACCAGCCTCCCCAGAGGATGTGCTAATTTCTTCTTTCCTGCAGCCAGGTTTGTGGAGATGTTTCCTGTGAACTCAAACAAAAGTATTTTAGCTTAACACTTGGGCATGGGAGGCAGGGTTCCCAGAGCTGGGCTATTTTGTTGACTTTAAGCTATGGCAACATCCCTTTAGGGATTAACTTGTAGCAAAAGCAATAAGGTTAAAGTAAAGAAAAGGATCCAGTATGGAGTCAGATTTGTTCTTCCCTCTTCCGCTTTCTATCTGGGACCTGTGGCAGGAACATCTTGCTTTTGTTCTCAAATCTCACTGCTTCTAGGGGAAAGCTTCTCTCTCCCACAGAAGTTCCAGGTTTGACTTTGATTCTGTATGCTTAAGTCATGTGCACCTGTCTGAACCAATTACTGTAGCCAGGGAGACGGCTGTGCCTGTGTTACATGCCCAGCCCTGCAGCTGAGATATAGGGTCAGTCCCATGGGGAGTACTAGTGTATATAGTGCTGAGGAGTTCCCCAGGCACATCAGAAAGAGTGGGTACAGATACTGGATTGGCAAAAGCAGATGTCTGTTAAAGTGAGTTATACAGTTATTTTGATGGTCCAGGCTGATGTCAGTTATAATTTGTTATAAGTGAGAGTATTCTTAAATGGTCATATGAAATCATTTGACACTGATTCTGTTAAAAATGTTTGGTGTTAGGCTCTTATGTTATGAGTAACATAGACTGTGCGTCATTCTAACCTCAACTCTACTGTATTTCAGGGGGCGTCCCACAATAGCCCTGGATATTTGAGATGTGTCTACAATGTAATATGCTTTTAGTGTTAGTCACCTTCACTAAATTCTTGTGTTGGTTTAGAGGGAAAATACAATGACCAACTCAATGTGGGGAAACAGTTGCACATTTTCATACTCACCAGGTGTGTTGGTTTCATGAGTCAGAGCCCAGTCATGTACCCTAGCAGAGGAAGCAAAAGGATGCTGGGTGGAATTCCCTTAGGGCATTTATGTAGATTATGCTGTTAGCACCTGTAGAATTATTGTGCCTGGAGCCAGTCTCTCTTTTTAATCCAACCCTTATTTACTTAAAATCCCTTTCCTTTATAAAATGTTGCTTTTATATGTTTCTATTTTTAGTTATTTCTAGTTACATTTCCTGGCTTAGGCTTTTTTTTTTGGGGGGGGGTTGTAGCAGTTGAGTTTTGTTGTTGGGAGGAAGTTGAAAGGAGGCATGCATGTGTGCGCGCACACACACACACAACTTCCTTTTAAATTCTGTGGTTGTAGAAGCGCTTCTGTACTTACCAGGGCCAGCTGCTTCCTCATATTTCATTCAGTCCATCGTTTGCTAAATATTTATTGAGGTCTGTTATGTGCAAAGCATTGTATTACATCCTCAAAGAAGTTACAGTATTTATATGAAACCTAATTATTGCTACAAAATACGCAAAGATTAAGTGCTTTGGGGATCCACGGCAGGGAGAGATTAATTTCCAGTTTGGACACAGGGAAGACTTTGGAGGAGGTAGCATTGGAGTTCAGCCCCGCAGGATAGGAAGGTTGAGATGTGCCACTATCACATGCGTAATAAATTCCCTGGGTGGTAAACTCATTATTAGCTCTGAAACTGAGAACAGCCTTCAGGAAGCATCCTTACAAATCCAGCAAATGAGGTTTTAGGAACCGCATTTTGTTTCTTGTTGAAACATCAAAAGAGATGCCTTTAGACATCCCTCCTAATCATTTTCTAGTTCTGTGCTGTCCTCTTGTTCAAATAGTGGAAACTGGGCTAATTTTTTTAAAACTCAGAGCAAAATGAAATATTTCTAGAGTCCAGATTTTTTTAAAAAGTGTTGGTTTTGAGTTTTTTCCTTTTCCCTCCACAGAAGGGCAGGTTTGCCCTGCTGCCCTTAAATTCTGAGCCGTGACCCCAGGAGGCTAAGACCTGTTTGTACTTATACTTGGCAATCTTATAGACAGAGAAGTGTTGATTCACATGTACGGAATATGCTTAGACAAGGACAGGAAGGAGCTTTTTCTTAAGAGTTTCAGGTATAAGCTATAAGTAGACTCTAGATCATAGATATACCAGAGAATCTCAGAAATGAATTTTGGATCGGGGGCTGCATCTTGGAAGGAAAACAACACTATTGTCAATTCAAGTGACATTTTAATAAATGGTTTTCCTTTTTCAACTTCAGTGGGTTAGATAGGCATACTTGGGTGTTGGGTATTTTCTTACAGGTAATTTATTTTAGTTTTATAGGGAAATACAGTACTCACAGTTGTTTGTTTGTTTTTAAAAAGCACTGGCTAAAGTGTCATCCAAGGTTTGCTCAGTTGTCACCTTCTCTCCTGCATATTCAGTCTTTCCCTCCTCACTGGCTGTTTTCCCTCCAAACCTTAAAATCAAACAATCAAGCAAAAAGGACTTTACCCCCTCTGTTTCCCTCTAACTTGCTATAGACCCAGAGCCTTGCCAGGAATACTTTTTTGTGACATGTCTTATCCTCTTTAATTTTTTTTTTTTTTAGGTCTTGGCTTTTGCAAAATAGATTTACTTGCTCTGCAGAAAGTCCTCCCCACATAGCAGTGTTCTGGGCTCCCACCTTGTTTTCTCTTCATGACTCGTGATAAGCCAAAGGCTTTGTGAACAGAGGCCACACACAGAGGCACCTGTGAGCTGTACAGCCTCCCACCCTGTCAACACCGGTATCTTGGTCAATGCCCTTACTTAAAAATGAAAATGCGGACTTTGACAAAGGTTAAATGACCTCGTTAAAGTTATCTGAAAGTTAATGTCATGACCACACCTAGAACCAGGCCTCCTAATTCCTCACTTCACAATGTTGAAGAATAGGATTTTAAAGTTGCTAATGAGGTTCTGAAGTGGGAAAGCGGCATTTTCTGAAATAGACTGTGATTGGTGCTTATAGCAGTTTCTCCATTCAGCTGGCCAGAAATGAGTCCACAGATATTAGCTGTCGTAGCTAATTATCACTTGAGATTTTTACAGTGTTCTGTATGGCTGCTCATTTCCAAGTAATAACTGCACTTGAGTTTTTAAGTCAAACCCTTTAGATAGTAAAATTGTAATCTGTTGTAATTGTGAAGCATGTGGGCTGTTTTAGGTATGGCTTAATGGAATGGTAAATGAAAAAACTACAAGGGTAGGTAGCAGTTCGGGTCACGAGGTGAAGAGACCTGGTGAGCCTCAGGAGACTTGGTCAAGGGTTCATTCATCCCTGGCCACTAACTGACAGGTCACTTCCCATTCAGAACAAACACCAACAAATAATACCATGTGGTGCTTCGTACCCATCTCTGAACCTTCGAGGGCAAGGATTTTGTCTGTTTTTTCATCTTGCATTCCTAGTGCCAGTCTAGTTCCCAGCACATGGTAAATGGCCAATCAGTTTGTTGAATGAATAAATGAATTACTTTTTCTGTCTTCAGGTTTTCTTTTCAGTAAAATGTGAAAACCAGTACCTCCCTGTTACCGAGTCCAAGCGCGTACTGCTCGCTGCACAACAGGCTAGTAAATCGAGAGACAAGGTGTTAGGGCAAGGAATAGTGACTTTATTTAGAAAGCCAGCAGACGGAGAAGATAGTGGGCTAGTGGCCCAAAGAACCATCCTCCCCGGCTTAGAATTCAGGCTTCGTTTATACTAAAAGGCGAGGGGCTGTGGCAGGTTGTTGCCAACTTCTTGGTGCTGGAATCCTTTGCTCTTGCAGCTGTCCACATAGGTTTGGTCACAGTGTTCCTAGAAACCTCCACAAGATGGTTGTTATTTTCTGTTCTGCAACTTGATTTATCTCTATGTGAATGGAAAAGTTTTACACTAAAGCTTTCAAGGTCAGAGCCTTGAGAATGGACCGTCATGTATATTTCAGGCAATTGGCAGCATTCCTTTACAAAGGTGCAGAGCCAGCATGACTAAGCCCAGGCAACAGAGCACAAAGGTTAGAGCTAAAGCACTAGATCTGATAGGAAGTCAGGTTTGTTATTCTGTGTTACATCCCTAAAAGATTAAATGTGATAGTAGATGTGAATGCATTTTGGAAAGTTCTGAGCATATATATGGGCATAAAGGTATTATTCCTTTAAGCTGTGAGAGGATCGATATAGGGCTATGAATTAACTGAGGAGAAAACAGTATCTCCTGATAATAACAGAATTGAAAAACTTTTCCCTTCAAAGACTTTTTTATCTTTGTATAAGAAATAGCATCAGTAATTTGTTGATTTTCCTCTCTGAGTGTGGATCATTTAAAAGATAAATATGAAAACTTTCCAAAAGAGATTCATTCTTAGTATTCTCAAGAGTTTGTTCAATTTTGCTTATTACATAGTTGTGTCATGCTGGAAATCCTGATTGAAACAAAATTTTCATTATTTAGCTGTTTTATTATCTTTTTTTTTTTTAAGCATTTTTTTATGTCAGCTTTTTTTTTTCCAGTGTGGTTTGTTGTGTTAATAGAGACATAGCTTCCTGTAGTATCTTTCTGGAAAAATACTTTAATATTGATAAAAAAAAAGAATTCTTACTTGTTTATTAAAAGAACTTTTACAGCTACTTCTTTAAAGTCCAAATTGTTTCCTTAGAATAGAATTAGAAAGAAATATAGAGAAATGGGCTTATTGGAGTTTTCTCAGGGAATAAGATTTGATAAGCGAGAACACCAAAAGGTTCACGTAAAGATACTCTTTCACTTGCCACTTTGATTTGTCCTACAGACAAATCTATCTGCTCCTAAAAGATTAATGGAGAACCAGAAAAATTATTCAGATTACTTATTAGTAAAACAAATGAAAGTTACTATACAATGTATATTTATCCAAATGGGTGTGATAGTTTTTCTTTTTTTTCTTTTTAATTTTTTAAAATTAATGTATTTATTTATGGCTGTGTTGGGTCTTCATTTCTGTGCAAGGGCTTTCTCTAGTTGTGGCAAGCGGGGGCCACTCTTCATCGCCGTGCGTGGGCCTCTCACTATCGCTGCCTCTCTTGTTCTCTGTGGAGCACAGGCTCCAGACGCGCAGGCTCAGTAATTGTGGCTCACGGGCCCAGTTGCTCCACGGCATGTGGGATCTTCCCAGACCAGGGCTCGAACCCGTGTCCCCTGCATTGGCAGGCAGATTCTCAACCACTGCGCCACCAGGGAAGCCCTGGGTGTGATAGTTTTATTGTGAATGTAAACTATGAACTATAACAAGTCAGTGTTTTTTGTTTCTTTAGATGGGTAGCCTATGAAAATCCTGACTTCACAGGAGAACAGTATATACTGGATAAAGGCTTTTATACCAGCTTTGAGGACTGGGGAGGCAAAAATTGTAAGATCTCTTCTGTTCAACCCATATGTTTGGTAAGGAGTTGCATTTTTCTCTGAGAATATTTAACTGAATTTTGGATTCCCTTAATGTGTGCTTCTGGTTCATGTAATACTTAACTATAGAAACTATCCTGAGATTTTTTTTTTTTTTTTTTCCCTGAGATTATTTTTAATGGTAATTGTTAATGATCCACAGAAAAAATTTTCAAGATGTCTGCTCTACTCATTTCCTTTTCTCTTCTCCTTAAAAATTCCTAGGATTCTTTCACCAGACCAGGGAGACAAAATCAGGTAACTTAACAAACATTCTATCATTCATAATTAGAAACCTTCTGTTAAAAAGCTGAATTTATGTGTAAAACATCATACATTTGGGAACATATTGTTAGTTTTACCCATTTTTGTGCCTGAAAGCATAACTATATTTTAAAATTAATTTTACAGTAAGGCTTAATTGATAGCACTGACCCATATCTAAATATTTCTTATAAAATGTTCTTATGTAAAGTTAAATTTTTATATCATTACAGTGGATCAGAGTTTTACATTAATACACTAGGATTAGTATTTCAAATAGCGTATAGTTATTGTGGAAAACAGTAAAATGAATTTTCGTATTAGCTGCTGTGTCTGCATTAGGCTTTTTATATAGTGTCTTTTATATGGTGTCTCACTTAAGCCTTTTGAATGCTGACTCTCTGTATCAACTGAAGTGTTAAATTTGTTAAAGACTTTTTAATGGAAGTGTTCAGAGAGCCATAATTACAGAGGCACAAACACCACTGTAGCCTCCTTTATTGGCATACAAAAGAGTCTAATAAGTCAGCAGGTAGCTTCCATTGAGAGGGAGGAAAACTGCACTACATGTTTCCAAAATATAGTTTCTTGTAAATGTTAGAACTGTGAACAATTACTTTTGGCCACAGTAGAGCTTTAAAATGCCTGGCAGCTTGTTACAAGAGGGTGTTCTGTAGAAAGCTGCCTCTATTGTTGGACTATCCTTTGTTGTCTCTGAATGAAATTAAACAATCATGAATGGTGCAGCCAAAGTATTTCTAATTGATCATTAATGTAGAAGTAAAAAATTGAAGGTTTTATAAAATTCATACCAGTTTACGGTAACAAAAGTTAGCAGGTCATGTTTGGTTATCATTTCAGAGGCTGAATGAGTTAATGTGTGCAGGAAAAGAATTTTATGTTATTTCCGTTTACTTTTTCAAAGATTCACTTGTTTTTGGAACCACAGTTTCAAGGTCGCAGTCAGTGTTTTGAAGAAACAACAAGTCAAATTGATGAATCTTTTTCTGCCAAGTCTTGCAGAGTTTTAGGAGGCAGGTAAGCAAAACAGTGGACTGGCAGAGCCCATCCCGTGGGGGAAAACAGGATTCACATATCAGCAAGTAAATACACTTGTAGGAGCTTGGTACCTTATGAGACCACCACATGGTACAAGACCATGTGAGTACTGAAGTGGACTTTAGAGCACTGAGTGCTGGGCATCAGAGGACATGGACATCAGTGTGGGTGGGAGAAGTTGAAGATCACCACCTCGTTGTGCAATGGGACTCAGACCAGGTTCTCTGCTCTCTAGGCCTCTCCCGTCATCTGTAAAGGGACTTTAGATCATCTCTAAGGACCTCCCAAGATAGATTTTTTTTTTACAGGTGGGTAGGAGTAGGGCAGGCATTCTGCATGATAGGCAAGTGCATGGTTGGGGTGGAGATGCTGATGAGGGGCACACCACCCTCTCTAGCTGGGAGGGCTTTGTACAGGGGGGAGGGGAAGTGAGTTTGGACAGGGAGGGTGGGCTCAGGTGATGACTCTTCTGAGCATATGAATTTGGATGGATGCCAAAGGAAAACACAAGATGGGCAAGGCAAGGAGCTCAAAGTCAGGGAAACGGATCAGGAAACCCTTGGAGCAATCTGTGCAAAAGGTGATGAATTAAGTTGAATAATAGTAAGTAGTAGTAGCAGTAGTAGTAATGCCTTTAATCATATAGTTCTTCATGGTCTAAACAGCACCATCATGCCATTTGGCAATGCAAAGTGGAAAGAGCACCGGCTTTGCATTCAAATGCATAGATTTATATAAAGCTTCACTGTTCATTAGCACATACCTGCACCTCTGTCGTAGTTTCTCTTTGTCCCATATGCTGCTTCATTTATTACTACCAGGCATGGACTTTTTTGTTATTCATTTATTGTCCGTCTCAGCTCACTAGGGTGTAAACTTCAAGATACCAGGGACTTTGTCTTGTTATATCCCCAGCAATGGAAAAATACCTGACACACAGTTATAAGTATGTGTTGGGTTAAACAAAAACAAAACAAAAAGACCCCCAACTCCTCTAGGGAAGCATGATAAATCACCATTTTGTCAATAATGCTGAACGCTAGAGAGACTAAGTGACTTGTCTAAGTCACTGTGGCATCTTGACTCCTGGCCCAGTGCAGAGGTGCTGGAAATGAGGATAAAGGGGTGAGGGAGAAATCTGGGGAGGAAACGGTAGACCCAGGTGACGGACTAGCTATGAAGGTTGAAGGAGTATTCAGAAAAGACTCGAAGACTCAAGGGCTTGACAGAACCACCTTGGCTGGGAGAATGGTGGCACCATGAGAGGTGCAAGGAATGCTGGTAGGTGGAGAGGTGAAAGCATTAATCATTTCATGGAGAAAAAAGTTGTATTTCCCAAATGACTTATGAATATTAACTTGCCACAAGATGAAGTGCAGTAAATGTATCCAGACGTTTTTGCAGAGAGAACACTGTTAGCCATAGGCATTGTGTTCATTGTATGGCAGCTACCTCTAAAAGTCAGACTCCTTGACTAGGAAGACTCAAATTACATTTTATACATGTGTGTGTGGTTTTTCCTCTATAGCTGGGTTGCATATGACGGAGAAAATTTCTCGGGTAATCAGTACGTGTTGGAGGAAGGCCACTATCCTTCGCTGTCTGCAATGGGGTGCCTGCCTGAAGCAACTTTCAAGTCTGTTCGTCTTATAGATGTCGTAAGTATGTCAGGGTGAATATAGCGTTACAGAGATGTATGGTCACACAGCTGACAGACAGAGCAAGGGAACCAGTAGGCAGGCTTACTCGGGACAAAGTTGGAGGCAGAAAAAATAGTTTCGTGGACTTTCTACCCTGGTCTCTTTCCAGATCTTTAAAATGTAAACTGTTTGCTGTTTTCTCAGACTTCAGGGGCAGTGTTGGGTCAGTCGTGCACAGTGCACAATCACGGGCTAGTTCAAGGCCCTTCCGTCTTGTTTTTTTCCGTTTCACACCTGAGCCCTATTTCGTTTTTTTAAGATTTATTTATTATTAATTAATTAATTTATTAATTTATTTATGGCTGCATCGGGTCTTAGTTGCAGGATCTTTGTTGAGGCATGCGGGATCTTTTGTTGTGGCGTGCAGGCTCCAGGGCGCATGGGCTCTGTAGTTTGCGGCACTCGGGCTCTCTCATCGAGGCACCCGAGCTCAGTAGTTGCAGGGTGCTGGCTTAGCTGCCCCGCGCCATGTGGGATCTTAGTTCCCCGACCAGGGATTGAACCCGTGTCCCCTGCATTGTAAGGCAGATTCTTTACCACTGGACCACCAGGGAAGTCCCCCTGAGCCCTATTTCTATACCTCTACCTTTAGAGGTACCCATTCTAATGTGTTTGGAGTACAGCTTGGATATTCCTATAAAATGTTTTTAAAAATATGTATACAGCCTTTTAATTTATATACAGTATTATGCTATAGTTCTCATCATGTTATAAAAACTCACATTACATTTTTTGGGAGCCATCCATTATGCTGTATGTACATCTAGTTATTGATTCTAATGGGTGCACATGATGTAATATGTATATACAATATGGAATCATTAACTAGATGTACACACAGCATAATGGATTACCCTGGGATCTTTTGGGGATACGTATTAAAAAGTGGATTGGGACTTCCCTGGTGGCACAGTGGTTAAGAATCTGCCTGCCAGTGCAGGGGACACGGGTTCGAGCCCTGGTCCAGGAAGATCCCACATGCCGCAGAGCAACTGAGCCCGTGCGCCACAACTACTAAGCCTGCGCTCTAGAGCCCGCGCGCCTAGAGCCTGTGCTCTGCAACAAGAGAAGACACCGCGATGAGAAACACGCCCACCACAATGAAGAGTGGCCCCCGCTTGCCGCAACTAGAGAAAGCCTGTGGGCAGCAACGAAGACCCAGTGCAGCCAAAAACAAAGAGTGGATTTACTGGATCTCACATGCATGAATATGCAACCTTCAGTAAGTACTGCCGAATTCCACCACTTTACACTGTTGCTGGCAGTGCATGTGGATTCCAGTTTTCAGCATCATGGCCATTATTGAGTATTCTCTGACGTTCTAACTTTTGTCAGTTTGAAAGAATGGGGTAGTCTCTGACATTCTAACTTTTGTCAGTTTGAAAGAATGGGGTAGAAGTTGTGTTAGTTTGCATTTCACTGTTGGTGAGATCTCATATACGTACTAGTCATTTAGGTTTTCTGTTCAGTGAATTGCCTATTTATATCCTTTGCCCAGCTCTTTAGTTTCCCGTCATTGTTGTTATTGATTTGCAGAAATTCCTTATAGTTTTTAAATCTATTCCTCTGTTGTTTTAGAGATTTGCAATGAAATGACTTTTCTCAGTTTCTCGTGTATGTGCCAATCCAGATTATAGTGCTCCTTTTTGACCAGAAACCTTTAATTTTAATGCAGACAAAGCAATATTCGATAGAACAGTACTGCGAGATAATGTTCAGATGTTAAAGTCTGCGTGTATCTGACAATTTGGGAAGTATTTGTTAGTTTTTGGTAGCTGATATCTCATAAAAAGCTTTAAACATATGTAGTTGGTGATTTTAGCTTTAAAGGTAGAAGGAACATATGTGAGTTGGCTTTTTCTCATCCCCTCCTGCCCGTTCAAATAACGAAAATGTTGACCTTCCTTGAGATGTGAAAATAGTAGCAGTGAAACATAAAATGATGTGGTAAGATTCATTAGCTTACAAATAATAAAATATCTAAAAATTTGATATTTAACCTGCTTAGAATTCTAAAAGCAACCTACAAGTATTTAAAAAAAAACAAACCCACTTTAGATTTAAAGCTTTCAAATGCCTTTCTTCAAGCAGAACTTAGCATATATGCTCACATCACTTTTGACATTTACAGATGATGTTCTTTTAAGTTTTGATTATGATGAAATGAATATTTTATCCATATTAAGAATGTATATTTTAATTGTGACTTAGTACTTCAAAATCGTTTGGTTGTTGTCGCTAGATTAGAGTGCTTGGAACGTTTTAGCATGCCATCTCAGAAAAGTGCAGTGAACGTGCAAAGTAGTGATACTACTACAGTTTCTGTCATTTCCTTCTTGTATGGTTTATATAACCTAATTTCTAGACCATGTAGAACACGTCTCCACACTGATCTGCTCTGTTTATTGGTCAAGATCTTTCTACACATCAGAGCACATCCACATAAATGAAGCAGTAAGGTGTCACACCGTTGCCACAAAACTTTAAGCAAGTTAGGGAATTTTTCATGTATCATTTATGATTTTAGGATTATTATCATCAGAGCTTAGTCTAGGGTCATAAGGGTCTGTAATCTGAAAAACAAGCATAAGCTGCCAATTTTTCTGAAAATCAGTGGACTTGAACTTGGGGCTTCCATGCTATTTTTTCTCTCCTAACAATTATTCCTACAGGAAAGTTTGGGAATACATACACAGAATCATTGTCTTATTGACAGTTAAAAACAACAACAAAGACATCTGAAAATGCATACAAGGGGAAGCTTCCTTTATTAGGCAGATTACCACTAGACCCCCAAAGATCACCACAGCCCCCGACCCTCGCCATTTATGTCTTTGACTTTCCAGCCCCTTCTTATCTCAATAGAAAACAGAAAAGTTGAAAATAAATTCCATTAGAATTGATATTCCAGGCATATATACCTGTTCCTTTATGCCTGGGATATTTTCCCCGTTTTATAATACTTTACATTTACCTGCCTTTCTACGTAAGGGAAAAACTTTCTGCCCTCCATCCTTCCTTGCTTTAGCTTTGGAGTATATAACCACCCAGACGTTCTGGAAAAGGGAGTTTATGAGCAGGCCAAGTCCGGCCAGATCTTCTGCTTTGTCCTTGTAACGAGATGCTTTTCACGTTAAGTTTGAATTACTATCAAGGATGAGTAACAGAACATTATTTTTGTTCCTAAACAGGAATTGTCTGAACCAACAATTATTCTTTTTGAAAGAGAAGACTTCAAAGGAAAAAAGATTGAATTTAGTACAGAAATAGTTAATCTCCAATCCCTAGGATTCAACACGCACATACGCTCTGTTCAGGTGATTGGTGGCATGTAAGTGAGTTACCTACTTGTTTATTCAATAAAATAGATTTTAAAAATTAAGTTTGATCATATTTCTCTTCTCTGTTACCTTAACCAAATTGACGTGTAACCCCTTTTTTTCTGTAAGGGTTAATATTTATGTTCCCTCACAGTATACTTTTCCTGTTGGGAAAAGCCATGTGTGGGACATCATCTCTTCATCCAGAATTTTAGTTTACTTAAGGTAAGGACTCTCAAAGTTCCTAGGCGAACGCTTTGCAATAAATTGAGCGCTTCCTTAGCAAGTAGGAAAGAGAACTGATTTTGCTTATCCTCTTGAAAGACCAAGTCCTTTGATTTTGGAGTAAGGGTTGGGATTTTCCTTCAGCTAGGAGTGACTAGCAGATGTTATAGGCAAAATGACCTAATGTCAACATGGGAAGATTTTTCTCAACTTTGAATAATTTTGAAATTAAGATGTAAAAATGAATAAGGACTATCAATGTAATGTGTTTTTACAAAAGTATTTTTCTTTCACTCACCAAAACAACAGGTATAGTTTGAAGGCATTAAATGGTGGAGGGGACTATAGCTATTCAAAAAACAAATTCGGATTATTAGGGTGATAGAATTTTATGCATGACTTTTTTTTTTCCAACAGGTTTAAACTAATATTTTGTTTTTATGATAAAATGACTATGATGATAACATTTTAGAGTTCCAGGGTTAAAAACAGAGAACCTTCTTCCTTGATCTAATACATCAACCAGAGAGCAAGACTGTTGTGTTGGTTGCATGCTGGTCTGCACTGGAACCCAGACTTCAGGTGTGGGTACCAGCATCTCTGTGTGGAAGAGACCTGAGTATCTTTAGTAGTTTTCTGGATTGAGGAAGATTACTCTCATTTTAAATAAAACTTTATTATTTATTTTTATCTAACCCTTATATAGCACTTAACCTGTGTAAGAACTTGACAAGTATTACCCATTTAAATAAAGGTCCATTATTACAACTGAAGATGTTTTATGTAAAGTTCACAGGAAGTACTGGGCTGTCCTGCTAAAAGACTATCTCTAGTTCATTGCCTTATTGAAGAAAAAAACTTACCTATTTCTCTTCAAGAGTGGAACTTTTGGGCATAAATACTCATGTACCGTGAATTTGCTACTTGTCAAGACATGGGTGCTATAGCTGTTTTTAATAATAAGGTAGTTTCCTTTTTTTATCCTCCAACATATATTTAAAGTATAAAAAGCTCAGTCTAGGTACTTACCTGGTGGTGCAGTGGTTAAGAATCTGCCTGCCAATGCAGGGGATCCGGGTTCGATCCCTGGTCCAGGAAGATCCCACGTGCCATGGAACAACTAAGCCCGTGTGCCACAACTACTGAGCCTGCGCTCTAGAGCCCATGAGCCACAACTGCTGAAGCCCACGTGCCACAACTACTGAGCCCGCATGCTGCAACAAGAGAAGCCACCACAATGAGAAGCCCGTGCACCACAATGAAGAGTAGCCCCCGCTCACCGCAACTAGAGAAAGCCCAAGTACAGCAATGAAGACCCAACGCAGCCAAAAATAAATTAAAAATAAATAAATAAAAAGCTCAGTCTAAAAATCAAAGTGTTCTGAAAATATAATTGGTGCCCACTGTGAAATGGATATTGCTACTTACTGTGGTTATCTCCTTTTGTTTTCCAGATGGGTTACTTATGAATATGGCAATTACAGGGGTCAACAGTTCCTATTGTCACCAGCAGAAGTATCTAATTGGTGTGAATTCAGTGGCTGTCGCCAAATAGGTTCTCTACGACCTTTTGTTCAGGTACTTTCTTTTTCTACATGCTTTGAATAGGCTCTTCTCTGAAATCTTTTTTGTAAATGTAATTAACTTTTTAGTTTCAATTTTAAGTGTGAAATTGGCCTCTCCCCCACCCCACCCCCGAGAATTTCTGAATTTTGGCTGTGTTTCTGGTGCCAGAAGGTTGTGACTGCTTTCAGAAATGTTATTACACCTGACATCAAAACCTGGTATGGGGCTTCCCTGGTGGCGCAGTGGTTGAGAGTCCGCCTGCCGATGCAGGGGACAAGGGTTTGTGCCCCGGTCCGGGAAGATCCCACATGCCGCGGAGCGGCTGGGCCCGTGAGCCGTGGCCACTGAGCCTGCGCGTCCGGAGCCTGTGCTCCACGATGGGAGAGGCCACAACAGTGAGAGGCCCGCGTACTGTAAAAAAAAAACAAAACAAACAAAAAACCTGGTATGTCCCAAGCCCTGGGTTGTCCATAGGCAGGCTCCCAGCCCCAGGCACTTTGAAATTCTGTCAACCTCTCCTCATTGAGAAAATCCTAAAGCCTCTGAAACTCTCAGATATAGCAGTTTTCCCTTATCCAGCCTCATTTGGGATTCTGCCCCTGCTAATGATGCTTGTTCAGTGCTTCTAAAGTACAGCTTGTATATGACTATTGCTGGGGTTTTGTCTTCTAGAAACGAATTTGTTTCAGACTTCGAAACAAAGCAACAGGGTTATTCATGTCAACCAATGGAAACTTAGAGGATCTGAAGCTTCTCAGAATACAGGTCATGGAGGATGTCGGTGCTGATGATCAGATTTGGATTTATCAAGAAGGATTCTTCAAATGCAGGGTGAGCTTTTTGGATTAGACAAGGGTCTATAATAGCATCTCTCTTCAAGTAGATGCTACTTCATGATTCCTGGAGCATTTTCAGAAATAAGTTAGAAGGTTTTTCATGAAACTATTTCTTAGTTCTGATAGAACCTGTCTAGGAACCAAATGGGAGGTAAATCTAGCACTGATCCAAGATAGAATCTTTATATCTATACTTTTTATACAGTAATAGAAAAAGCAAGTGTCTGTGTTACCCTCCCCTTTTTCCTTAACCTACTTGTTATAGAAGTAAACTTATAAGCCCCATCATTATCAACACAGATCACTTGGTTTGTTTCCATTTTGGAGGACCCCACAGACTAGGTTGAAGCGTGAAGAGATAACCACCCTGTGTACAACACAGTCCATTTCCTAATTGTCACACGTTGTAAAATGGAGAATTGCCCATCTCCCTCCTATCACTCCCGCCACAATGCACATTTAAAAGCTGAGTGCTGTAAGATTTTATGAGAGCTGCTCACACTTCTATCGTACATACTCATTTTAACTCCTTGATTTTATGGGCTTGACTGTTTCCTCCTGATTTTTTTAATCCTGGTGCCCTGTGAGTCAGCAGAAGGCATTACGGCCTGCTGAAAGGAAGTACAGCTTGTTAATTGGGTCTGTTGTGCTTGAGGGAGAATCATCCTTTCAGTAAACAGAAGTACTGTTTAGACACGCATAGAAGAACTAGCATGAGAAACAGAAGTAACTAATATAGAGGCGTAGAAAAAGCAAACTTCTGCCTTTGAATTATCTGGCATCTTTCAACAATTAGTTCTAATGAACATTACAGTGATATTATTTTAACAGCTTTGAATTTGGTAGGTCAGTGAGAAAAAGGAAAGTGTCCTAGATTATCACAACCCTTTTATCTCAATATATTGTAGAACAGTACACTTTTCATAAGCATTTTCTATAGCAATATGTGTGAATGCCACATGAACATGACTACCATACCTTATTTACATTATATTAAGGGTAGATTCACTTCATAGAAGGACCCATAAGATCTTTGCATTAGAACACACTCTACTGCATTTATGTTTTCTCTTTTTATACTTGGATAGCATGCCTTTTTAGAAAATTTTAGACATTTCTCATGAAGGAAGACAAATCAGTAAATGGAATTCCAAGTTTTAAAATGATAAAATGCCCTTTTAGCAACTTCAGTGCTACAGCAGGCTTCAAAATTAGAGATGCAGTCATATTCCGGAAGGGTCAGGCTGAGTGGATACATCGGGGAGATTAGCTACAGACCCAGCCTCAGATCGTGATTTCTGGGGGGAAATATCATGACGGGCATTTTTAGTGTTCTAAGGAGGCTTCCCTTACTTGTAAGACAGAGGGCCTCACAAAGGGCATAAATGGACAAGAATTGAGAACTTTCTATCACATGTTATCTGAAATGAAGGGCATAAATATTTGTTTGATTCCAGTTACCATGGCTAAAAGCTGAAATTCCTCATGTGGGGTATAAATGAAGCTAGGAACTAAGATAACTTTAAAAATCAGCTCACACAGGAAATTGCTTCCAATGGTAGCTGAATGTATATCCACCCATGTCTACGATACCTTGTCTTTTCCACTGAGCAGATAGCAGAAGACTGCTGCCTGGCCATCGTGGGGAACCTAGTAACCTCTGGCTCTAAACTGGGCCTGGCACTCGAACAGAACATCGACAGTCAGTTCTGGAGCATGAAGTCTGACGGCAGGATCTATAGCAAGCTGAAGCCAAATTTAGTTTTAGATATCAAAGGTAAGGATCGTTTCCTTTATTTTCTTTGTTGTGTCTTCTTTAGTTAACTAAAAAGCTCTTCTTTACTTTTGAAAATGATGCATGTACTATTATTAATAGTAAGTGATCCCTTACTACGTGCCAGCCTCAATGCTATACACTGTACATACGTTATCTCACGTGATCTTCACAGCAGCCCCAAGAGGCCTGTGTTATCCCTCCTCCCCCCACTTTACAGCCTCCAAACTGAGGCTCAGAGGAGTTAATCAGTTTGGCCACAATCTCACACCCATTAAGTGCTGAGGTGGAATCCGGACATGGGCCGACTTTAAACCATTTATTATAACGATGTTAGACTAAAATTCACAAGTTAAAAGGCTATGACCTCAGTCTGTAGAGTTGATGATTCTCATGTACACGCATGTAAACTTTCATTGTAAAGATCTAAGACTGAAAAGGAATTAAAACAAACAACATAGCCAAAAAGATTTCAACTGAACATTTGTTCAGTGAAGTTAATCCAGAGCAAACCGATTGATGGTGCTTGGGGAAGAACAAATACATTTTGGCCAGGGGGTTCCAAACTTTATCTGCATGAGAGTCCCCTGGAGGGCTTGTTAAAAAACGCAGATTGCTGGGTTCCACCCTCAGAGTTTCTGATTCAGTAGGTCTGGGGTAGGGCCCAAGAATCTGCATGTCTAACAAGTTCCCAGGTAATACCCATGCTGCCTGTCTACGAGAACTACTGATGATAATTTTAAAACATAAAGCAAAAAAAACTGACCTCAAGTAGACATGGGAATTCAGTGAACCTTTGTTGCTATAGACAAGCAAATGATGATGGTGTGTTTTATTCATGTCATATGGGGTAATTTTGCTTCAAATTATTAATGGAGACTTTCTATCCCCTATCAGGAAACCAGTGTGGTTATGTTCGTCAATTTAGTGGAACCATACTATACCACACACCACTTTAAATCACGGCTAGAAAGTTGGCTCAATTTTACCTGAGTCAGGGTTCTAGGCCAAAGCTGTCATTAAAAATTAAGATAGAGTGGTAAAGAAACAGCTGCAACCTGGTTTTAAAATAAATTTTGTGGAAGATGGAGAATAAGCCTGAACATTTCCATCAGGGGCTTTGGTGACTGCCCCTGGAGAAAAGTGGCCGTCACTTCTGATCTGCAGGTGGGGAGAGTGGCCAAGCCACCTAACAATGGGATTCGAATTTATGAAGAATCTGAGGAACAGGAAGGTGCTCAGAGGCAAACTAAGTTTAATGAGGCGAAGGCAGGGCACTACATTTAGGGAGCACCACTAAGCAATATCTAACTCCAGGCTGGATGGGGCCCAAAGTCGTACAGTGTATAAAGTACAAGCAGGAGACAAATGCATTGTAGGCTGGCACGACAGATCTCTCAATATGTACACAAGTAAGATACCCATTTTATAGATGATCAACCGGAGGTTCAAACTGTTAAGAGTCACTATCATTTTATTCTTATTTTGAACAACTTGTTAAACCGGAGCTCCTCAGTCTATACAAGATAGAGTTTCAAAACCTCCAGAGAAGCCAAAGGAATGTGACTAGACTGAATTGGAAACATGGATTTTGGGGAAAATACGGACTCATGTTTCTTACAGATGTGATCAGCTTCCTATGTCCAGGGTTAAGGTCACTGTAATCTTTATGAGCTAGTCTCTTAGCGCATTCCTTTTATTCTTTCAACATGTATTTATTGGGTACCCAATATGTGACAGGCTCTGTGCCACACACTGGGGGTATCAAAGTGAAAGAAAAGAAAAAAAAAAAAAAAGGACAGTACCTTGGCTTCAGAGCGCTTACATTCTGGAAGCTCCAAGGATATGGGATTTTCCCCCACTTGCTACCCTGGCAGTTGACCAGGAGTAAGGATTAGTCTTCGACTCTGAAAAGGACTGTGGGACTTCAGGAGCCTCCTCCTTAGGGCTTCGCTTGAAAGCTCCAAGATCACTTCCTAAAATGCAATATAAATTAGTCCAGTGCCTTTGGAATAAGGCTACTGTTCTGTATGTTTGTGAACTCTCAGTATATGGAGTATGGTAGCTACAGTAATCAATTGTTAAACTAGTTTACATGTCTCAGAATGTGGGAGAATGATGCCATCTTGTGGACAAGCGGGAGTAGGGCCACACATCCCACATACTGTGCAAGGGGGATAGAAATACATCTCTCCATAGGAGACTGTGACTTTCACTGGCTACAACTGTTGACCATTTGTTACCTACTACTATTACCGTAAGGTTTATTTCTTTTAACCTATCTCCTGGTGTTTTGGTAGACATCCGTGTATTATTCCAGACCAAAGACATTATAACAACAGTGTAAGCTGATTCACACTCACTTTTTAAAAGTCTGTGAGGATTTTAATCCTCCCCAAAGGCAAAGAATGAATCAGATTATTTCTCAAGAACTTTCTAGTCGTCATGACTCTAATTAGAATTATAATGTAATATACACAGAAAGTATGTTTAAGATACTATAATCTTGAAGAATGAAAAAAGACATTGTGACCTTAAGATAATATTTGCTGAAATCTCAGTGGAGTGGAGTATGTTGTGTCTCAGTGGAGATGGTGGGGTTTGTGGTGGTGGTGACTTTTTTTTTCCAAACTTAAGCATAAAATGCCCAGGGCACCTTGCCTTTGTATTCTATACCTAGCTGTGCAGAGGCTCTCAGTTATCATGATGATTAACCAATTTCTTAGAAGAGGGGCATGCATAAGAGATGATTTCATCCCTATCAAAATCTATTGTGTAAGTTTTCAGACCTTTTGGATGTTTTGTAAATGGTTTCAAAGAGAATAAGAACGTTTAATTCCTCTTGGCCTGAGGCTGCAGTATGATTTCAATACCAGTCGCACTTACCCTGCAGGGAGATGAACAGATTTTAATTTTGATCGAGTCCTTGGTGCTATGACGTTGGTACAGAGGCTTATGCTGAAAAGGATAAGGTATCTGTTTACTCCACACTGGAAAAAAATATCACATGACCCTTTCTTTTGTTAATGATACTTCTCCATTGAAAGAAGAGGCCATGAGGCTAAAGAATCTGAAATACCTAGTAGGCACCCTTGGAAAAAAATACTCTGGTGAAAGGCAAACCATACTAGTTTTTACAGTCTGATGGAACTCAGCATGTTAAATGCTATGAATTTTTACACACCACAGCCTGTGGGTTCCCAGAAGTGGGAGTGCTGCCCTGCCTATACTTCTGGGTGTCACTCAGACCTCCCCTTTGACCTAATACAACTATTTTTCATTGTTCATGCAAAATTTGTTCCGATGACTATTCTACTCAGGCCTGCCTGCTTATTTTGCTGGTGTCTCAAATCCACAATCCCACCACTGAATATTTGTCACAATCTCTTTACTCCTTTTCCCATTTCTAGATTCTGCCCCCGCCCCCCGCCGGTGCCATATGATGGGGCTTTAACACATCACCCCCCAGAGGCTGGAACCTCTCAGCCCTCAGTGCGTTTCTGGGCTTTCCTCCCTGCTTTGTCTCCTCGAGGCACATAGTTTTACACTTTGCTTACTCTTGTTACATTGGTGTTGTGATAAACTGTGTCTGCTACAGCCTCTTCATGTGGGCATGTTTCCTTCTATCATTTTCCTCTTCTGTCTTTCAGGGGGTACACAGTATGATCAAAATCACCTTATCCTCAACAGTGTCAGCAAAGAGAAGTTAACACAAGTGTGGGAAGCCATGGTCCTGTAGACCTGAATTAAAGAATGCAGGAGGAATATTTCTGGAGGTCTTTCAGCTGCCTTATTTAAACAAACAAAAAAAAGGGCTGCAGACAGAAGCGCCAAGAAGAAAGTGGACCTGCTCCTTCAACAGCTCTAAATTCTCTCTTGAATCACACCACCGTGACCAGGACAACCACTCATCTTCTCAAAAGACTAATCGTTTTAAACCAGTCACTTATCCTTCTCTTGTTTTATCCCTTTCGTTTCTTTTCAGTAGCTGCTTAAACAGGTTGCCTCGTTAGCAACAAGACTATGTACATGTTAAATTATATCCAAAGATAGAGAACAAGAACAGACCGACAAGTCCTGTCCACTTTAAAGGGAAGGACAGAAGCTCAAGTTTGTAAGGTAGGAGACTGTTCAGCATCTGAGAAGAAATAATTAGGCCTGTAATTTTGGTCCTTGATCTTCTGATTTCTGGACTTACTAATTATGCCGTATAGCAAAGTGGGGAAAGCCTTATCTAGTCAGACCTACCTTAAGCAACTAAGTTTAAACAAAGTGTTTCTGTTAATATTAAAAATTAGGGGACTTCCCTGGGGGCACCGTGGTTAAGAACCTGCCTGCCAATGCAGGGGACACGGGTTCGAGCCCTGGTCCAGGAAGATCCCACGTGATGCAGACTGGCTGGGCCCATGAGCCACAACTGCTGAGCCCGTGTGCCACAACTCCTGAAGCCCACGCTCCACGACGGGAGAGGCCACCGCAGTAAGAAGCCCACGCACCGCAACGAAGAGTAGCCCCCGCTCGCCGCAACTAGAGAAAGCCCATGCACAGCAGCAAAGACCCAATGCAGCCAAAAATATATTTTTTAAAAATTAGTAAATTTACAAAGATAGCATGTCTGCTAACATTTATTAGCAGGATCTGGATTATTTTAACCCACTCTAGAATGTCACATGTGAGTGTTGTTTAGTGCTTTTCTTGCAGATGCTACTGAAACAGGATTACCATGACCTAATTTATGAGCCCATCCTCATCTACAGGCAGTTCTGAAGCAGCGTTACGCAGGCCTTTGCTAAACTCAGGTCTTGTAGCCCAATTTCCTGCCCTCCTGTCCAGCTGCACTGGCACGAGGCCTGCACGGGGCTGCCTTCCCTGTGAGGCTCCATGGCCCCACACCTGCTATGACTGCTGGGGGACAGCCTCAGGTCATCTACTTCTGGGAGCAGAAACGAGAGGTGTGGAAGGCTCAAGAGGATGACCAGCAATTCTCTCCAGAAAGCGAAAGAAAGGAGACTGAAGCAATCCTAGTTGGCCAGATCTCAGATCTGAGAACCCTAAGACACAGCAAGTATTTCAGTGGAAACTGAAAATATTTAGCTGCTGATTGTACACTCCCTGGCCTCAGTGCTGTTCACAGTTTCAACAAAACTGCGAAACATTCCTTGAATACACGCTTCCTCTTTTTGTCCTCATGTCGTTGTCCTCGTCACTGAACACTGGTGCTTGGAAGAACAAATCTCGTTTCCTTTTAGCTACTCCGTATGTTTCCAGTTGTAAAATGTTGATCCTCTGGAGCCTGTGCTGGGCAGTGGCGGCCATCAGAGTAGTTTACCTTCAGTTTTAAGCTGTTTGCACATGTCCAACAGCAGCTGCCATGCGTCTTGTTCTTAGGTGCACAGCTCTGGCCTTAGGCCTTTGTGTGTCTCACTACAGTAAGGTGGGGTAAGACTGTCTAGTCTGTGTTGAATTTATCTCTTGAATAAACTTGTTTCTGGCTAACCGTATTGATGGAATCTGAGAGAGTCCATTCTAGCCCTCGTAACACTTCAAAGAGGGTCAGCAGGCAGCTTAGAAACAAATGTCTGATCTGGACAAGGTGGGTTTCAGAGCTGCTAGAATAACAGCAGGGGGAGATTTCTGACTACCCTCTTTCCAGACTCAGTGGTGAAGGGGCACACTCCACTTTTCTGAGTGGACATGAGGGTAAGTGAGGTCGTCCCTCGAGAGATGCCCCTCACTACCACTGGGAGGCCTCAAAGAGAAAGAGCTGAGGTTGAATTCAGAGAAGTCAAAAGTGGCTTATTCACACCTGGAAAAACATCTTGCTTTTGAGGTAAATTTGTACTGGTGAGAACAGCAATTCCAGAGAAAAACCCTCATGCAACACTACAAATGAGTGTCTATCAGGAAGAAACCAAGTAGAAGGCTACTCAGACAGGTCTACGTCAGAAGCCAAATGATAGCAGCTGAGCTGCAGTAATGAGGGGATCGTGGCGGGAACTGGACACTTACCGTCAATGATCAGAGGGCACAGACTAGAGACGCAAAAGCCGCAACGGGTTTATTGGCGAGATACCTAAATGCAAGCATTTCAGGTAAAACTGGAGAACTCTGGTCCCCAGTGGAATGGTGGTAATTTCCACGGAACAGTCCCCAGAGAAGCACGTTTCAGTTGCCGAAAGAGGACTAGCCTTATGCAAAAAAGTAAGTGTTTTAAAAAGTTACAAACTTTACATCAAATTTCATTTTCTAAAAGCGTAAACAACCAAATCGCTGGCGAGATTTTTACATATGACCCTAAGAGATTCAGAACTCTGAGGGCTGTTATGACCGCACACTGGAGCAGATGGAATAAAAATCAAAGGAAACTTTGGCCAGTGGGAAAAGTGCTCACTATGACCCTAAGAAGGAATTAGCTTTAAGTAAGCTCTTCCCATCCCTCCACGTGCAGAAAGTTCTAATCTCTCACAATTAAGATGATAAAACAGAGTTTGAGCTACTAGAACAGAAGATGCCGCCACAATTTGCAAATCTGCTGTGAAAGAACAGCTTGAAAATAACAATAGGCAATTTTCAGCAACTTTATAGACAAGTCCAAGTGCAGAGATGTTCATATCTTGTCCCTGCTTACGTGTGTATCCCCTGCGCTTGGCATGGAGGAGCTCGGCGGACAGGAGTGCGCGGCCGCGTCGGGGCAGGTGACACGAGAACGCTCTGGGCAGAGCAAGGTGATGACAGAGGGTGGGGCTGTGGCTGTAAAATCAGTCTCTGCTCAGCGCAGCAGACAGGAAATGACTGGCAGAAACGTGTGTGTGCTAAGTTTATTTCATGGAACTTCTAGTCTAAGCTGGAAAGGGACGGCTGGGAAAGAGTCGGGGCCTACAGGCACTCACCAAATAAGAGCCCACAGGCACCGAACTGAGTGTTTGTTTAAACGACACTGACGACGGTCTTTCCTCGTGCGTGTCCTCTTTCTACCTTCAGGAAGGCTTCTGGAACTTTAGAAAACGGAAAGGTTTTCTCAATAACTGGCTGAATCTGTAAAACAAGAAAGGTTGACGAGCAGGTGAGAAGGGCCGCGTGGGTCAAGTCGGGTGATGTCGGTAGTTGGTTGTGTCGCGTGCCCAGCCCGGGCGGGCCTCTCTCCGGTCTGCGTGGTGCCCCCCGGGTCAGGAACTCAAGGCGGGTCGGCAAGACGGCTGCCCCCCGGCTTCTCCTGCCTCTTCGCGTCTCCGATGTAAGGAAGCCCAGCCCGACCAGTAACCCTCCTCCGGCTCCACGCCAGGTGCCTCGCTCCCCTGCGCAGGGCCCTTCCATGGCGCCCGAGGCCAGCATCCCAAGGCCACTACCGTTCCAACCTCCACCCTCCGTGGACCCCGCGTTACCAAAATGCGCTAGCTGCTGTTGTCTGAGCGTGGGGTGTGTGCCCCTCTGCGACGTCTGCCGGGCGCCCGGCCCGGCCCCAACCCGAGCCTGCGGCGCGTCCTCTCCTTGAACCACCGCAGAGCCTGTGCCTGTGTGGCCCTCCTCACAGACGGCCTGCTACAGCCCAGTGCCCGTCTCAGGCACGCCATCCTGCGTGGTAAACGCCAAAGAAGGCGTCCCAGGGTTCTCGCTGCGTGTGTCCCCGTGGCCCCTCACAGGCAGTGCACAGAAGAGGGACAGATCGTTTCCATTTGTTGAATGTCTGGCCCGTCTACTCAGTCAAAGCTTAGCGCACCTGTGGGCTAGTCACCTCTTGTATCCGCCCCCCCAACACCCAGCACAATGCTAGGCACACAGCAGGAGCTTAATAAGTGTCACTTAGGTGAAAACCAGTAAGATAACTGGGAAGCGAGAGTCTTGCGTGGGCTCTGTGGCCCTTCCCTGGCTGCAGCTGCCCTAGGGGCTTTGCTAAGCCACACAGCAGCTGGGTGGAACTTCCAGGAACGCCAGCTCAGCCAGCGCATAAAGGCTTGAGTGCTGCCGGTTCTTTTTACTGTAGCGTTAGTACTGCCAGCAACCTCCTTTGAAACTAGGACCAGTTAGCACCCTCTCCCTATGCACGAATCCAACTGAACTCATCCTTTTCAAAACTTCAAGCAAAAATCAATAACTATCCACTGGCTCTTCCAGTGAACTACCTGCCGCTGCCCCACAGGCAGGTGTAAGTTGTCAGACGGCATAAGCCTACGTCTCGCAACCCTTTCCCTTTTACAAGAGGAAGAAGTACGTGCTTTTGTGTTCGCATGCACCCGACAGACCTTGCTCTTGTGTGAATTTCACAGCCCTGCCACCAGAGAGCATCTCGGACTCCAAAAGTTCCCTTCTCCAGAGTTGAAAATTCTTTTGTGCCCACAAACCACGATAAGCTCATAAAGTCAGAGCACATACCGTCCTCACTGTGTGCCAGGCACTCTTCTAAGTGCTCTGTATCTTTTACTTCATTTAATCCCTACAACCACCTTATGAGGTACTATTATTCCCCTTGTACAGATGAATAAATTAAGGCGCAGAGTTAAGTAAGTTGCCCAACGTCCCATAACTGCCAAGTGGTAGAGCAGGATTCAAGCTGGTGCCAAGAGTCTGTGCTCTCTCCACTACGCACTAAGCCTTTCATTATCAGCAGCTGCTTTCTACATCTACTCCTGAAATCTTAAGGGGAGGGAAAGGTAGCCAAGGATTATGGTGATTCATCGCAGCCTGCATCTTGGCTGGCCTGCCTCATGCTAACAGGCTGCGCCACCTGAGGATCCAGTCTCCAGGCCACCAGGATAGCAGCTGCATGGTCCGTAGGCCACCACCCCCATCTGCACCTGTGGAGGACATCACTGATGAATAATCGTGGCACTCTCCAGCAAGCTGAGGGTGACCTCAACCTCCCCCAGCATGGTGGCCACTGTGAACAGAACAGATCTGAGCTGGTTTGTTAGAGGAAACCTGCTTGCCTTGTCTGGTGAAAGAGTGGAGCGCATCCAAGTTGTTCCCTGCATGTCGAACCCATCCCTCTCCTTCAAGCTGCTGGGACACTGCTTTCTGGATGCCGATTACTTGAAAAGGAATCACCTGAATGCATGCTTAAAATGCAGAGTCCTTGGTCTCCAGTTAGAACAACTAAATCAGATCTCTAGGGGTGGAGGTGAGTTTTCTGCACATCAGGGAGGGAATCACTGCAGCCTTCTGCCTTATGCTTAGGGTTCCTGACTTGTGTCTTGCACATTCACCCACTCCACAGAGACCGTCTGCCCTCTAAGTGCCAGGCACTGACGCAGAGCAGGCACACAAAGCAGGCACCAGAGAGAGACATCGAGAAAAGAAAGGAGGCGGGAACACCCATTCGTTGTCACTGAGCACCGGACACCGGCTGCGGCAGCGGCATTACGAGAGGTCACAAGGGAACAGGAATCCACCTGCTCCACTCCAGGATGAGCGGCCCGCCCACCTAGCTCCGCCCACTCTAGAACCTGACCAGAGAGACAGACCCTGAACTGATGACCCAGGCAGCCCACAGCGACGGCACACTTTAATCTGGTTGATCAGGCCTATTGTGGCGGATAATCCCACAGGGCTGACCGTAGCATAACGGGCATTCAGTTCTTCCCGTAAGTGACAATGAAAAAAGAGGCTTTCAATTAACAGGCAGGCAAAAGCCACTGTTGGCTGAATATATGACAGCAAACAGAGATTAACGGGATAATGAGGCAGTGTCTACACACAGCCTCCCGTCAGACCTGGAATGCTTGTTTGCTATGGACAAAGGGATCAGAGCAAAAATCCAGAGAGGGGAAAGAAAGGTTACTCACGGTGAGGTGGGGACATTTATGTGATGACACTGCTGTAGTCTGGCCGGCTCAGGGAGCCCTGGTATAAAGCGGCGGGCTTGATACCACACTCGAGGGCGATGCAGACGTGCGGGGCGCACAGCTGACCAGGAGTCCACGGCTGCAGCATTCATCCCAGTCTCAGACCCAAATTCAGGCTCTCTGATTGTCCTTTCCCTCCCTAAACAAAGGCTGCACAAAACCAGGCCCCGGGGTTTGGCAGCTGCTGCCTGACATCCCTTCCATGAGAACAGGGACCATGGGAACCTCAGCCTCCCTGGTGTGGCCTCAGAACACTGTTGCTCATCAGCCACTGGGCAAGCCTCCCTGCTTCTCGGGCAGAAACCCTCTCAGCACAGGAGCTTCGGAGAGCTGGTGGAGAGAGGATGGCACCCAGGCAGGCACGGTGGCCTGCAGAGAGGCTCTCCCTCCATCCCCACTTCCCTGAGCAAATCACAGAACAGTAGTGCTTAAAGCAGGGGAGCCTCTGAGCCAGCCTGTTGGATAGATTAGGAAACAAGCGCAGGTGTTTACGTGCTAAGTGCAAGGTCAGAGATCTTAGCAGAGAAGCAGACTTGGGGTCCCAGGCACCCGATGTCATCACTGCATGGCATGGGGGTGTTTTGGGGAGGGAAGCCCAAGTCTGTCACCTCTTCCTCAGACCCTCGGCCGCAGCCTCCACGGGGCACAGCAACTGATCTCACAGCGGGGGAGTGCGAGGAGACAGAGGCCGATGACAGAGATCCAGGGAGACCTAAAGGCCCCTGGCAATCCCTGTCCTCACGCCTGTGGACGGGCCCCGGCGCAGGGCGGCAGGACACAGCGCCAGCACCCCCTCTCGGATAGGCGTGGCCCTGAGCTCTGCCACAGGATCAGTATTTCCTGGGGCGGGATAAAGGGAAAGAAGGGGGCTTAAACTAAGCAGATATGAAGAAGGAAAAGGTGGGCTTTGCTCAGACTTGCCATTTCTGAACTTCCTGGCCCCAGATGGAAAACTCAAGGCTAGAAGATAGGAGGTGAGATTGGGCAGGGGGAGGATACTCTCCAAGGCAGTAAATGTGTATCCCAGGACTCGTCCCTAGGCCCCCCTAAAAACAGGCACTCCTTCTAGCCAGAAGGTGAGGGGAGAAACTCGGCCTATGTTTCCCCATAGAAACAATTTTCAGTGGCATCTGAAAACTTCAGTAGCGTCACGGCTGTGAGGTACCTACCACATCTGGCAAGATAACACTCTCGTAGTGGTCCCAGGGATTCAGTCCCTAGCCGTTACATTCTTTCTATGGGAGAAAATATCCAGCTGCAAATAAGGAGTTCAAAGTTTTGGAATACAGTTCATTGCAAAACTAGGGCCTGGCCACCCCAAAGCGGGTCTGGGAAATCATTTGCCTCAGAACTTATTACACTGTGTCTAAAGCTGCACTGTCCAAAAGGGTTAACCTCAAGCCACATGGGGCTACTTAAATTAATTAAAAGTAAATAAAATGAAAAATTTAGTCCCTCAGTTGCACTAGCCACATTTCAAGTGGTCAACAGCCACATACGGCTAGTGGCTACCACACTAGACAATACAGACAGAGAACATTTCCATCACTGCAGAAAGTTCTAGTGGACAGCACTGCTCAGGATGTAATTCAGCGTGACCAACGCATCTCTCCACACACTACTGGGTGAAGCCCTCAGTAACTTCTGAATTAGATTCAAATAACTTCCACAGGAACTATTCTGATGCTGGCTAAAATAAATAAACCGAGACACATCATCGTTCAACCAAGAAGCTTGGCTGGTCACCTGGGATCTTGAATGGGCCTGTGGACTCCAATGGCCTTAATGAGTACACGAACCACAGGTGCGTACACATGCTCAACAAGATGAAAGGGTATGAAGGAACATCTCCCTCCCATACTTGATCCTCAGCCATCTAGTTCCCCTCCTCAGGTGCAGCAACCAGGGTTTCAAGTTTCTTTCATGTCTTTTTTAAGTGTTTTTTTTAATAGAACTTTATTGGAGTATAATTGCTTCACAATACCGTGTTAGTTTCTGTTGTACACAAAGCGAATCAGCCATATGCATACACGTGTCCCCATATCCCCTCCCTCTTGAGCCTCCCTCCCACACTCCCTATCCTACCCGTCTAGGTCATCGCAAAGCACCGAGCTGATCTCCCTGTGCTGTGCTGCTGCTTCCCACCAGCCAGCTATTTTACATTCAGTAGTGTATATATGTCCATGCTACTCTCACTTCACCCCAGCTTCGCCCTCCCACCCCATGTCCTCAAGTCCACTCTCTATGTCTACCTCTTTATTCCTGCCCTGCAGCTAGGTTCATCAGCACCTTTTTTTTTTTTTTGATTCCACATATATGCATTAGCATATGGTATTTGCTTTTCTCTCTTACTTCACTCTGTATGACAGACTCTAGGTCCATCCACCTCACTACAAGTAACTCAATTTCATTTCTTTTTATGGCTGAGTAATATTCCATTGTATATGTGTGCCCCATGCATTGTGGTAGGCACCCCACCAACAACAGTTTGCTAAATAGTATAAAAACAGGAAATGTTTACTGTGCTTAGGAGAAAATGCCAATAAACTTCAGGCATAAGGCACAGTTTCAGTAGCAGCCCATTAACCTCACTGTGCTAATTATAAATCATTCTTTCGTTTCACCCTACTGAATCACAAAACATCTTTGGAATGCCCAAAAAACTGATAATGCTGGGGCCCTGACAAGGAGAATCTCCATGACTGAGGGACAGGAGTCAAAGGAAGAGTCTATGAAATAACTTTTCCTACCTTTTGGATTTTGAATATTACAAATGTATTATTCATTCCAAAGCTTAAAGTATTTTAAGAGTAGCCTCTTCTGGTTCATGGCCTCACACTGTCAAAAAACAACTCCAGCCCCTCTATCGGATACCTGCTAATTAGATTCATTCAGCAGTCAGCCAAAGGTTGGAAGGATTTCACTGTCCTCGTCCAACTTTACAGTCTTTACTAACCACACAATGGGTAAGCAGATCTGTTCTGTTATCCTTTCCAACTTCGCAGCGTAGACAGGCAACAACCTCTCACACCCACAAAGCAGCAGGATGCACAGCACAGCTGGCCTCTTCGTGGATCCGGTGTCACCTAGCAACCGCCATAGTCCCAGAGCCCTTCACTGTCAGAAATGACTCCTGAGCCCAAATAACCCTGGTGAGAAGAGAATCAAAGGCCGGAGGAACATCTCCTCACTCACCCTTGGAGGAGGACACTTGAAGGGCATCATTATTTCTACCGTGTCCTCTTTTAGCCATTCCACCAGTTATCTACCAAATTCAATAGGGACATGTACACAAACACCTCTCTGTGTTGCATAAATAGTAATTTCTAGGTAGAGAGAGCATCACGATGTTTTGAACACAAAAGAGCAATGATAAGCATGTGGACGGTCTGGAGCCGACGTCAGGACACATGTGGTGACGTCTGGAGGACAGGGACCTCTGCAATGATGAGGCTCCATCCCCATTCAGCACTATGCAGAACTATGGGCCGTAGTATCTGATGATGGCTCATTTCCTTCTTCCTAGAAATAAGCACCCCTGTGGGATGTGGGGAGATCCCTACAGAGAGGCACATTGCAGCCACAACAAGGCTGAGCTCCTGCCTACCCAGTACACATCAAGACTTAGAAGTCTGAGAAGAGGCAAGCAAACTTGGAACCAAAATATTTGGGAAACAGTGGTGGGCCATTTTCTATCATAAGTTCCTTGGCTGAAATAGAATAAAAAAACTAAATGCACAAAAAGCAGCCAGTAGTTCCTAAAAACATTTCTTTCCCAAACCAAAATGGAAAGATGAGATGGGCCAGCAAGGGGCAGGTGCCAACACAAGAAAATACATTTCAAGGGGCTCTTTCCATATGGCTTAGCAAGGATCACGTGGTGTGATGCTAGACTTGCTCCAGACCCTTTCCCTGCCCAGTGTAAAATGACAAGTCAATTTAAGCTTAAGTCCTAGATCAGCTTCAAGCACGAAGAATGCAGCTTAATGGTGAGGAGGGAAAACCACAGGACTGGGGTCAGAGGTATGAGTCCTGGTCCCACGTCTACAAATTTGAGCATGTCCCTTTATCCCTTTGAGCCAGTCTTCTCATCTATAAAATGAGAATCATTTTATCTGTGACTTCATGCAACCCTCTAGGGTACATAAGCCTCTCCAATCATTTGTTTATTATTTTTTTTTTTTTTAATTTTTTAATTTTTTTTTTACTTTTGGCTGAGTTGGGTCTTCGTTGCTGCCCGCGGGCTTTATGGCAGGCGGATTCTTAACCACTGTGCCTCCAGGGAAGTGCTCCCTTCATTTATAATTCCATATAATTTCTCAATAAAATCACGAATATCAGTACCAGAATATGAGTTTGCCTTCTGGGTTATTCTTCCAGAGGTGGCATGTCTGAGCCGTTAAAACCACGTAAGAAGTTAAATAGGCAGGTGGTAGCTAAGGAGTCTTTCAACTGCCATCAGCCCTAAGAGCCCTTTCGACACCCAAAAAGGGCTGACCAGGCTCCAAGCAGTAGTCCCTCCCCACCAAGTCCGCTGCAGGACAGACTCGAATAGACAGAAACACCAACCAGCTGTCTCTACCAAAATCGCCATCAATCCTGAATCACATCCTGACCACTGACCCTCTCAGACATACCATTTATTTGCCGACTTTATTACACTGGCCTGGGAGCAGGAGACCCAGGGACCTAACTTCTAGTCCAGTTCTGTTTAGATTCCACAGTGTTTGATTTCCTTGCTCATCTGGAAATCTGCTTGCCTCCAAAGCAGCCTCACCCTCGGACTAAAGAAGCTCAAGAAGCAATTCAGCTGTAAACTCACAAGTGTGTCCCCACCTTTGTGCAACAATTGCCTTCACGGTGGCTTCTTATCAGGACCATTATCAAAATAGCAGCAGCCCAGCTGTAGATCCCAGCTCTGCTACCATGTAACCAAGCGTCTTTGGGAAAATCACATAAGCTCTCTGGGCCTGCCTCTCATCTGCAAACCAAAGGGGCTGCACTAGATGGTGTACGCTCTGTCTCAAATGCAGCAGTCTATGGCTATGATTCCCATGGAGACAGAACCCAAAACACAGCACTTAAACTCGGCGTGTAAGGCAGCGTGGACATTGGCCGAGCCTACCTCTGCGGAGTGCCCATTGACTAGGCTTGCTGGGCAGGTCACCAAGGCGACAAGGGACACCCTGGCAATACACTTACCTTTCCCGCATCCACCAGTTCTGCAATGTCATCTAGATATGGACCACTGGCCATGAAAAAAGCCCAGCGATAATGGACTCCTTGCCAGAAATGCTAAAAAGAAAACAAAACGTGTCAAATATAGGAAAGGATGAAATCTGACAAAATGCAAATTTTGGGAAAAGTATTGCCTGCATGACTAAGACAGACAAACTGCCTTCCCATTTCATGCTGCCACAATGAGCTGTACACCCAGCACCTCAGCACAGTGACCGACAGACAGTGGATGCTCCATAAATGTTTCATAAATAAGTGAATGAACAGAGATATACCCATGTGAACTCGGGCTTCTCCCCCAGGTTGTGACTGACAAGCAAGTAAGCACAGGAAAGCCCTTCTTAAAATGACAGTCTAATCTTACACACTCAGTTTCTTCCCTAGAACATATGAGGGGCTGAGACCTCTAGACTTTCCCTAGCAAGGTTTGAATAAAGCCCTGAGGCACGAGAAAAGAGCTTTCACCTAATCCAAGAATGCTTTAAGGGCAATAAGGCACCAACATATGATCTTAAGAAATCCAATCAAAACATTTTTTCTGGCTCTGAGAGGAATTAAGACAGCTTTAAGGACAAAACAAAGCATAAAGTTCCTCATGCATCATGGCTGGATCTTCCCCTATAGTTATAGCAAGTCCCAAGCCACCTAATCTACTGTGGGGCAAAATGCCCCCTGGTGAAGACAGGCAAAAATCTTACACCAAGAGGGTTCACGACCACTCTACTGCCATAGCCACTTTGATTATTATTCTTTATGTCGGAGGTAGGGTAGGCCATTATCAAAACAGCGAGTGAGCTGAGATTCTCAGTGATACCTCAACGACCTGCCCAACTAAACTTCATCAGACGGGAGTGACCCAGAAGCAGGAGGGGGGCCAGCCAGTATCTCCCCGCCGCCACCCTCCCTGCACCTGCCCCAACTGCTGGGCGAGCTCAGACTTTGTCCACTGAGCTCACCACGCAATCTCAGCATGCTGAGCAGCTACCATCACGGCACGCAGCCGGCAGGTGCAGCGGAACTCCCCTGCTACTCTACCTCAGGCCTTGACAGTTGTGTTATTGAGGGCAAGCTACCACTTTCAGCCTGTTTCCCGGCCTGCAGAATGGAGGTACCACCACCTAGCTGACAGGGGGGCTGGAGGGACTAAATGAGAATGTATGTAAGGTGCCTGACACATCGAAAATATTTGATAAATATTTACCTAGTGCTGAAAGTAAAGCTTACTGAGGAAAGACTGGGGCAATGCAAATAGAGTTTAAGATTGCGGAGAGACAGACAAACCCAAGCTGTGGTCTAGGCAGAGCTTCGCAATGGGTGCGCCAGGAACAGCTTACTGGTTTGGCTGAGTGACCCTTATTGTCTAACCTGGAACAACTTGTAAGAGTTAAAGGGGTCACCATTGATCATTATCTCAGGACCACAGATGTAAATAGAGCCAAGCTTACCCTAGAATAGGTATGACAAGCCCTCGGAGTAGCAGGGCAGAGCCTGGGCTAACGCAAGCCTCCAGGTAGTTTGCTCTTGGCCCAGAGTGGTCTCGATATGCTATTCAAATACTATCATTTTCTCTGCATGTCAGAGCATGAAAGAGGTCAGGAAGCATTGGTCTAGACAACTAACTTAAAAACAAACAAACAAAAAAACATTTGAAGGCTTAGGTGGCTAGACACCAGAGGCACTGGGACTGTCCCAAGCTTAGAGCAGGTCCAGTTAATTACAATCACAGAAGACCTGTTCATGTACTTCTCCATAGGACTGGTTTTACAGACTATAATTAAAATCTTCTGATCACTGTTCAGAGTTTTAAAGAGGAACAGCGGTGGTCATAACTGCCATATCTGTAATTCCTTTACAGCAGGCTGCCCTGTAAAGTGAAACGTTTGGTCTGCAACAGCAGAATTTTTATATTCTGCTCTAAGAGGTCTGTGTAGGTTTTCCAGGCCATTACAGGAGAGAGTAAACCAAAGCAGGCAGGCATTACAATGAGGCTTTAACTGTGCACATTCTCAGAAAGACATCAGAAACTACTTAAAAGGTTTTCACGTGAGATTACCACTATCATCTTTCAAGACGGGGGAAAGGGAAACGAAGAGAGCTATGCCTGTCTTACTCTCGGAGGATAGCTCTGAAGCTTAACTTGTAAGAGGTCTCACTGCAATTCAAACTGTGAAATTTTATGGAAAACTTAAACTTATATCTTAAAGCAGTTGGGAAGCCCGAGTTTCTTGAAAAGAGAAAGAAGAGACAAAGGACAGCTAAGATTCCTTCCTCCACCACAAAGCGCCCCGTGGACACTGCTGCTGGCTGCCGTCTGAACCAAGTGAAACTAAAGAACCCGGAGCACAGCGCCCGGTTTGTTCACTCCTATCACCCAGGCCCAGCTCCTAAGGACTGAGCAGCAGTCTCCTCCATCACAGCTCTTCTTCACCACCTCTAAGGACTTAGTACACAGCATTCAAGAGACCAAAGTCCTAAACTGCAGCCCCCAAAAGGTTCCAAAGTAATTTCGAGAATCAAGAAGAAGCTAAAGAGAATTATCAAGCCAGTCATCTTGCAAATACATGGCAGTGCTGGCTAGGTCGACGTGACTCACAACCTTTTCACCCTTGAGGAACCTTCTACTGCCTTTTTCCTGAGCCTGAAGTATTTTGTCTAATTAAAAAAAAACAACAGAATGTATATTTTCTTGTCACTTTCATTTCAACACTAATTCACATTTTAAACCAATAAGCTATAATTACCAACAGTGCATAACATGAAATTATAAGCCTCTGTCACCACTGTCATGTCGGGTAGAGAGCAGACTCTGGAGCTCTGCTATCAGTCCTGTACTAGGGCTGATGTGCACTAGTCTTGAAGGCCCACCGTGCACGGGATGTGTTCAGTTGGGTGACATAGCTCCTTACGGCCCTGTTAACAAAATCAGGCTGACTAATCAAATCTTTGAAACCCCCAGAATGCCATCAATAGTTAGTTTCTGATTCACATGGGACATGTACTGTCAAGACAAGTTGAGACAATTCCAGAAGAAGCATGACGGTTCCATTAGTCTTTGCAGGCTCACTGACGGAAGAATACAATTTCCTTCAGCTTTTTTAAAAAATTGATTAATTTTTGGGGGGGGCTGAGTTGGGTCTTAGTTGTTGCACGTGGGCTTTCTCTAGTTGCGGTGAGCGGGGGCTACTCTTCATTGCAGTGCACGGGCTTCTCATTGCGGTGGCTTCTCTTGTTGCGGAGCACAGGCTCTAGAGCACAGGCTCAGTAGTTGTGGCGCACAGGCTTAGTTGCTTCGTGACATGTGGAATCTTCCTGGACCAGGGCTCGAACCCGTGTCCCCTGCATTGGCAGGTGGATTCTTAACCACTGTGCCACCAGGGAAGCCCTTTCCTTCAGGCTTTTGAAATTCAAAAAACTTCCCATGGACCTCTAAAGGTCCGAAATCCCCAGTCTGGGAGTCACTGGCATATCCCAGTGTTACTACCATGAAAACAGCCAGCTCTACGCTGTCTTAATGAAGATTCTGCCATCATATACAA
Organism: Neophocaena asiaeorientalis asiaeorientalis; assembly: GCF_003031525.2. Taxonomy (NCBI): domain Eukaryota; kingdom Metazoa; phylum Chordata; class Mammalia; order Artiodactyla; family Phocoenidae; genus Neophocaena; species Neophocaena asiaeorientalis. The sequence goes on from NW_020172162.1 coordinate 2,241,465, forward strand.
GAAACCGTATGCATTAAGAGAGTGAAACAGAGAGCCATCAGGTGCAGACAAGAAAAAAGCGGAAGGTGTATCAGATGGAATCAGGAGCGGTAATAAAGGCTAACGTTTAACGGGACTTCCCTGGTGGCACAGTTGTTAAGAATCCACCTGCCAATGCAGGGGACACGGGTTTGAGCCCTGGTCCGGGAAGATCCCACGTGCCGCGAGCAACTAAGCCCGTGCGCCACAATACTGAGCCTGCGCTCTAGAGCCCACGAGCCACAACTACTGAGCCCGTGTGCCACAAGTACTGAAGCCCGCGCACCTAGAGCCCGTGCTCCACAACAAGAGAAGCCACCGCAATGAGAAGCCCCACGCCGCAACAAAGAGTAGCCCCCGCTCACCGCAACTAGAGAAAGCCCTCACGCAGCAAAGACCCAACGCACCAAAAATAAATAAATAAAATTTAAAAATAAATAAATAAAGGCTAACATTTAATAAGAGTGTCTTGGGTACCAGGCATTGTGCCAAGTTCTTCACATGGGTAGATTATCTCATTTAATCCTTACAACATACAGTAAGGGAGATACACCATTAGCCTCATTTCTCAGGTGAAGACGTTGAGGCTTAGTGACGCTAAGTAACTTGCACGGGGCTACACAGCTACCAAGTGGAGGCCAGAATTTGTACCCCGTCAGTACGTGACTCCAGAGCCCTGCTTGCAGCCACTGTGCTGTGCTGGCTCCATGAGCAAAGAAACTGGCTAGGAGGAAACCAAATTCCAGAAGCCCCAGGCGCCTGCTTGCTCTCACCAACCAAGACTCTCCCCCTACCTTCAATGTCTTAGAGCCCACGGTGACGCCTGTCTGCAACATGCCATCCGCTATGCCCAACCGGTCCATGTTCAGGAGGAAAGGAGTCACCAAAGTCACATACGTGGCTCCTGACCACTTCTTGAGAAAATTTAGAGCCCATGTTTCGGTGGATCCACCAACACTGTCGAGAATAAAATCAAACCTGGAGAGAAAGAATCAAATCAAAACATCCTGGTCAGCCTTTATCCAGGGCTCCAAGCCGCCTTCACTCCCAGCGCCAGTTAGCTACAGGGTTTGTTTCTGTGACAGCTCGCAGACGGCAGGGGGTGGATGCCCGGACAAAGGAGAAAAGGGCACACCCACTTACTGGATCTCTGGGTTTTCTCCACCGTAAGTCAATGTCATTTTTTTAAATCATAAAATCATATTATTTTCAAATACTTTAAGAATGACTTAAACAAGTGGTTTTCAACCGAGGGTGATTTTGGCCCCCAGGAGACATATAAGGCAATGTCTAGAGACATTTTTAGTTGTGACCATTGGGGGAGGCGGTGGGAAGGGGGTACTGGCATCTAGAGGCCAGGGATGACGATAAACATCCTACAACGCACAGAACAGCCCCTCACAACAAAAAATTATCCAGCCCAAAATGTCAGTAGTTGAGAAACTAAGGCTGCCAAGGCTGAGAAACCCTGACTCAAGCTTTATAGAAAACTGCAAAGCTATCCATCCAATGTGAAGTCAAAGTACTCTTTCGTTCACTTGAGAATACTTGAGAGAAAAGTGTATTAGGTTTTGACCCACACAAGTCATTTGCTTGTATCCCCTCCACAATCAGAACTGCTTGTAGAAGCATCCTCTTCACCTTATGGAACTTTCTTCTTTTGGTTTCATGCACATCAGCACAAAGCAAAAGAGAAATCAACAGCCTGCTCTCGGTCTTCAGCTCTGCTCTAACATGCCAAAAAAATGCAGTCATAATGGAATGCACAGGAACTGACAGATATTCAGCTCCTGAAATCTAACCTAAAATTGCTTAAAGGGGATAGAACCCAATGAAGCTTTAAAATACTTTAGAAAATAAAGATCTGTTTAGAGAATGCATGCTTATATATTAAGCAAATTAACAGAGGAATTCCTTTTTGGTAAGTCCTTTTTCCCTCCTAAATTCATCTGGATGAACGTCAAAGCTTCTAAAACCAGCTCTGGCCAACTTTGTGGCTCTTGAGTTCTTTCATGGGACTAAAGAAGGGCAAATAAAAATGAAAAGATATGAAGTGCAGGAGAATGACCTTACTAGATGACTATTCTCACTAGAAAAGAACAGAAAAATTCTTTATGAGTTTACGTTTCTGCTTAAGTTTCTACTTTTAAGTTCCTATTTCATTCCCAAATTTTGGATAAACAAACACGATGGCACTTAATTTAGATAAAACTTAAGGGCAGCCTGGTATTACAGAACTGGCACTGCCTGCAAAAAGAAGTCCAGAGACCAGGCTGTAGACCCAGCTCTCCCACTAATGATTAAGTGGCATGACCCTGAGCATGAAAAAAACTCCTAAATCCTCTGCCCCTTATTTTCTCGACTATAATGCCATAGAGAAGGACTGAAGGATTTCAAAGCCCTTTCCTGCTGTAAAATCCTAGGATTCAAATCCAAAAGGCTGCTATTTGGAAAGAGAAACACATTTATTCTAGGTGGATTAAGAGGCCAGCCTCCAGGCAGAAGTTACAAAGATCAATTTTAACTAAAGCGATCATTAAAAAAACAATAGCCTGCATTTGCGAGCTGGTGAGGTCCCCTGACTGGACAAGAGCAAGCAGAAGGGGCAAGGCCGCCGGGCGGAGACTCGGAGGAAGAGAGTGAGGTGCAGGGTGGGAGGCTAGCCTGGGTGCGCTCTCGCCTTCACCCGTCAGGGTCTCTATTCTCTGGCAAAAGGTTCCAGACATGCAAAAAACTCAAGGTGGATGGGGGTAAAGGGTTGGCGGGCCTTGGCCTGTCTCTGCTGCTATTCCTAGAAGCAGCGGAAGAGAGGTGATTGACCGAAACTACCACTATCTGGAAGCCTCGGTCCTGCCACACAGGCAGGGATCTCCTCAAGGGACAGCGTTAGTCCTCAAATGTGCCATAGAGCGTGTTCCTGCCACAGGGGCTTTTACATTGGGTGTTATCCCACCTGGAACAAGTGTTCCTCTCCTAGATTCCCTCGACAAGTCATTAAACAAATATTGACTGTAGGTCACTACACCATCCCGGGGTGGAGGGGGACACAGCAGGGAACAAGACCCCTGCCCCCAACAAAAAGAAGTCCTATCCTCCTGGCTTGCTCCCAAAGCCTCTGCCCAAATGCCTCACTTAGAGGCATTCTTCAACCACACCATCGCAAACAGCCTCCTCCTTCTAAAACAGCCTTTCTTTCCCCCTTTCGCTGCATCAGTGTTCTCGAGAGCACTAACCACTAGAATACAAGCCCACGAAAGGGAGCAATGTGTCTTGTTCGCCACTGTGTCTTAGCCTGTGCTTAGAACACTGCCGAGCAGGAAGGGACATTCCATAAAGAGCTCCAGGACGATGAGTGGCCGGCTGCTCCCGGCTGTACAGCCAAACATCTACTGTTGGGAGTTGGGGTGCTGGCTGGGAGTCTGGGCTGTGTCAGATAGGGGCTCCCTTTGTCTCCTTTTTTTTTTAACCCATGAAAATATACTTCTACTTAAAGTGGGCAAGAATAATTAGCTTCTGAAAACTAATTTAAAAAAGGAAAAATCTTTGAAATAGAAGCAGTAAACAGTTTTCCAAATACTCCTCAGGCACGCTCTCCGCTGCAGCTTTGCCTGGGCTGGGTGAAGACCAGATTCCTAAGCACCCCTGTCCCTGCCCGAGCCACAGTCAGGATGGACAGGGCCTGAGAGAATTCCTGAATCCGCTCTCACTTGGTACACTCCGTCAGACCACAGCCTGGCATTCATCAGACGCACCGAGAACATCCACGGAGTCCCATTACTGATATCTATACTGCCTTTGCTTCTCTGAAACCCTCATTATGAAGCCAAAACACTAATCACGTATTTCACGTACTGCTCTATGTTCTCCTTGTGGTGTCAAATGCCCCTGGAGGGAATACACTTCCAATTTTGCCTTCGGACCTATTACACATGAGCAATAAAAGGAAGTTAACTTAAAAATTAGCAAAAGGGGGCTTCCCTAGTGGCGCAGTGGTTGGGAGTCCGCCTGCCGATGCAGGGGACGCGGGTTCGTGCCCCGGTCCGGGGGGATCCCGCATGCCACGAAGCGGCTGGGCCAGTGGGCCGTGGCCGCTGGGCCTGCACGTCCAGAGCCTGTGCTCCACGGCAGGGGAGGCCACAGCAGTGGGAGGCCCGCGTGCCGCAAAAAAAAAAAAAAATAGCAAAAGGCTAGGTAGGCAAAATGTCTTCCTCGGTACAAATTACATTCCACGATCGTGCTGTATTAACATCTGGAGTTAAAACAGAAACCAACCCAAATAACCTCTGGAGACATGGAGTGTTCTCATAGATTCTTATCTAAGACTCCAACATGACAGTAAGGCCACCCAACCATCTCAGGCTTGCATTATCAGCTGTCTTTGTTCCCACCTTCCCAATATGAACATTGTTTGAATACATACGGCTTTAAATATTTCAACCGCTCTTCCATATTTCCGGATTTGTAATCAATTACATCATCTGCCCCGAGCTTCCTTACAAGTTCACTGGCATCCTGAGAGCAGACTGCTGTCACGTGAGCATCCCATGCTTTCATTACCTGCCCAAAAAAGGAAAAAAAGGGGGGGAGGGGAGTAGAAAAACTGAATTAAATAAAAAATAGTTGGCACCATGTATACATATATCAGGTTAATCTCTAGACAATTCTAAGTGCTCTGTCTTAACAAGAGCTACAGGAAGCTATCTGCCAGAGACTAGTAAAATGATTAAACTTTTGTTCACTAAGAAAAATCCAAGAAATAGATCTCATTTTCCCTGGACCAGACAGTTAGTCGCCTTGCTGTCACGAAGTTATAACCAATCCAATTACAGAAGGGCTCAGTGCCTCACCGGCATCAGAAAAGACAGGAGTTGATGGCCTTAAGCTCAGCATTTTCAATGATGACAAAGGAAAATGGGAAAAAAAAAATCATGTCCTCAGAAGATGAATACTTAAAATGCGCCCAAAACATAAAAACGCAACATCTCTTCATTTGCATCTCCGGTAAGTGTTAGTATAATCTTGAGTCAGACAACTGGGTAATCAGGTACTGGGTAATAAATGAAAGGTGCTCTTAAAAAGAGGGGAAGAAGGGACTTCCCTGGTAGTCCAGTGGTAAAGAATCCATCTTGCAATGCAGGGGACACGGGTTTGATCCCTGGTCGGAGAACTAGCAATCCATGTGCCGCGGGGTGACTAGGCCCGTGCACAACTGCTGAGTTCGCACACCTCAACAAGAGAGCCTGTGAGCCGCAAACTGCGGAACATACGCGCCACAACTAGAGAGAGAAAACCCACAAGCCACAACTAGAGAGAGGCCCACATGCCACAACTAGAGAGAAGCCCGCGCTCTGCAAGTAAGACCCACCACAGCCAAAAAAAAAAAAAGAGGGGAAGAAAACATGGCCATTTTTTTTTTTTTTTTTTTTTTTGCGGTACGCGGGCCTCTCACTGTTGTGGCCTCTCCCGTTGTGGAGCACAGGCTCCGGACGCGCAGGCTCAGCGGCCATGGCTCACGGGCCCAGCCGCTCTCGGCATGTGGGAACTTCCTGGACCGGGGCACGAACCCGTGTCCCCTGCATCAGCAGGCAGACTCTCAACCACTGCGCCACCACGGAAGCCCCATTTTACTTTTAAAACATGCATCAGGTCCTCTCCTTTGGAGTAAAAAGACCTAAATAAATGGTTTGGAGGATTTAAAATGCAGATACCTTATATTTTAAAAATAATATATTTTAAAATAACTAGACTTAAAAAAAAAGGATTCAGGATTAAGTATCCAGAAAGCATCATGCTCCAAAATTACTACAGTTCCTTTCTATAATGACAATTTGATAGAATTAAAAGGGAGCCATCATCAGCAAAATTTGAGAACAGTTACTTGAAGTTCACTGAGAAATTTTCAAAGGGGCAGTTATAGGTCATAACAAATCAGCTGTTTTCTCACTCCTGTCCTCAATACCAATTTCCTGAACTTCCCTAATATAAGTTGCAGAGGTTCACTAGAATATACGAGATCTGTGTTTGTTCTGTTCACTACTGAATCCCCATTCTGTGGTACACACAGATGCTGGAGATCTGTTAAAAACAAAAAACAATAAAGGATTTAAAAACTACTCACAATCTTATCTCTCACTTTTAAAAAGTAATACTGACCAAGGAATATGCCCTGGAAATCTGAGGGGAATTAAAACATTTAGGGACTGACATGATACATGATAGTTTAAGTTTATGGGCCACAAACAGAGACACTTGAGTATAATGACATGTTGCTTTAGCAAGTCCCAAACTAAATTCAAATATGTGAAGAATACAATCCAAGATAACCATCCAGTATCTGTATAAAAAAAGAAACTGTCAAGGAAAAAGGAAATTGTGTTCTAAGCACCTACATTTGTGTTTTCCTTAAACAGTATTAAATCCTAAGAATCTGTCATATCTTGAAACAGTTCAATGAATTTTTTTCCAAATTTCTAGATTTTCCTCTCCCACTTAGAACTATCTAATATCTTTGCACACTACTAAAAGGTTTTAAAACAGCTTTAGTTGTTTTACTATTTTATGTAAACTAAAACACAAGTATAAGAGACGTCTGTAAGGCAGACACCACTCAGACAGAGACAGCAAGCTGGCTGCCACTCCAAAAGCTCTTCCCTGTGCCCGGTCCCCACACAAGTCACCATTACCCTGATATTTATAGTAATCACCTCCTTGCATTAAAAAAAAAAAGGTTTTATCACCCATATATGCATTCCCTAGATACCATAGTTTAGTCTTACCTACCTACCTATTGATTTATTTGACTGTGCTGGGTCTTAATTGCAGCACTCAGGATCTTCGTTGCAACATGTGGGATCTAGTTCCCTGACCAGGGATCAAACCGGGCCCCCTGCATTGGGAGTGTGGAGTCTTAGCCACGGGACCACCAGGGAAGTCCCTATCCCCTTCACTTTCTTAAAATTTATCTGTGAAAGAATCTAGGCCATGTGACCTGCAGAGTTTTTCCCACTGGAAACTCTGGAATTTCTGATTGCACACCTGGGACAGTTCTACCTGTTACTCTGTCCTCTGTATCCTCTGTTTCAATCCATTTAGTAAGACTATGAATAGTGTCTGGCAAAATTATAGGATGCATAGCATATCTGGTTGTTGCCCTTTTTATTATCTCAGTGGCTGTCTACTGGTGGTTGCAAAATGGTGATATTCTCTCTCCCTTTTTCATTTAGTAGTTGGAATACTTTTATAAAGAAACACCTCTCCTCACATATTAGTTTACTCAGGTGTACAGTTCATATAGAAAAGGGCAATAATTTTTTCCTTTCTTCAGTTTATAAAATAATAAATTGGTTTCCTATCATCTTCCAAAAGTGACCACTTTTTAAAAAATATCATCATGAACTCATGGATTTAAACATAGTTGAAGGATTTCAATTCATTGTAATTATCATTATGATTACTGAATCTCAAACTGTATTCTTTGATGATCTTTGGGAGTTTCTTCAAGTTGGCTCCCAAGTCTTTTTGACATGGCTCAACTAGTCTTTACTAACTTCCTTGCTATTAATATATTTTAGGCTCATTCTCGTACATTTTGCGCCCTAGATCTGGAATCTGCCATTTCTCCAAGGCGCTGCATTTTTTTCTGCGTGTAAGCAATGATATTTCAAGAGACAGCTTTACATACATACATATACAAAATATCTCTTGAGTTCAGATTGATACTTCCAATTCAAATTCCAGACTGTCAAGCTTTTACTTAACCTCTTTTCTGTTACATCTGTATCTCCTTTCCTCCACTCCTAAAACCCTGGTTGTCAAAGACAAAGGGGATGACAGAATTAAAATACGCCGTAAATACCCAACTGTTCCACTGTATATTACAACATAACAGTCTCTGAATAATAGTACTAATATCACTACCAATATGATTAATGAAAGGATTAAAATAATTTTAATATATGCTCTCTGTTCCTCCGCTTTTTAAAAACAGCTGTACTGTTTACCTTGTCAGAGCATATGGCTGTTACACACTATACTCTCTTTTTCTAAGCCCTCATTTAGTTTTAGTTCTACAGATAACTTTATATTTAACATTTACCACCAGTCCTTGGTTCGATGTCTCTCTAGCCATTTTAGTTTTCAGAAGCTCATTTTCTAGATTTCTCAGAAAGGGATCAGAAGAACATATTCCCCAAGTTCTTGCATGTTATTAACAGTTCGTATGTGCCCTTTAGTGTTTGGAGCCCAGTTTTGCTGTATATAAAATTCTTAGCATATTCCTTCTCAAGTGTCTTGAGTATGTTACTCCATCCCTGCTGCCTCCACTAGCATTAAAGCACTGTTGTCAAAAAGTCTGCTGATAATTGAATTTTACTTACATGTCACATGCTCTTTTTTAAAAAAAAATAACTTTTTCTTTCTTAAAAAAAAAACTGGTGTATAAAGCAGAAACTAACACACTATTGTAAAGCAATTATACTCCAATAAAGATGTTTAAAAAAAAAAAAAAAGAAGAATCGGTCCCTAAAGGGAAATGTGAAGGCAGTACTATGGAGAAACTTCCTCTACTTAACCGCTTGACTCAATTCTAGATCATAAAGACCAAGTTTGACTTTAATTATCTTTCTTTCCAAGTTCCTTTCATTATATCCTCTGTCAGCCTTGGTTTTCTCATTTGTGAAATAAGAATAGTAATGCCCACCTTATAGTTTTGTCAGAGGATTAGACATTAAAATAATTAAATGCAACCAGGATATTGTATCTAGCATCTAGTGTGTACTCAATAAAACTACTTTCCTCCCCTTGTAAAACAAACAAACAAACAACAAGCAAAAAACCTGGTGGCGCAGCAGTTAAGAATCCGCCTGCCAATGCAGGGGACACGGGTTCGAGCCCTGGTCTGGGAAGATCCCACATGCCACGGAGCAACTAAGCCCCCGAGCCACAACTACTGAGCCCACACACCACAACTACTGAAGCCCACGCACCCTAGAGCCCGTGCTCTGCAACAAGAGAAGCCACCGCAATGAGAAGCCCGTGCAACAAAGAGTAGCCCCAGCTCGCCGCAACTAGAGAGAGCCCACACGCAGCAATGAAGATCCAATACAGCCAAAAAAAAACAAAAAAAACAAAAAATGTTTTGTTTGTTTCTGCTTTTTCTTTAAGTGCCAGTAATTTTACTAGAGTTCCCCTGGATATTGCTCATTCTGGGTCCATGTTCTTAGATAAGTGCTTTGGTTATTTAATACGTAGTTTCAAATCATTTAACTTCAGGAAAGCAGGGAAGTTTCTTGAATTACTGATTTTAGTATTTGTTCTATCCCCTTGTTTAGGTTTTCTTCTTCAGAAACTCCTATTATCCATATAGCAATCTTTGTTCCTGTCTTCAATATGTGACACTTTCTCTGAATGTTTTTATCGCTTCCTTTCTTTCGTAATTTACAATTTTTCCTGTTTACACGTTCTGTTTCTATCAGGCCAGCATTATGTGTTGTTTGTTATTGAGTTCCTTCTAGTTTAGTCTTCATTGCTAAATAATTTTTTTTACTTTTTTCCTGAGTTTTCCAATTATGATTTATTTCATTCTTTCATGCTCTCTATCGTATTTTTTTAGATATATTAATTTATTTTTAATTTATTTATTTATTTTTGGCTGCATTGGGTCTTTGTTGCCGTGCAGGCTTTCTCTAGTTGTGATGAGCGGGGGCTACTCTTCATTGCCATGCGCAGGCCTCTCATTGCGGTGGCTTCTCTTGTTGTGGAGCACAGGCACTAGGCGCACAGGCTTCGGTAGTTGTGGCACACGGACTCAGTAGTTGTGGCTCATGGGCTCCAGAGCGCAGGCTCAGTAGTTGTGGCGCACGGGCTTAGTTGCTCCGTGGCATATGGGATCTTCCTGGACCAGGGCTCGAACCTTCTTAACCACTGCAATACCAGGGAAGCCCTCTATCGTATTTTTAATTGTTTTTTTAGCTTGTTTTTGAAATTGCAGGTTTCATTTTGATGTTTTCCAATGTGTTTTGTCTGTACATATATTATTCTACCTTGATATTTATCTATTACTCAACTGTTTAATCTTATTAAAATATGTTCATTGTGAAACATAACACACAAAGTGCATGGAATATAAATGTACAGCTTAACAAATTATTATAAAGCAAATACTATTTTAAGCATCACTCAAGATTAAGAACTAGAACATCTCCTCACCTCCCCCTCCCAGTCAAACCCCCCCCCCACTCCCTTAGAAGTAATAACAACTATCAGGAGTTCTACATGAGCTTCCCCTCGCCTTTTTGTAAAGAGATTTACTATCTAGATAAGCAGCCTTAACACTATTGTATAGTTTCACCAGTTCCTGAGTGTCATTAAATGGAACCATATAAGGTGTACTCGTTTCTGACTTCTTCCTACTTGTAAGATTCATCTACTTCATTGCACACAACTATAGTTTGTTTCCATGGCTGTGTAACGTCCCAGTGTAAGCAGATACTGCAACTTACTTCCCCATTTTACTGCTGATGGCCATCTGAGTTGTTTCCAGTTGGGGGATAATACATATAACTCTGGTACATAGCTTTTGGTGAACATGCATGTACAGTTGACCTTCTGTATCCAAGAACTCCACATTGTTGAATTCAACCAACAAACCAGGGATTGAAAATATTTGGGAAAAAAAGTTGAAAGTTCCGAAAAGCAAAACCTGAATTAACAGTACACTTGCAACTATTTACAGAGCATTTACATTGTGTTTAGGTATTACAAGTAATCTAAAGAATATTTAAATTATACAGGAGGATGTGTGTAGGTTATACACAGATACTATGCCATTTTATATAAGGGACTTGAGCACCCGTGGATTTTGGTATCCAAGGGGATCCTGGAACCAATCTGAGGTTGGTTCTGAGGTTGGTATACTGAGGGATGACCATATGCCTATCTACAGAGTACATTCGTAAAACTGTTAGGTCGTCATAGAGCAATTTATATTCAGAGTTACCAGATGGTGCCAAATTATTTTCCGAACTGGTTGTACCAATTACACTCTAACCAGCAGGGCATGATATTTCTCTTTTTCTCCCTCCCTTCCTCCCTCTTTTCCTTTCTTCCATTTACTTATTCATTAACCCACATTTACTGACAATCTGTGGACTAGGCCCTGGGTATCTGTCTTAGTCCATTTGGGCTGCTATAACAACATACCACGGACTGGGTACTTTATAAACAACAGAAACGTATTTCTCACAGTTCTGGAGGCTGGAAGTCTGAGATCAAGGTGTCAACACCTTGATGTGTTCAGAGCCCTCTTCCTGGTTCATAGCCAGTGCCCTCTCTGTGTCCTCACATGGTAGAAGGGCTAAGGAGCTCTGCTGGGCCTCTTTAATAAGGGCATTAATCTCATTCACGAATGCTCTGCCCTCATGACCTAATCACTTCCCAAAGGCCCCAATACCATCACTTTGGGCATCAGGACTTCAACATATGAAGTTTGGAGGGACATAAACATTCAGACCATAGCAGTATCTAATGGTGAATTAGAAAGAAGGCAAGGTGTGAATCTCCTGGGAGTCCTTTCCCCTCTCTCCCAATTCAGTGAGCAGGTGGATGAGAAACTCCAGCACTATCCTGGTCCTCAAAAGGTCTGAGGCAGGGTCTAGGGAGGAGGATAGCACCCAAAGTCTCCCTCCCCTAAAGCCATGTGGCAGAGCCTCTGAGTGCGCTCACTAGCCCCTATTGGGGAAAGGGCCTCTCCCCTCATCCTGAGCGAGGCTCAATCAAGCCTGCTCTCCCAGCAGCCGGCCAGTTAAACATGTGACCACAATGGGAACAGCCACTAGATGCCATCCCGTTCCTAGAGGCTTGGGGCACTTTGCTTTGTTTGTTTTGTCTGAGGTAAAATTTACACAAAATTGATCATTTTAACAATTTTAGAGTGTATAATTCAGTGGCTTTTAGTACAATGTTGTGCAACTATCACCACTATCTAATTCCAGAACATTTTCCTTACCCCAAACATAAACCCACACCCATCAAGCAGTCATTCCCCATTCCCTCTTCCCCCAGCCCCTGGCAACCACTAATCCGCTTTGTCTCTATGGATTTGCCTCTTCTGGACATGACATAAATGGAATCATATAAAAATGTGACCTTTTGTGTCTGAATTCTTTCACTGAGCATAATGTTTTGAAGGTTTATCCATGTTGTATCATGTGTCAGGATTTCACTCCTTTTGATGGCTAAATAACATTCCATTGTGTATATATACCACATTTTGTTTTTCTATTCGTCAGTTGGTACATTAGGGTTGCTGCCATTTCTTTGTCCGTTATGAATATTGATGCTATGAACATTTGTATGTAAGTTTTTGTTTGAACATAGGTTTTCATTTCTCTTGGGTATATACCTAGAAATGGAATCGCTGGGTCATAGGGTAATTCTATGTTCAACATAGAATTAAGAATTTTAAGAAACTGCCCAATTGTTTCCCACTGTAGCTGCACCATTTTACATTCCCACTAGCAATATATGAGGGTTTCAATTTCTCTACATCCTTGCCAACACTGTTACTTTCCATTTTTTTAATAGCCATCCTAGTAGGTGTGAAGTGATATCTCACTGGGTTTTCTTTTAACTGAAGTGTAGTTGATTTACAATAGTGTGTTAATATCAGGTATTCAGGGGTTTTTTGCATATTATATTCCATTATAAGTTATTAGAAGATATTGGGTATAATTCCCTGTGCTACACAGTAAATCCTTGTTGCTTATCTATTTTATGGATAGTAGTTTGTATCTATTGATCCCATACTCCTAATTTGTCCCTTCTCCCCTCCCCTTTGGTAACCATATGTTTGTTTTCTATGTCTGTGAGTCTGTTTCTGTTTTGTATATAGATTCATTTGTATTACTTTTTTTTAGATTCCACATATATGTGATATCATATAGTATTTATCTTTCTCTGACTTATTTCACTAAGCATAATATTCTCTAGGTCCATCCATGTTGCTACAGATGGCAATATTTCATATTTTATGGCTGAATAACATTACTTTGTGTATACATACATACACATACACACACACACACACACACACACACACACACACCTCCTTAAGCCAATCATTCAATTGCGGCTTTGATTTGCATTTCCCTAATGACTAATGATGTTGAACATCTTTCCATCGGCTTACTACCCATTTTTATATCTTCTTTGAAGAAATGTCTATTCAAGTCCTTTGTTGATTTTTTAACTGGATTGTCTTTTTGTTGTTGAGTTGTGAGAGTTCTTTACATATTCCGGATACCATACCTTTATTAGATAAGTGGTTTGTAAATATCTGCTCCTATTCTGTGTGTTGTCTTTTTACTTTCTTGATAGTATCCTTTGATGCACAAAAGTTTTGAATTTAATCAAGTCCAATTCATCTAATTTTTTCCTCTTTTGCTTGTGCTTTTGCTGTCATCTCTAAGAATCTATTGCCAAACCCAATGTATGAAGATTTACTCCTATGTTTCCCTCTAAGAGTTTTATGGTTTTAGCTCTTACATTTAGGTCTTTAGCCCAGTTTGAATTAGTTTTCACATATGACGTGAGGTAGAGGTCCAACTTCATCCTTTTGCATGTGCATCTAGTTGCCCCAGTACCATTCACTGAAAAGACTATTCTTTCCCCTGTTTAATGGTCTTGCCACCCAGGTAAAAAATCAATTGGCCACTGGGACTTCCCTGGTGGTCCAGTGGTTAAGAATCTGTGCTTCCACTGCAGGGGGGCACGGGTTGGATCCCTGGTTGGGGAACTAAGATCCTACTTGCCGCATGGTGTGGCCAAAAATAAAATAAAATAAACCTTTAAAAAGTAAATCAACTGACCATAGGTTTATTTCTGGATGCTCTATTCTGTTCCATTGATCTATATATCTATCTTTATGCCAGTACCACTGTTTTGATTACTGTAGTTTTGTAAGTAAGTTTCAAATTAGAGAAGTGTGAGTCCTCCAATTTTGCTCTTTTTCAAGATGGTTTGGCAATTTGGGGTCCCTTGCGATTCCATATGCATTTTAGGTTCAGCTTGCTCATTTATGCAAAAAAAAGGCAGCTGCCATTTTGATAAGACTGCCCTGAATCTGTAGGTCACTTTGGGGGAGTATTGTCATTTTTATACAGCATTTTGGCTACTGCATTTCTATATATATTTTAGAACCAGCTTATCAATTTCTACAGAATTGCAAACTTCCATCCACTTTCACTGCCCATGGTCTTCCTCCTTAAAAGCTTTCCTACATTTGTTATACAGGCCAGCCACAAACTCACTCATATATTAAACCACTGGAAAGGTAAACACTTCCTTCTACATTAGAAAATTTCCTTCTTAGAAGAGCAAGCTGAAATCACAATGAATGTAATTTCTCTCACCTTTCAAGGAAAAATAGTTCACAATATATAAATTTATAAATTCATGAAAATAATAATCTTCTTATTCACAAGATAAAGAAATTGTCTTACCTGTATAGCAAAAGTACCAACTCCACCTGAAGCACCCAAGATTAAAACACTGCAATGCAAAAATACTATAACTAGTGAAAATATTAAGCCAACATAACTGGATAAACAAACAAGACGTTTTCAACATGTAACTGGCTTAAAGATAATCCCCAAAGCAAACAAAATCATTCAGCTTCCCAAGATTCTACTACACAAGGATTTTTTAGGTTCACCAAGAACCTATAAGTGCTTAAAGTTAGACATACTATGAACTCTTTGCCAAGAATACAATATACCAAAAATACCAATGATTTGTATTTTTTAAAGTAGCTCAGATGCTGCTTGGTAACATCTGTCTTACAATTTTTCTAGGCTTAAATTACCGTAGCTTTCTCTATAAGAGGGAGCTTTGGGATCCTTTTTAGTGTGTTACAGTATATTCAGTTGCTCTCTAAGAAAAATCACATTCCTGACCACATTCTTGCCAAAGTGGAATAAACGTCTTTTGTTCAGACATGTCCCATCACACTCACCAGCTTTCATAAATGGAAACCAATCTTATCTTCAATTTGGCTTCTTGTTAAGCAGATGAATCTGTTCTGTCAGCACAAACATGCTTGTGCTCCAGGTTTTTACCATGTTTCCTGACTGTATGTAGTCTTCCTGCCTCTCTAGACCAAGGATGTGCAGCCTGGAGTTTGTGGAAGAGTGCTGGTGAGAGCTGTGACGGTGTGAACCCTGTGAAATTGTGAACTGACTGAAATAACACGCAAAATTTGGTGAGATCGTGCATATGTGCATCGGGGAGAAGAAGGATCCAGACTTATCATCAATTTCCCAAAGGAGGCATGATTCAAAAGAAAATCACTAGTCGAGAATCACGGCTTTACATATTCTCACATTTTATTCTGAATTAAGCTAGAGCTCCAGTGAACTGCCTTCCCCAGACTGCATAGATTCAGGTCCTCAGAAAATTGTTTGTACTGAACTGCACTTTGGTGTTCTGTTACCAGTCTAGGCTGAGAGACATTATAAAAAGTGTCCGTTTGATATTTGACACTACATTAGCTAAGGAGATACTGTTGAGAGAATTCTTCCTGAGAATTCTCTTTATGAGTGCCCACAGGAAAAAAACATTTTTCTGAAGACTAAGTTGGTGGCAGTAGCTACGCTTCTACTTATCTGTCACTGCAAATTGTGTAACTGCAGGCTGTGGGTCCCTCTTTGACTTGGCTGCTGGAAAGCACAAGCAGTTTTGTCACCTATCTCAATCAGGTACACCTGGAACATACATTCTGTCTACAATCTTACCCCTAGTTTCATTTTATTTTTTTTCTCTCTTACCCAAATCACAGAAGGCTGGTTGTCACCCTTTAGATCTTAGAAGTTATTAGTAATATTTGTAAGCCAGCTATTCCCTTTGAAATTACCACCAAATTACCATCAAATGGAATTAAGACAGGTCTTTTTGAAAATGATGTCCCTTTTAGAAGTTACTTTTCATTTCATGGAATTATAAATTGTGAAGAATAAAAGAAACTTTAAAGATCAACTCCTCCAAAATCCTTCAATTCACACATTTAATAGCTTTAATGCTTCCTAAATGGGGGCACGGTGGGGGAGGGGAGAAGCACTAAGACTGCTTCTCAGATACATCCCAAAATTAGTTCATCCGTGGGATATTATACCCTCTTATTTTGGCACATTCTTATAAAATGTAAGTAGTCAAACTCTCAGTTAAGTTGTTCACAATCTAATCTTTTTTGCAACTCCGACTTCCTCTATTTCTAGAACAGAACTCTCCGCCCGAGCCTCCCTAGTCCCCTCACTCGGAACCCCAAGTCCCATGCACGCTGGCCCACACCTCAGGCTCTCAAATGCCTTTCACTGCCTGCTGAGGTCTCCCTTCCCTCAAAGGCTCAAATCCCAGTTTGCCTGCGCAATACCCTAGAGATAGCCCTGAGCCTGATATCCATGTCCGCATTTGGCATTGGACACATTGTTAACTTTCATTCACATGCTTGCTGCCCAGGCCATTCTTCAAGACTCTGAGGACAGAGACCTCATATTACACCCAGCACCAGCCATACTACCCTGGGTGTAGCAGATGCCTGATCAATGTTGCTTGACTTTAAAAATCATCTAGGGACTTCCCTGGTGGCGCAGCGGTTGAGAATCCCCCTGCCAATGCAGGGGACATGGGTTCGATCCCTGGTCCGGGAAGATCCCCCATGCCACAGAGCAACTAAGCCCATGCGCCACAACTACTGAGCCTGCGCTCTAGAGCCCACAAGCCACAACTACTGAGCCCGAGTGCTGCAACTACTGAAGCCCATGTGCCTAGAGCCCGTGCTCCGCAACAAAGAGAAGCCACCGCAATGAGAAGCCTGCGCACCGCAACCAAGAGTAGCCCCCACTCGCCACAACTGGAGAAAGCCCGCACACAGCAACAAAGACCCAATGCAGCAAAAAGAATAATAATAATTAAATAAATAAAAATAATCGAAATCAGCATTATATCCCACAATTAACAACAATTGCTACTACCTCAAATGAGGGAATCACCTGGCTATTTGAAAGACTGCATTAAAATTTCTTCCAATAAAGAAAAGCTTGAAATGAATTTCTAATTCTCACCCTGAGAATTAAGAGGATACCAAACACAATGGCTGCTTAAGGATCCAATGGCCAGACACATCTCCAACTCATTATTGTCAATTCATAGCTTCTCTATAACTCTTGATTCAAAGCAGTCTCACTCCTCCACATGAAAAAGCAAAAATGTGTTTCTTAGCAGTTCTTGGTGGAAGAGGGAGTGGTTCTGCATTAGCAGCTTCAGTTCCTGATGGTGCCACTTGACGGCGCCCGCGAGTGCAAAACAGGCAAGGAGCAAGCCCAAAGAAGTACTACAGACAGGTCAGTTTGTGAAGCACCCCTGGGGGCACACCATTCATTCTCTGGTCATGCAAACTCCATGTTTTGTGTAGGTTCAACCAGGGCCTGTACTTTTCTTTAAACAAAGAAAGTCCCCAAAACGGACAGCAGGCAAATATATTTTTCAAGCCAGCAATAAGTCAGGTGGTCCTCCATGGTTTGAAGCCCTATGGCTGAAGGAACTATTCTTGTACTCTTCAAAGCACTTTCAATACAACGGGAAAATACTGCTGTTGCTTACCCCTGTGGCCCTTCACTTCATAGTGGGAATACTTTCTACCCAGCTTGCTATAATGGTCGTGAAATACATTCAAACTTCACCGAAGTAGTAGCCTATTTGTAGAGTGAAGAAAGGTGTACCGCTGTATCTTCTACGTATTGCTTATCGGTTTATAAAGAGTAAGGGCCCAGGAAATACTCTCTTTACAGAAAGCACTATAATTCAAAATTGCCAAGAATTTTAGTCACATTCTTCTCTTACTTCCTAAGTCCACCCGCACAGCTTCTTTGGCAGTCAGTGGGAACTGCACTGTGGCAGATGTAAAAATATGAGATGGCTTTCCTGGTGGTGCAGTGGTTAAGAATCCACCTGCCAATGCAGGGGACGTGGGTTCGAGCCCTGGTCCGGGAAGATCCCACGTGCTGCGGAGCAACTAGTTTCCTTTCCATGACTGAGTCACTTTGTGTTTAGTATCTGGGCACCCAAGTCCTCTACAATCACATTTTTCAGTATCACAATCTTACGAGACAAGGCATCAACACCCTAATTGCCTTACGCATAAAAAATATATGAAACATACTACAAAACAGCAGGCGATCCAGAAGTAGGGAATTGCCTTTCAAATTTCTACATTCTGGCTAAGCCCCAGAAATCTCTGAATGCCAGGGCCAGATATCTAGAGACCCGGGATCTAGTCACAACTCTCTCATTAACTGAATCTCTAGGCCTCAGATTCATCAGCTATGAAATGATAATCACAGAGGTGTACTCTAGGTGTTAGTGAATGAGAATTGGCATTTTCAATCTAATTTAAGCTTATATTTAGTTTCTCCACCTTTCTAACATAGACGTGTATGACCTTCACGATTCCCCCCAGACCACATACTTGTAATGGGGAAAAAAAAGTCACAAGAGTAGAGTGCCCTTCATTAAGTCCTAATGGCTCCGAAACAAAGCTGATTTAAATACGGCTAAATCTTCCATCAGTAGAAATAAATGGTCTTTAAAAGATAAGGATGATGCTGAAAATGTATAAACTCATCTTTTAGTTTCACATACTACTTTTAAATCTGGAGGAAAAATGGGTGAAAGATAGCAAGGCATATCATAATATGCTAAATTTATTCCCTTAAGTGAGAAACTTAATCTGAATAAGGGGAATAGAATTACAAAATAAATCAACCAAACATGACTAAGACAGCCCGGGTTTGTGTGTCTCCTTCTTCTACTCCTCCGTAATTCATGCAGACATTCCCCAATTTACAGAAGAGTTCATGTGTAAATTAGTTGTTCAGAACTTTAAACACATTTTCCCATGAAAACAAAGCTATTTATACATCTTGGCAAGATGCCCAGGGTAGCCCTTAAAAAAGGTTTAGTTAACCCATAATGGACCAAGAACCTTATACACAGTATAACGATGGTTCTGGGGGACGTGTACTCAGAATTTCAACCTGGGGTACTGGGAACACATCTCCCCAAATGGGACAGGCAGTGGGAACCATTCCAAGACACTGGTTCCTTCCATCTGGTGCAAAACAGAGGAAGGAAGACAGAGGGAAGGCTCATTTATGATGGCAACACGAGAATGGATGAGAGAAGTAGCATGGTCAGGGGAGGTTTATCATGGAAGTGACAGGATTCAGGAAGTGCCACCTGAACATAAGGCACCTTAGCGGACTGAATATTTTAAGCTGAAGGAATTCGAGAAACAGCATGTGAGGGAAGGACTCTCTGATCTTCTCCCATGAAGCTGGTCCTAAGACCCTCGTGTGAGAGGTGTACGCCCTATACCTGGAGGAAAAGAGAACCTTATCTCCAAGATGGGACACAGTGAGGACTCAGAACTAACAGGCCTTGCTAAGTTTTCTCAGTGTTCTACACTTGGCGCATGTTTGTCCTATCACTTTTTTTTTCACGACTCTCCACTCTTCATCAAAGCTGGCATAAAAATGTTCAGGTTTAAAAATGGAAACAGGGACTTCCTTGGCGGTCCAGTGGTTAAGACTCTGTGTTTCCAGTGCAGGGGGCACGGGTTCCATCCCTGGTTGGAGAAGTAGGATCCCACATGCGGCGCGGCCAAAATATTAAAAAAAAAAAAAAAAAAAAAGGAAACAGACTTACAGATACAGAGAGCAAATAGGTGGTTACCAGAAGGGAAGGAGACTTGGGCAAAATAGGTGAAGGGGATTAAGAGATAAAAACTTGCAGCTGTTGAGAGTCCGCCTGCCGATGCAGGGGACACGGGCTCGTGCCCCAGTTCGGGAAGATCTCACATGCCGCGGAGCGGCTGGGCCCGTGAGCCATGGCCGCTGAGCCTGCGCGTCCGGAGCCTGTGCTCCGCAACAGGAGAAGCCACAACAGTGAGAGGCCCGCGTACCGCAAAAAAAAAAAAAAAAATTTACAGTGATAAAATAAGTCATGGGGATGTAAAATACAGCATAAGGAATACAGTCGATAATACTGTAATAAGTTTGTATGGTGAAAGATGGTTACTGGACTTGTGGTGACCGTTTTGTAATACATTTGATTGTCGGATCATGTGTCGTACACTTGAAACTAACATAATACTATATGCCAACTGTACTTCAATTAAAAAAAAATGCTCAGGTTTAACCACTTCTTTGGGTCTTCATTTCCTTATAAAGGCTCCCATGTTGCATAAAACTTACAAACAAATAAATGTGTATGCTTTTCTCTTGTTAATTTATCTGCCTTTTGTTACCGGGGCCCCGGCCAAGACTTAAAAGAGCAGAGGAAAGATATTTTTCCTCCCCTACAGAGCCAGTGAAGCTTAAGCTTCAGTCCCTCCCACTTACACAAGGCCTGGAGAAGAGCCCCACCAATGTATCTGAATGGACATGTAAGCAGATAGGGTAGGGGATCCCCAGAGAAAGAGAACCAGGCCGGGCTTTCTTGACAGAAGAGAAGCCATTTTTTGGCCTAAACCATTTTGTGATATAAGCCTGGCCACAAGGCTTGCCCTTGAACAGGTCTTAGTAATTAACGATCTTAAGGGAACAAAAGAATGCAGAAATAACTCTTATCAGGCAAGAAAGTAACAATAGCAAAGATAGTATGTCAGTTGTAATGACTCCCAGTTCTGTCAATGATAAAGATTAGCCTGAAGTGCTCAACCACCAGACGAACTGGAACGTAAGGGATGATGATGTTGCCCTTTTCTGACCCTTGTGCCTTCAATCAACTAAAGGCCAAGCCCCTTCATGAATATTCATGTTCTCTTAGCTTAAAACTTACCCAATTTTGCTGTTTGGAGAGAGACTGCTTTGGGAAAGAGCCCCACCATTCTCCTTACTTGCTGCAAGTGATAATATTACAAGTCCTTCCTTCTCCTTATCTTTGGCGTGGTTGTGTCTTTTGGCTTGATACCCACCAAGAGGCGAACCGAGTTTTAGGGTAACAGACGTATGCTTTTGTAAAACTTGCAAAAGTAAGATATGCTAATGAAGGCTAGAAGAACATGGCACGCCAAAATATGCCACTTACGCATAAGAATTATTCAGAGCTGAAGGCAACTGAGAAGAAGTTGGCGTAAGAAATCTCTGTACTCCCCCTATTTGCCTAAAAGCAGGACAGAAGTTTACAAAGGTGCTTGCTTTACTCTTTACCAAGGACAAAGGTTAATCCCTGGAGATAACTGTAGACCCTTATCAATGGAGGAGGCACCAATTTAAATCTGCATAACTAACTTTATTCTTGCTTTTCCTGGTAAACTTTCCACAACTGGCCTTCCCTACACTCCTCTATCTTTTGTCTTGAACTAAAAGATGGCATTTTGGCCTGAATTCTAAGCTAACTCTTTGAGTTACTCATTTTTCCTGGGTATCTCTCGTGTATACGTGAGGTGCACATGTTAAGAAACTTCTGTTTGTTTTTCTCTTGTTTCCCTGTCTTCTGTTGCAGAGGTCTCGGCAGAGAACTCAGAAGGGTAGATGGAAAATTATCTTTCCTCCCTACTAACCACAATCAGTAAAACTGCTGCCTCTTTCCACTCCTACTTTCCTCTCCACTATAGTTCCTCTCTTGTCAGGTCACACTGGATTTGATTTGGAAATACATCTGCTTTGGGCTTAGTGGGAAATACTGATGTGCTTCATAGTAATTTCTGAGTACAGTTAAGTTATTACAGGCTGTCCTGGTTTAAGAATGCCTTCCAGGAATATTCCTATTTCCCACTAAGTCAACACAACAAGGTATCATAACATTTTATTACGATAAGATTGAATATCATGGTACCTAGCATTGGATTATATGAGCAGGGAAAGAGAAGTGAAGCCTGAAATGTACAGAACCAGAAGCTGGTCTGTAGAAAATTCTTGCAATTAAAAGACATGTAAAAACGTACAACACATCACTGATAAAGGTAATTTGTGATTCAGGACCCACAAAATGGAGGCCGCCCCAGTGGCCCAGCCCATGTCCCAGCCTGCCTCACTGCCAAGGAAACCTAGCACTAATCACCATCCTTCAACTCAGCTTTAGCTCACCTCACCCTAGAAACCAGCACCTGCTAGCCTTATAGGGAAATCAGACCTCCTAGCCAATCACGCCTTGTTTCTGTGTTGCCACTTCTAACGCTGCATAAAACACAGTCTTGCCCAAAATCCCTTGGGAAGAGAGCTCCGCCACTTGTGGACGGTTTTCCATTGAATAAAGGATATTAAACTGGTTATTAAATTGTATTATTTTTGTCATTTGACACCACTATAGGGAAGATATCAATAACAAGCTAGTAAATGAAGGTTGTCAATTAAAATGCAAAAGTATTTTGGGCTTATTCACTGCACAAGGAAACATGAGATGCCCTGGAATCTTGCAACTCATAAAGAAACTTGGAAGACATTTTTCCAAATCTGACAAGAATCCTAAATTTCACATGACATGGACAATAACGAGTTGCACAGAAGGGGAGGGAGCAGGGTTTGGGAACAATACCATATGTTGGCTTATGGAAAATCACAGTTAACTGACAGTAGGAATATAGAGAAAGCGTCAGGGTGGTCATCAGTAAGTCTTGTTTTGCACAAGTTGAGTTTCAGCTGCAAAGGGGACACCTAACTGGATGGAACTGAGTAGAGAGGATGGGGTCAGAAATAAGATCTACAAGTTACCAAAATATAAAAAGAGGGCTTCCCTGGTGGCATGGTGGTTGAGAGCCCGCTTGCTGATGCAGGGAACACGGGTTTGTGCCTCGAAAAAAAAAAAAAAAAATTATATATGTATATATAAAGAAACTGGGAGCAGATGAGATAACCCTGGGAGACAGGAAAGACGGAGGGAGACAACGGGAAAGCAGGTACAGTGCAAGGGCTGGGGGAGGAAAGGGAACCTTTAAAAATGATAAGAATTGGTTCAAAAGGCAAGAAGAAAACTAAAGGAGCTTAGTGTCCCTGAAACCATGGAGAAAGTGAGCATAACAAAAGTGGGCAACAGTGCCAGAGACTTCAAATTGTAAGAACTGAAAAGTATCGTTGGGTTGGCAACTCGGTCAGCTATGACCCCGGTGAGAACACCTGCACCTGATTGGCAAAGCCGGAAGTGAGGTTACGGTGCCCTGAAGAGTGAACGACTCCTAAACGTCACAAGATAGTTTTCTAGGTGACAGGGGCAACTATCTGTAAAACACAAATGGCCAGGAAAGAGTTTGCTACTAATTCCTTTAACAGATCCCTCCCGGAGCTCCCTGGAAAACAGGCCTGGGGTGGAGATGATTCATCGGCGGCACACCAGCCAGGCCAGAGCCAGCACCCTTCCTCCCAACCCCAGGATTTCTCCAAGCAAGTAGACCACAGGGGTTTCTTTATCTCTCCCCTTTCCCGTCTCCTCGTACAACCTAGTCAAAGTGCAAATGAAAACCCAAAGTCCCCAGGGGTAGTGGGAGTGGAGAGGGCGGAGGAACAGGTGGGTCGAGTGGGGGAAGGACAGGCAAGCGAAGGCAGCTGAAAGAAGGAAGCTGTTGTAATTACCGGTGTAAGCATATGGGGTGGGGGGCGATACAATGTTTTATGTTTGAGCCTGTCTAATTCTATAAACAGAATTAATCAGACACCTAATTTACAATTACATGACTAAGTGTTACTGTCGTAAATCCTAATCTCAAAAAAGAAAAAGGGAAAAGCATTCCTAAATCCACTTCATTGAGTTTCAAGTATACACAATTTAAAAGTGAAATTTATTTTGCGGGGGAGGAATGGTTCAATTTCTAACACTTTCTAATACCTCTGTCAAACAGTGAAGTACAACCTCGCAGCAAGAGATGAATTTCAGGCAGAGCATGACACTACCAATAAATATAACCATCAAATAGAACCCCTTCCCAAAAATGTCTGGTGTAACCACTTTTTTAAAAAGTTCTATTCATCTTGAGAACCCTAAGTTATCTATGTGTTCCTACAGAATAAATCACGAAGAAATCTAGTGATACCAAAGCATGGGCAAAAAAGACACATGACGTCAATATTAAATTATCCCCTTGGTTAACTGATGCTCAGTTGTTACAGAAATATAATTATAGAACAAAGAAGGAAAAGCAAAACACCATCGAGGCCTTAGAAAGCTTTGTCTTAATTTCAAAAAGCTGTTTGTTACAAAGAAATCCTGTAAAATCTTTCAAGGTGGGTGTTTTTGTCATTGTTAGTTTTAGGGTTTTTTAATTAACTGGCTAGAAAAACACTGTTGGTCCTTGATGACAAACACTGATTTGCTTTGTGCAGACTAAAGACTGCCTTAATGCCGAGAGCTAACAGTAAAAGAATAATCATTGCTTAGAGAAGCCAAAATATGCTCCACCAATCACAAAGGATAGTCAAACTGAAAAAAGCCACTTTGGACACCGGAACCTCTGCATTTAAGTTAGTAAAGTCCCCCTATAATAGTAATTTCCTCATGTAAAATTATTTTTACAGTATTTTAAGGTGCTCACATCTCTCACGTGATTCTCACAAATAAGGAGTTGGAGGGACTTCCCTGGTGGTACAGTGGTTAGGAATCCGCCTGCCAATGCAGGGGACACAGGTTCGAGCCCTGGTCCGGGAAGATCCCACATGCCACGGAGCAACTAAGCCCATGTGCCACAACTACCGAGCCTGCGCTCTAAAGCCCGCGAGCCACAACTACTGAGCCCACGCGCCTAGAGCCTGTGCTCCACGAGAGAAGCCACCGCAACAAGAAGCCCGTGCACCACAACGAAGAGTAGCCCCTGCTCGCCGCAATTAGAGAAAGCCTGCGCGCAGCAACGAAGACCCAACGCAGCCACAAAAAATTAATTATTAAAATTTCTAAAAATAAGGAGTTGGAGAGGAAGGCCATTATTACTACCCATGTGTAATAATTTCAGTAAACAAATTTCCTAGAGCAGCAAGGGACAAGCTCTCACTGCCACTCGGAACAAAGGCATCCTGAGTCACCACACATGTGGGAATGTGACACACGTCCGTGATATGAGCCAGTGAGGCTCTTTACAGTGGATTTCATTCCAGTGTGGTTAACATGTGGCTAAATCAATGAACTGACGCAACTCAATATAATATATAAATCACTTTTATAAGTATAAAACTTTCCACTTCTCAAAGCTCGCCGAACAACCTACATTGTCCTACACTCAGTAACTTGGTGGAAACAGCAAAGAGACCATAAAAAGCATGCATGTGGTCAGCTGATTAGTTAGTAGCAGTGTAGAGAGAGGAACCCAGGTCTCTACTTCCCCAGCTCCCAGCCATTACTGCTTAAACAGAAGATAACATAGTACCTACAAAGCCAACGATAAACTGGGAAGACAAGAGATAGTTAGATCAGTTTCTAACTCATTTTCTACAGAATACTAAAAAATGTATGCCTGGAGGGCCTGAACCAGCAAAAGGAACGAGAGCTCTCTATCTGGAGTGGTCAGGGGGGCACAGAAAGCTGAATGCTTTTAAGGAAAAGCAAAACAAAGCATCAACGTCACTGCAGAGCCTACAATAATAATAAACGTCTAAAAATCCTGAACACGATTTTTGCAAGCTTATTATTAACTAAGACAAACCATTAGAAAAATCTACATGATCAAACTGATTTAATTTAAACAAAGTGCTGGACCAAAATGGCAACTTCAAGAATGATAAGGCCCAAAAGCTTAAAAATTAAACAGCGCTGACCTTTAGAATATTTACCTTGAATTCTATGATGAAGGGTAGCACCTCATTAGATGAACAGCCTTTATACTGCTTTCAGAAATACAGCTATTAAGCGTTCACTAAATTCAATGTCTATAATCCAACACATTAAAGGTAAAGTGCAATGTTTCATAACAACAGGAGTACAGATTGACACAGACTTGTTATTTTTCCGGCACAGTCTTTAGCAATCAGAAAACAAAATTTGACCTACAGCTCTCTCCTTCATCACAATCACTGAATGGTTCTGAGGACCTAGTTTTCTCACCAAATAATAAAATCATCCATTTTCTCTATGATGCCAACTTTCTGAAACACAAAGAACACAGTAGTTGCATTGCTAAGAAGAGTAGCTACCATGTACTGAGTGCCTTCTGTGTGCCACAGCCTGTGCCACCGATTTTATATGTGTTATCTCATTTCACCCCTAAAAGAAAACTTACAAAAGAGGAGTGTCCAAGTGGGCCACCCAGCTAGAATCTGAATATGAACTCAAGAACATCTAACACTCACTGTGTTTTTGCAAACTCAGCAAGCACACCTGCAAGTCCTGGAAGCACCAGAACTGCCTAAAGGAGCCTGAGAGAGCACAGAGCCTAAGAGAACTCAACAATATTCAAACACTTTATATCTGTTTTTCATAGAAACCTTCAAGTGTGAGAGCAACTCCATCATTCTTTAAAATCTGTAAGGAAGTCATTCTTAACCTTTTTAGGAATCTGATGAAAGCTATGGATCTTCTTCCCAGAGACTGACATACAAAAATTTTGCATCATTTTAGAAGGTTCAGACTCCTAACATCCATCTATATATTTTTTAAATTCTCAATTGATTGAGCTAAGAATCAACAGAATGAGATTAAAAAAGTACAAACTGGCACAAGAGTTCTTTGGAAATTGTTTTAACTGTTAGCACAACTCTGCTCATGTAAGTGAGCCTAGTTTTCGTGCTTCTGACAAATGTACTGCAAAGACGTCACCAAATGAAAGAAGGGAGTTTTAGATGTCACCACTGATACTCACCGTTTTCCTGTGCAATTCTTATCATTCAGGCCACCAATCTTGTTTATGGCAGACCAGGCTGTGAGGGCCACATATGGCAGAGAGGCAGCTTGAGCATGAGTGAGTGATTTGGGCTTGTGAGAGACCTAGATGTGAAGATAACAGTCAAAAATAAGCAATGACTTGCAAACCTATGAACACAATTAAGTACATCTATCTTCACAGGAATCCGACTATTTTCAGAGATATAACATTCGGCCAGGTTCAGTGGTTATTGCAAACCCTACTCCAAGATTATCTCTAAGGAATTTCTCCAAATGACTCAACCTGCCTCGCAGAGGTTCAGAAAGGTCTCATAGGTTACGTTATCAGATACTGCTGCATAATGCTTCATAAAAAGACCACATTCAACAATACCATTAGTCCTAACTATACCCAGAAATAAACCCAAATAAACCTTGAACCCTCATAAATACATTCTAATTTGTTTTTGTGATCAGTTGTTTCCTTCACCTCCATTTACTCGAAGGTAATCTTTCCAGACTTTTTCTAATCTTATCTTTTTTCTAATCCTTTTTCCCTTCCTGCCCTCCCTTCTGTAGGCAATTTCCTTAATATTAACCCCCTTCTTTCCAATTAAATTGTTAGGCCTCCTGACTGGATTTGATTAGACCCCTGTTTTGAAAGTTATCTGAAACAGCTTGATACTTCCATGCTTCTGTTTATGATGAATCGGTATGCTCCACTTGGTATATTTGGTTTCAACTATTTATACTAGATAAAACCAAGAAACACAGCAGCGTTTCTAGATCTTGCTCCAAATCCCTGTTCCACAAGACAAAGATAAAAATGCTTTGGCAGGCAGTGTTATTTAAACGACATCCAATACTTTTTTAGATCTTTTAAAAATTCCTATTCTCTATCTCGGTTCTTTCAAAACTACCCATAAAACTTGAACCTGATCTCAAAAAAAAAAAAAAAAAACTCCAATTATTTCAGAGATATTTGTCAGTCTTTGTTTCTACTTTCCAGTGGCATTTCAGCACAGAATTGGTGAGTTACCTCATTCCCACTGACTACAACAAACTCTGAGAGAGTGCCTTGCTTCCAGGGAGGAACTGCAGCCCAGACCTGAAACACACACAACTTCGTTAGAAACAGATCTTTTTAAGCCAAAGCTAAGCACGAGAGTGTTCCCCAATACATACGCCACCCTGTGATAAAAAGCACAAGTCAGCAATCCAGCAAATAATACAGTTATTCTCACATGATATCAATGTATTATTTAGTATGATTCTAGATTTACCAAGTCAAACCACTTTGGAGGTAGCTAACCAGTAAATCCTGCTGTATTTACTGGCTACTTAGAGTACCAGTAAGAACACAGTCTCTGGGGCCTGAATCCTGGCTCTACCACTTATTAGCTGTGGGACCTCTTTATAGCTTGACTTTCCTCACCTGTAAACTGGGCCTAGCTGTACTTACTTCATAGGGATTAAATGAGTTATTTTATGAAAAACAACTAGAACAGTGCTAGCTATTATTATAAGCTGACTTTAATTTCTTGGTATAAAAGTTCAAAGTGACAAGGGACAGGTGATTATATCAACCTTTAGCTATTTTAAAACCATCTAACCCGTAAGGTAGAAACTGTCATTTAAAGACTTAAAAAGTCCCAATCATATATATCTTAAAGTCTTGCAATTCTTGAGCACTAGATTTAGAAAAGTTCAAGCACGGCAAGCTATTGTGACAGAACTAGAAAAAACAGAAAGAACTGAACCAAGAAAATGAGGGCTCCAGCCAAAGCTCACTGTATTTGTTGAAAAGAAGAAAAAAGGTCAATGATATGGACTATATTTCCAAAAGCAGCAGAATTAAATCTCCAAATTTTGAGAAGGAATAGTGGAATGTGATAACTCACCTCATCGCCAGGCTTGAAGTACCTCACATCAAGTCCACACTCCATCACCACACCAGACACATCCCGGCCCAGAGTCAGGGGAAATTCTTCTCCTTTGATTTTAATATGTAAAGGATCACGTTTCATATTTAAAGCTGTAGCTCCGTAGCCACCTATGAAATACAATTTATTTGTTTCTTCCAAAAGAATGGGATGATTTCAAAACTACTGCAGGGTTACAGGCCAGGTACAATTCTAGATCTTCAAGATGCAGATTATAAGGTAATCAACCTTATAAATTTTTTACCATCACACAAGAAAGCATAAAAACAATGAATGTTGTTCCTTTCGAAGAAAATTATTCGGAAAGTCATAATCACTGTTTTTAATTTTTATTTTATACTGGAGAATATAGTTGATTCACAATCACTGTTTTTGAAATTCCAATTTTGAAACTGTCTTCAGAACTTTAAGTATTTCCTGTTATAGGTTTTACTTTGTTCTTTGAAGATGGTTTCTTTGTTAATTTATTCATTCATGGACTTTTTAAATAACAAAGTCATCTGAAGCCAAGTCTGGTGAAGAAGATAATGTTAAAGTTGTCTGGTTAATAAACAAATAAATAAGGCATGGATATAGTATTTGACACTGACACTGGTCTATGAGTAATTGTCCCTGCCTCACAAAAAATGTTTCTAGAACATCTCTGGGTTAAGTGCAAGGTTCCCAAATGGAGAAGAACCACTTGGCTGCATCAGTTCTGATATGTTAAATCAGGCTGACTGCTTTATTATACATCATTTTATTTTTAAGAACGTTTACATAAACATCAGCTAAACAGAGCTGAAAACATTCCTCTGATCAGTATTTTTTTGGTTCAAATAAATTGGCTATAATATCTATAATAATCCAAAGTAGTTTATTACACAGCTTCAACATCTAAAATGGCTTTTCTAAGACACAAAAGTACTGTTGTCATCTCTTCTGCTCGACATCCTTCTAAGAACATTTCTGCAATGTAAGGCTCTCCAAGATAAGCACCCTGCTTACCTTTCTAGTGTCATGTACCACAATTTATGCTCCAGAATCACTAAACCACTCAGTAAGTCTCCCCTTTTCTCCCACTCATCCTCATTAAATCCTAAGGATGGGGAGAAACCAGCAAAGGAGCCCGAGAAGGCTTGGCCAGTGAAAAGGTGTTCAGAAAGCCAAGAGAAGAGGGTCATTTAAAGAAGTCAAATGCTGCTGATGGGGAAGATAGTTTTTCAAATAAGGTCAAAAGCTGCCAATAGGCTTTTAAAAAACAAACCCCCCCCAAACAAACAAAACAAAATACTGGATCCAACAACAGAGCAGTCTTTCGTGACCTTCATGGGAGCAGTTGCTGTGGCATGGGGTGACAGAGAGAATGGGAGTGAGGAATTGGAGACCATGAGAACATTCAACTCTTTCAAATAGTTTTGCTTACAGAAGAGAGCAGAGAAATGGGGCAGTGGCTGGAGGGGGACTAGTGCGATAGAGGAAGGATGATTAAGTCTTTTTTTTTTCCTCTTTAAGAATGGAGAAATTAACAGCAAGTTTGTATGCCAATGGGAATGATCCAGTGGAAAGGAAAAGAATGAAGATGCAGGAGAGAACTGCTGAAACAATGCTCCTGTGTGGGTAAGAGGGCATGGGGCCTAGAACCCAGGTGGAGAGCTGGGCTTAGATGAGAGCAGACAGTTAATCCGCGCAGCAGGAGGTAGAGGATACAGGGAGAGAGGCTGACAGGAGGGTAGCTTGCAGAAGTTGTTTTTAATAAAAATCAAGACACATGGAAGAAAGTGTTTGAAAGTTGGGAAAGTCCCAGAAAATCTAAGCTGATGGCCACCATGCCAATATTACATAAGTGCCAGCTGGCTGGTTACGAGTGCATTCTATCAGGAGAAAGAAAAACTTCACATGTAATACTCACAAAAGTCACATTTTACTTTCGTGTCTTACATTCCTTTTCCACTCTCAAACACAATTAAACAATTATTCACTGAAATTCCTATGTGGTTTGATCAACAGAAGCGGGCATTTAGCTATGTCAAATTTTAGCTGCTGTTTCAGAGCTGCAAAAAAAAAATCCTCAGTCCTCTCTAAGCTACACAGCCTGCAGGGCAAGGTTGTTTTCTTGGTCACCTCGATATCACCTGCGTTAACTCTGGCTCATTGGTACCAGCTAAACTAGCCCCAAATCCAGAAACAGCTGGTAGTGAGGAACTGAGAACCTGCTTGGTGACACAATGAATGGGAACCCTTAGGAGCTCTGTCCCATTCTTAGAGGTGACCAGTTTGGTTCAGAGTTCGAGTGTTTTGGAAAATCCTAAATCTGCCCTCCGTTTCAAAAGTTTTAATTCCATCTAAAGAAACCAAACTTTGTTGGTGTGATGCTGTTGGCTGTATTTTTTTTCTATTTTAAGATTATTCATTAGCCATTTACATGATTTATGATTTTATGTCCAACAATAGTGGACATCTCCAGAAAAACAGCTGGCTTTCATCTTTCAAAACAGACACATCCTTGCTTTCTCGTCAAGGGAAATAACTGCTCCCTACACTTTACGATCTTATACTCATTATTTTATTTCCCCATATTTCAGGTATCTTCCGCAACGATAATCACACATTCTCCAAAAAGAATTCATGAGCAGGAAATAAAGAGGATAACTTGCAAATAATATTACCCACTCAAGTCATAAAAAACTAAGATGTCTCAAGAATACTATATAAAAGTAAAATGTGTTATAATATTACATTAAATAGCAGCCAAGAAAGTCCAGATCCAGCCATTCTACTGAAGTTAAAATGTACACAATACAAATTGTGCACGTGCATTCAAAGAAATGGGCTTCCCTGGTGGCGCAGTGGTTGAGAGTCCGCCTGCCGATGCAGGGGATGCAGGGGATGCAGGGGACGCGGGTTCGTGCCCCGGTCTGGGAGGATCCCACATGCCGCGGAGCGGCTGGGCCTGTGAGCCATGGCTGCTGAGCCTGCACGTCAAGAGCCTGTGCTCCACAACAGGAGAGGTCACAACGTACCGCAAAAAAAAAAAAAAAAGACTGAATGACAACTACACATGTGAAGCATAGAAACGGGCTACAGTTGACAGGGCATGGGATCTACCTACAAAGAGCTTATAATCAAGGAAATGAAAAAAACATAATGTCACTGGGTATAAATCTACCACTTAAAGATAATTCTGATAAAAACTACATTATCTTCATGCACAATGTAAATGGAATAAACTGAAACAATATGCCCAACTAGTAATAGCATTACTTTAAAGCGAACAAAAAGAATACAAATGTGTATTTCATGAGGCAATCATCATAAAGTCATTTCAATTAATTCTTAATAGAGCTCTCCAGCTACATTTTGAGTCCAAGTCTTTCCCCAAACTCCCTCTCCACAAAGAAATACGTAAGTTATTCCTCACATGTCTAGATCAGCACTGTCCAATAGAGATACAATGCAAGCCACATATCTAACTTAAAATTTTCTAGTAGCCACTATAGAAAGAAAGAAGTGAAATTAATGTTAATATTTCGCTTAATATATCCAAAATATTATCAGGTTAATATGTAATGAACATAAAATTATTAACAAGATATTTTACATTCATTTTTTTCTTACTAAGCCTTTGAACTCTAGTGTATATTTTACACTAACTGTACATCCCACACTAGCCACATTTCAATTGCTCATTCTTTTGTCATTATTTTCCAAAGTTAAAGTAATTCACAAATGGTAATCAATCTTTTCAGCACTATAATAATTGCATAAGGAATACAGTACTCTCCAAGCTTTGTCAATATCCACCAGCAGAAATTAAGATAACATTATTCCCAGTGAGGATGGCGCAAAACAGAAAAGTGTATTTTAACTTTGCAGAATGCAACAGCAAAAATGAGGAAAGTACTGTGTCAATATCCTGGCATCCTGTTCTGCTGCTTTGTCCACTGGACCATTAAACAAAGCTGTGATTAGTGGGAGGGAAATAAAAATTACTATGGAAGTGCAAATTCTGAACTGATATGAAAACATAAGCATACCTCTAAAACCTGTGATGGACCTCAGAATATCACAAAGTTCCCAGGAGAGTGTACCACAAAGTTAGCTGTGGATACAATTCTCAAGTCCCAATTTACATTTTTAGGTAGTATTGGAAGCAATTCAAACTTATATTTTGTGAAAGATTAAAGTATCCCATAGACATTGCAATTTCAAAAATTTTGGAAATAATATCTACTGAGATACTGTCAAAACCCTAAACAATTCCTTTGTGTTAACCAAAAAAGTGTAGTCAATAACAACTGACCTTTTAAAACTAATCCCTGATGAGATTGTCTGAAGAAAAAAAAAAGGTAATTGAGGAATGTCTTTTGAAACTTACTTCTCATATTAACATCTATAGGATTTATACTCGCAGCGTGAACTTTGATAATGACTTCATTTGGATAGTGTATCATTGGTATCATCATGTCCTGAGTAAATCGAAGCACTTCATTACTCCCATATTTATCTATCACCCAAGCGGGCATGACACTGCTCCTTGGAGACGTAGTACTAATCTTTCTAACTGAAGGCTTCTGTACAACTTGTCTTCTCCAGAAGCAAACAGCAGTGCATGCATTTCTTCTAAGTACACAGGTCTTCAGAAATCCCATCGTAAACAGTGGTTGAATTGCGTGCCCTAATTAAAAGGCACTTATACTGGCTCAAACCCTCACACCTGAATTCGGTCAAATTCTGCCAAACACTCTGGCCGGTTTCAAAGTTGAGAATTCAAAAATGAAGTTAGACTGATGGAGCAACTGAAGAAAGAGTACGGAACTACTCTACTCTTCACATCTGAAATGCTCCAATTAACGTTCCAGTCAATATTCTGTCCATTCTCCTCCTCCCTTACACCCCCTCCTCTTAAAAACAAAAACAAAACCGCTAGAATCCTGCCCTGTCCCGGGAGCTCTCTGCGGGAGAAGCCGACTCCGCTCGCGATCTGGATGTCAGAGAAATTCACACACTTCCAGGCTCCCGCCGCGACGCCCGGAGTCTCCTTGCCACCAACTCTACTTCCCCGCAGGACTTCCTTAGCGGCGCCAGCCAATCGCGTGCAAAGATCATTTTCCTCGGGCTGCAATTCGACCAATCTGAGTACTCGGTGCTGACAGGTTCGCTGGCAAATGGCTGCGCCCGCGTAATACCGGCAGCGGCAGCTGACCTTTCTTCTTCCTCCTTGACATCAATCCCCTGTGGTGGCGGGTGGGACACGAGGAGCATGTTGGGCCGGACCCTCCGAGAAGTGAGTGGAATTGTCTGCTGAGGGCCCAGGGAGGTCGGGGAAGATTCGCGGAGTTCTTGTTCACGTGGACGTGGCGTCCCCCGGCCGGCGCGCATCTTGGTCAGCCTCGCCGCTTCCTTCCCTGGAACTTGGTGGGGGATTCGGACCGCCGGGTCCTTAGGCTGTGCTCCTTATATCCGTTCAGGAGTTAGGATCTCCGCGGGGGAGGCTTCTGCACCGCCGCGCTGTGGGGTGGAAGGGAACAGTGGATTCTCTCGATTATTCGTTTGCCCTGACTGCGTGGGGCCCTGGCTGGTCTCAGCCAGATAAGGGGAATTTGGCTGGTCCATGTCAGTCTCTCTTGTCCGCTACACACATCTGATGCAGTCCTCACTAAGAAGCCCGCAAATCTGTCCCTTGCAAAAGCCAAACTAGTGATTCTTAGCATTTTTCCCTCCTGGACATATTCATTCTTCAAGCTTCAACTACCACCAAGATACCAGTGATTCTCTTACCCGTGTCTCCATTAATTGGACATCGTTTTTGAACTCTAGGCTATATTTGTGAATGTCTAGTGGACATCGCTTCCAAAACTCCCACAAGAGTTTGATGAATCTAACCAAAGCTGACTTCATCCTTGTAACAGAATCACCTCTTGCGTCTCAATCTCCATCATAAAAAACAAACAAAAACCTAATTATGGAATTCTTAATATTCTGTTTTTAGCGGCACAACTGTTATTCCAGGTGCCCTTAAGATTCTTCTTCATAGGTCATATCCAGGAAGTCACTAAGCCGTGTTAGTTCTCTTTTGAACTTATGTCTGGGATCCGTTCTCTCACTTTATCCCTGCTGTTAGGGCTTTAGTTCCGATCTCCTTGCTTTCTGATCTCTCAACCTGCAGAGCTGTCTGCAGGCCCACCGCTATCAGAATCACCTCGGCCCGCCTTAAAACTACAGCTGTGTCCCACTTAGGAAGGTTAGTGTGGTAAGGCCCAGAGTGTATGGTTTAACTTGGGTTCCAGGTGATTCTGCTGATAAGTAGCAATTGAGGACCTACCCCGTCTTCCATCTTCATTTGTATCTTCACCTGGGAAGTCTTTTTTTTCTTTTTCCAGCTGGCAGCCTTTTAGAAAGCTGTAAATTATGAGAACTTTAAATCCACAGGTTTTAAATAATAGTTATTCCCCTAAATACATTTTTGCTTTACTATCCTAAATTGTTTCTTGCCTATACTGTCAGTGAAGAAGCCAATTTGCTTTTAAAAATTAAAAACT
Source organism: Neophocaena asiaeorientalis asiaeorientalis (assembly GCF_003031525.2). NCBI lineage: Eukaryota > Metazoa > Chordata > Mammalia > Artiodactyla > Phocoenidae > Neophocaena > Neophocaena asiaeorientalis. The sequence goes on from NW_020172162.1 coordinate 2,276,776, forward strand.
TTTTAACTCCAAAGTTGTTTTAAAATGAAATATAACCTAAAAAATACGGTACTTTCTTTTTCTGCCCTTTCCCCCAGCACTACCTTTTTTGTGCCACCCCTTCCTAATGTCCAGTGAGCCACTGTCAGAAACAACTTTTACCTCAAGGGGGAAAAGGGAAGCTGACCCAAGGGTAGTCAGGAAATTGCCTTGGCATGATTACTTTCACTTAATCACTCTTTTAACAAATATTTATTGATGCCTATTATGTGGAAAACATTATTTGCTTATTTTCCCAGCCCATAATATATCTTCTGTCCACTCTGTTCTTTCCATATCATTGTACCAATGCCCTAAATTCTACCAGTTAGAGATTAATTAATTTAGTACACATTCTATTTTAAATATGTAAAGATGCTTGGGAAGGTTGAATGATTTATTTATCCACTGTTGTGAATTATTATAGTTCAATCAGATTTCTCTCCATCACACCCTGGCTGAGATAATCAGTTAAGGAAAGGGAAAATTTTGTGGGGGAGGGGACTGAGGGAGGGGCTGGAAACTATGGCATTTTGAGACAATTTGGGGGGCCTAAGTGGAGGCTTAGGGCAGTAGAGGAGCCCTAGGAGGAAGCACTAAAAGGAGGTAAAATGCCAAATAGGAGGTATAACTGCTACTTGTAAATTTTACCCAGGTACACTCAGTAAGGGGAAGAGTCTTACTTTCACCTCCCTTTCTTGTGGCATGATCCCAGTATTTCTAGGAACCAGATGCCAGGCTAATATTATTAACCCTAAAGTTATGTTAAATGATTACTGTTATGTTAAAGAAAGTTAATTATATATCCAGTAGGCTTCTTGAGGGTCTAGCCCAAGAATATTTAATTACTGTTCTATGGGAAAATAGAGTCCAGAATTTAAACAACTCAGTTATTCATTCAATTAACATTTATTGAGCACCTCTGTGTTCCAGACACTGGGGATTAGCATTGAAGACAGAAATTCCTGCCCTCATGAAGCCTACATTTTTGTGGGGAAGCAGGCATTAAATAAGTTTCTTTAAGTAAATAATAGAATTTCAGGTAGTGTAGGTGCTATGAAAAAAGGTTAAGCAGGCTATAGTGTGCGAATTAGTTGGAGAGATGGATGTTTTAGATAGAGTGGTCAAGGAAGGTTTCGCTGACTGAGTGGGTGATATTTAGTAGAGACCTGAAGGATGAGAAGGGTGAGCCCTGGGAACATCTGGGAGAAGGGTGTTCCAGGCAGAGGAAAGAATAAAAGTGCGATGTCTCTGAAGCAAGAGCAAACTTGATGTGGTCAAGGAATAGCAGGAAGGCCAGCAGACCCAAGAGAACTGAACGAGAAGAGTAGTGGGAGATGAGGTTATAGATAAGCAAGAACCAGATTACCTTTCCGGCCATGTTAAGGAGTGTGGATTTTATTCTAAATGTAATGCAAATCCTCTGGGAAGTTGTGAGTCTTTGGACATGATCTGACTTAAAAATTAAAAAGCTCCTTCAGGTTATTCAGGATTATGGTCTATAGGAAAGCAAGTAGGGAAGCAGGAAGACCAGTTAGAAGGTCGTTGCATTGTCAAGAGCTGATGGCAGCATGGATGAGGTGATGGGAGGAGAGGTAATGCAAAGTGGGTGTTCGTTTTTTTTGTTGTTGTTTTGGGGTTTTAAAATTTTATTTAGTTATTTATTTTTGGCTGTGCTGGGTCTTCGTTGCTGCGCGCAGGTTTTCTCTAGTTGCGAGCAGGGGCTACTCTTCGTTTGTGGTGCACGGGCTTCTCATCGTGGTGGCTTCTCTTGTTGCAGAGCACAGGCTCTAGGCACGCGGGCTTCAGTAGATGTGGCACGCGGGCTCAATAGTTGTGGCTCACGGGCTTAGTTGCTCCGTGGCATGTGGGATCTTCCTGGACCAGGGCTCGAACCTGTGTCATCTGCATTGGCAGGCGGATTCTTAACCACTGCACCACCAGGGAAACCCAGGTGTTAGTTTTTTAAGGTATGGCTTTCTGATGGATTGGATATGGGATTTGAGGGAAAAGAGATGAATCAAGGAGGATGCTTAGGTTTGGGGCCTGGGCAATTGGAAAAATGGTAACATTTATCAAGATGGGAAAGACTCTACAGGGAGCATGTTGTGAGGAGAAAGTTATCAAGACATGTTAATTTTGAGATGCTTCTAAAGATATCCAAGCGAAGATGTCAGTTAAGCAGGTAGATATAGGAAAGTGGAGATCAAGAAAGAAGCTAGGTATGAGGATATAAATTGTCCAGAGTAGAGGACATAATTGAAGTTATATGGTCAGATGAGATCTGAGTGTAAATATAGAACAAGGCCTAAAACTTTCCAACATTTAGGGGTCAGCAGTAGGAAGCAGAGCCCGCAAAGGAGACTTGAAGGAGTGGCCAGTAAAGCAAGAGGAAAACCAGGATGGCTTGATGTCCCGAAGTACAAGTGAAAAAGAAGTGCTTCAAGGAGGGAGTGATGTCTTGTGTTGAATGCTGAGTGCTGCTGGACTGGGCCATGACTGCTGGATTTAGGAATGTGGAGGTTACTGGTGATCTTGATGTGCTATTTCTTGGAACAATGGAGACAAAAAGCATGAATGTTAAGTGAGTGTGTTAAAGAGAGTACCAGTCAACCAGACACTCAGCTTTCAAGGGCTCTTCTATACCTTCAGCATTTATCAAGACAGTTTTTCTTTTGAAAGACAGTTCTTTTCCTAAGTGAAGCTTTGATGTTATCTGTAAAGTTAACAAAATGTTCTCTATTTGCTACAGAGGAGTAAATGCTGTAACAGCCTGCATAGAGAAGTAGTAGAATATAGTGGTCCAGAGCATGGGCTTTGGAAACAAGATCAGGCCTTGGTTGAATCCCAGCTCTGCTACTTTCTAGCTATGTGATTTTAAGCAGGAACTTCAGTAATTTATCTGTAAAGTGGAACCAGCTCTGCTACTTTCTAGCTATGTGATTTTAAGCAGGAACTTCAGTAATTTATCTGTAAAATGGAAATAATATCAGCCTCTTAGTGTGGATATGAAGATTAAATGAAATATAAAACATCTAGGATAATGCCTAGAACCAAGTGCCCTTATTGACACTAATTTTGTTACAGTGACAAAATTACTAGATTATATGTATTTACCGTTTTCTCTTCCCCTGTTTTCTAAGAAGAATGGTTCCTGAGGGAGATTTCTTAATTTTTCTAAGAAGATATATTACTTTTCTACTGCTGTGTAACAAATTAGTATAAACTTTTCAGCTTAAAATAACACATTCTTAAAACACACACACAATCTTATCATCTCACAGTTTTGTGGGTCAGGAATCCAGGAATGGAGTAGCTGGGTTCTCTACTCAGAGTCTCACAAGGCTGAAATCAAGATGCCAGCCAGAGCCGCAGTCTCTTTGGATGCCTTGGGATCCTCTTTCCACCTCACTGGTTGGCAGAATCCATTTCTTTGTGTTTGTAGGACTGAGGTCCCCATATTCTTGCTTTCTTTTTTTAAAAAATATTTATTTATTTCTTTTTGGCTGTGTTGGGTCTTCGTTGCCGCACGTGGGCTTTTCCCTAGTTGCGGTGAGCAGGGGCTACTCTTTGTTGCAGCACGAGGGCTTCTCATCGTGGTGGCTTCTCTTGTTGCAGAGCATGGTCTCTAGGCACACGGGCGTCAGTAGTTGTGGCGCACGGGCTTAGTTGCTCCATGGCATGTGGAATCTTCCTGGACCAGGGATCAAACCCATGTCCTCTGCATTGGCAGGCGGATTCTTAACCACTGTGCCACCAGGGAAGTCCCTGTTCCCCGTTTTCTTGCTGACCATTTGGGTAGTAGAGTAAATGAGCTCAGGGGACAAGAGATGTGGGTTAATTAGAACTGAGGTTTGGGAGATGATACAGATGTTGGTAATGATATAGTCTGGGCTAATGACCATGTGAGCTGGTAACTGGGGTGAGGTGAAGGAAGAGTTTGTGTGAAGTGAGGTCAGGAACGGAGAGGCCAGGTGTCCGTGTACCTGACTTGAAGTTTGAAGTCAACAAAAAGAGCAACAGGAGCCATAGAAAAGAATATTACAGCAAACCAGCTGCTAAAAACTTCAGTGAATGAAAAGGAGTATCAGGGAGACTGTAGATTAACACACCAGAGAGAGTAATATAATCTCCTTCAAGGCCTGTGCTTCAGATGAGCTGGGGGTTTTGAGAAAAGAGGGAAGAGAAAACTTTTCTAGTTGATTTCATCTTATATACAGATATGATACCTTTAGTTTTGCTCCAGGAGAGCTGTACTATTTTTATGTCATAATCCTTACATCTAATCCATTCTAGCTAATTAGCATCTTTGTTTTCATTTCTCTTCTCCAATACCCTTATTGAGTTTGTCAAATCTAAATTTCCTAAAAATGATCCTAACAAAGATTACCATTTAAAATGAGTACTCCCAAGGACTTCCCTGGTGGTCCAGGGTAAAGAATCCGCCTTCCAATGCAGGGGATGCAGGTTCCATCCCTGGTCGGGGAACTAAGATCCCACATGCCACAGGGCAACTAAGCCCACGCGCCACAACTACTGAGCTCACGTGCCCCAACGAGAGAATCTGCATGCCACAAACTACAGAGCCCATGTGCTCTGGACCCTGTGCATGTCACAACTAGAGAGAAGCCCGCGCACCACAACTAGAGAGAAACGTGCACCACAAGGAAGAGCCCACGCTGCAACGAAAGATCCTGCACACCTCAACAAAGACCCAGCATGCTGCAACTAAGACCCAACGCAGCCCAAAAAAATAAAGAAAATAAAAAAATTTTTAAATAAATAAAAAATAAAATGAGTACTCCCAGAACAGTATGGCGCAGCCTTAAAAAACTAAAAATAGAGCTACCATATGATCTGCAGTCCCACTCCTGGGCATATATCTGGAGAAAACCATAATTCGAAAAAATACACACCCCTCAATGTTCATTGCAGGACTATTTACAATAGCCAAGACATGGAAACAACCTAAATGTCCATCAACAGATGAATGGATAAAGAAGATGTGGTACATATATACAATGGAATATTACTCAGCCATAAAAAATGAAATAATGCCATTTGCAGCAACATGGATGGACCTAGATATTATCATACTAAGTGAAGTAAGCCAGACAGAGAAAGACAAATATATGATATTGCTTATATGTAGAAACTACAAAAAAAGAAAATTATACAAATGAACTTATATACAAAACAGAAATAGACCCACAGACAAAACAAATTTATGGTTACCAAAGGGGAGGGGCGTGGGGGAGATGGATAAATTAGGAGCTTGAGATTAACGTATACACACTATATATAAGATAGGTAACTATATACTTTATAGCACAGGGAACTATATTCAATACTACGTCATAACCTATAAGGGAAAAGAATCTGGAAAAAATAGATATATTTTTATGTATCACTGAATCACTGTGCTTTGCACCTGAAACCAACACAACATTATAAATCAACTATACTTCAATAAATAAATAAAAAGAATGCTCCCAGACAGTCTCATTTCTTGCCCTTGTAACCATAACTGCAGTTCCTTACCTCTTATTCTCATATCACTTGGCAAGTCAGAAGGCAACTTGAGGATAATGGGCATTAGGGGACTTGAAGGGAGGCAAAGAAGAAGAGAAAATGGCAGGCATAATTTTCCTCATTTTTATAATTTTGCTCCGGGGTAGGCCTGTCTATATACCTCTCTGTGTCTCCAGCTTTCCGTTTTTGCTAGTTCTGACGCTTGCACTCAGCCTATTTACATAAGCCCACTCCATGTTTACAACATTACAATACACTGCTGTCGTTTCTTTTTCTCCAGTTTCTCTCTTCTAAAGAGTTTACATCTCATACAAACCGTTCAACAGAAATATCTCTTCTTGTTGCTAGGTTACCTCCTTTAAGTTGAGCCCAGCTGCCCCTCCCCATCCTGAACCCCTCCCCCAGCATCCCCATGGCCGCCCTTTCCTCCTCTTGTGCATCAGTGTTAGGGGTCCTCTCAATGGCCTATTTGCACTGCTTTTCTGGCTAAAACCCTCAGACCTAAGAATACCACCACTTTGATGATTTATTCAACAGCCTAGAGCAGATCATTTGCAGATTTTCCCCTAAATGCAAATTCCTATTGCTTGATGTATATAGGACACGTGGAAATACAGTCAGCATACAGGACAAGCTAAGCTTCCACTGGTGCAGAGAGAAATGATGAAGGAGCAGTTAGTTACCTGTTAACTTTTACTATTACTACCTGTTAAGTTACCCTTTACTATTTCTGTGACTTTGGACACATCACTTAACCTCTCTTAGCTTCAGTTTCTTTATCTATAAAATGAGGTTAATAATAACTTAAGTGGTTGGGGTTTTTTTGTTTTTTTAATAAATTTATTTATTTGTTTATTTTTTGGCTGCACTGAGTCTTCGTTGCTGTGCACGGTATTTCTCTAGTTGCAGCGAGCGGGGGCTACTGTTCGTTGCAGTGCACGGGCTTGCTTCTTATTGTGGTGGCTTCTGTTGCTCTAGGTGCACGGGCTTCACTACTTGTGGCTCACGTGCTCAGTCGTGGCTCGCTGGCTCGCTGGCTCTAGAGCGCAGGCTCAATAGTTGTGGCGCACGGGCTTAGTTGCTCCATGGCATGTGGGATCTTCCCGGACCAGGGCTCGAACCCGTGTCCCCTGCATTGGCAGGCGGATTCTTAACCACTGTGCCACCAGGGAAGCCCTAAGTGGTTGTTTTAAGGGCTAAATAAAGTAATAATGAATCTAAAGCCACAACAGTGCCTGGCTCTTGGTAAATATTCAGAAAATGTTACTTTTCCCCCCATCCCCCTTGTCTGAGCTACCATCTTATCCAACTCTTTTCAGATGGTCTCTAAAGACTTGGTATCATTCTTTGACTTCTTGTTATTCATTCCTTTTATTCAATTAGTAAGTATTTATTATTACTTCCTACAGGAAGTATTACAAGTCATCACTTCACCTTAGGCTTTACTTACTGTCAATATGCAAGTTCTGGTCACTTGAAGTGCAGTTTATTTTAACGCGTTCTTTACTAGCCTTCCTAATGCATCAAAGACAGATTTTAGAAAAGCTTGTTTTTAGTTGGCTTTTGAACCCATATTTTACAAGGATTTCTCTCAATTTGTAGTGGCTCTTGCTTGAATTCTCCAATAGATAAAAAGGTCTGTTTAATAAAGATCACTTATTTGGGGCCATAAAGTCCTGTAATGCCTTGTCTAGTTCATTCTGTTTTTTGCACTGTGGATGGCCTGTGTTGCAGCTAAGCTTCTCTCTGTACACTATCTACCCTAATCCATGATTCACCCACACTGGACCTCTACTTCTAGACAGGGCGGCTTACCTAAACCAATGATCTTGTTTGTTCAAGCCTGATGTCGAGTTCCTCAGCTAGGGCTATGACTGTGGTGTCCTCCAACCCATCTTTCAGCTGACCAATATGTTACCCTTATTCACCACCCTAAGTAAATGTAGACTTGATAGGTTCTCTTGGTTTTGAATCCAAGCCTCACTTTAAATTTTTATACTTAACCACTCTATCTGCACGCCTCAGTGTAACATTTGAAACTTCTGCGGACTTGGCAAAGGGTTTTTGAATTGTGTATACTCTAGGTTTCTGAGGCACTGAAACAAGGCCTAGTTACTCCAACTGAGCTCTGTCAAAGATGTCTCTCCCTTATCAAGAAGACCAAGATTCTAAATGCTTACATTACTGTATCAGAAGAGGTGGCCTTAAAGCAAGCTGAAGAATCAGAGAAAAGATATAAGAAAGGTAAATTACTTTGAATTATACTTAATTGTGACATCCCAAGAGAAAGAGTTTAATTGGATGTAGCAGTCTCCATTTGGCAAGTGGAGCTTTAAACATAAAAAATTCCCTTATTTAAAGAACTGGGGAATTCCCTGGCGATCCAGTGGTTAGAACTCCGAGCTTCCACTGCTGGGGGTCCAGGTTCAGTCCCTGGTCGGGGAGCTAACATCCTGCAAGCCAGCCGGCATGGCCAAAAATTTTTTAAATATAAATAAATATATACATACATAAATTTTTTTTTTTAAAAAAAGAACTGGCCATGAGGTATAATAAAAATGAGGCTAATGGGTATAATGTCCAACTGTAATAATTTCTAACACAAATTTGATTTCTGAAGACGTATCTTTAGCAAAAACTAGTAGTTATTTTAATAACTATTATTAATGTCTGTATTTTGAATTAGATACTGGGTTGGCCAAAAAGTTCATTTGGCTTTTCCCATAAGATGCTATGAAAAAACCCAAACAAACTTTTTGGCCAATCCAGTATTTCTTCTATTCTTTTGGCTTTTTAATGCAGGTCACTCACTTGGGGATTTAGATGGAATTCCTGTTGCGGTAAAAGACAACTTTAGCACGGCCGGCATTGAGACAACATGTGCATCAAACATGCTGAAAGGTAAAGTTTAACTGACCAGAGCATTGTTTTATAAAACTAGGTATTTTTCAGTTTAAATTAAAGATAAGATACTAAAGCACAAAGATATTCTCAGACTGATTATATTTGCGAAGGAAATAACTTAGGGTAGAATATTACCTTTTTACTATTTGCTCTTTCAGAATGCAAAATTATTCTTCAGGGGTAGGCCTGCTTAATGGATGCATCCTACTTAGGAAGACTTGATAACTGATCACAAACATGCTAAGTGACCTCTAACACCCACTCGTTGGTAACACAGAAATAAGTAAAAAGTGGCTGTCATTCCCCCTCTTTTGCAAATGGTATGAGGATTTATTAGCATCTACTGTCTGGTTTTTTCTGTTTGTTTGTTTTTTTGCGGTACGCAGGCCTCTCACTGTTGTGGCCTCTCCCGTTGCGGAGCACAGGCTCCAGACGCGCAGGCTCAGCGACCATGGCTCACAGGCCCAGCCGCTCCGCGGCATGTGGGATCTTCCCGGACCCGGGCACGAATCCGTGTCCCCTGCATCGGCAGGCGGACTCTCAACCACTGCGCCACCAGGGAAGCCCTGTCTGGTTATTTTTATCTCCTGACTCCTCCATCTATCACTATACTTAGTATAGTGAAGCTTAATTTTTTAAAGTTTAGTAGGTCAAAAAGGAATCATATTTATCAAGATATTTGGATCCAAGGAGGAAAAAGAAATGGAAAAAGCATATTTAGGGTACTGTGTACTAAAACTAACATTCTATGAGGTGTATACCCCAAGTTCCTCTGATAGGTAGACTTGTTAATTGTCTGGGAATATACACTAGATAGAGGAAATTTTAATTGACAACGAAGATCTATTCCTGCTGGAAATAGATAAAAATTACCATGGTATTTGCACATCTGAGAAGAGAAAGTCAAGTACAATGAGCAAAATAATGATTTGTGATTAGTTTCAAATGAATTGGGTACATCTCATTCAATACTTTGTAGTACTAACTGTTAAAAGTCAATAGTTTTAGGATGTAAAGACAGAATATATAGACTTTCTTTGGAAAACATAGCAATTAGCAGTCGAAAAAATTAACTTTCAGAAGAAAGTACAACCTACTACTTAAATTAGGAATAATTAACATGTCAATATGAATTGCTTAATTGCAGTTTAAAATTTTGTTTCTTGTATATGATTTACATGTTCCCTGTTTTCTTTCCTATGATAAAAATTACTGAATTTTTAAGAGGACAGGGGCAAGGTAGGGGAGGGGATTAAGAGGTACAAACTACTGTGTATAAAATAAACTACAAGAATATATTATACAGCACAGGGAATTTTATAATAAAATTCTAACATTTTATAATAACTTTAAATGGAGTATACTCTATAAAATTTTTGAATTACTATGTTGTACACCTGTAATATAACATTGTAAATCAATTGTACCTCAATTTTTTTTAAAAAAGAAGAAAATAACTGAATTTTTTTCAGGTTATGTACCACCTTACAATGCTACAGTAGTTCAGAAGCTGTTGGATCAGGGAGCTCTACTAATGGGAAAAACAAACTTAGATGAGTTTGCTATGGGGTAAGTAAAATTGAAATTTTCTCTTCTTGTATTTCTTTCATCTGTATCTTTAATTTCATTAAGTGTAGGTACCTAAAAGTAGTGAGGTGATTTCTTGAGGACTCTAATGCCAGTTTCTCAGACCCTCCATGAGATTATGTTCTGCTAATAGGTCGTATCTCATTTTAGTTTTAATTTGCATTTCCCTGATGACTAACGATGTTAAACACCATGTGTTTATTTTGCTCCCATATATCTTCAGTGAAGTATCTATTCAAATCTTTTGCCCTTTTTTAAAAGTTGGGTTGTCGTCTTACTGAGTTATAATAGTTTTTTCCATATATTCTGGATTCAGGTCCATTATCAGATAGGTGATTTGAAAATATGTTCTCTGAATCTCTGGCTTGTCTTTGCATTCTCTGAACATGCCTTTCAAAGAGTGAAAGTTTCTAATTTTGATGAAGTCCAGTTCATCATTTTCTTTAATGACTTACGTTTTTGTCTTTTCAAAGAAATTGTTACCTTTCCCAAGGTCATAAAGGTTTTTATCCTATGTTTTCTCCTAGAAGTTTTATAGTTTCAGTTCTTACATTTAAACTTGTGATCCAGTTAATTATTTTGTACATGATATGAAGAAAGCCAGAGTTCAGTTTTTTTACATATGTCTGTCCTATAGATCTGGGACTATTTGTATAAGAATTCAAATTAAATTACTTTGATTCCTTTGTCAAAAATCAGTTGAACAGGGGCTTCCCTGGTGGCACAGTGGTTAAGAATCCGCCTGCCAATGCAGCGGTCCCGGGTTTGAGCCCTGGTCCCGGAAAATCCCAGAGTTAATTATTTTGTACATGATTTGAAGAAAGCCAGAGTTCAGTTTTTTTACATATGTCTGTCCTATAGATCTGGGACTATTTGTATAAGAATTCAAATTAAATTACTTTGATTCCTTTGTCAAAAATCAGTTGAACAGGGGCTTCCCTGGTGGCACAGTGGTTAAGAATCCGCCTGCCAATGCAGCGGTCCCGGGTTTGAGCCCTGGTCCCGGAAAATCCCACGTGCCCCGGAGCAACTAAGCCTGTGCGCCACAACTACTGAGCCTGCGCTCTAGAGCGTGCAAGCCACAACTACTGAGCCTGCGAGCCACAACTACTGAAGCCCGTGTGCCTACAGCCTGTGCTCCCCAACAAGAGAAGCCACGTACACTGCAATGAAGAGTAGCCCCCGCTCGCTGCAACTAGAGAAAGCCCACGCACAGCAACAAAGACCCAATGCAGCCAAAAATAAATTAATTAATTTTTTAAAAATCAGATGTAATGAGAAGCCCGTACACTGCAATGAAGAGTAGCCCCCACTCGCTGCAACTAGAGAAAGCCCACGCACAGCAACAAAGACCCAATGCAGCCAAAAATAAATTAATTTTTTAAAAATCAGTTGAACACATATATAGGTTCATTTCTGGATTCTGTTTTGATCTGTGTATCCAGTATCACGCTATCTTGATTATTGTAGCTTTATAGTAAGCCTTGAAATTAGGTAATAAGAGTTCTTCAACTTTGTTGTTCCTCTTCAAAATTATTTTACGTATGCTAGATCCTTTGCGTTTCCATATAAGGTTTAGAATTGGCTTACTAATTTCTACAGAGAAGCTTGATAGGATTTTGATTGTGGTGGTATTGAATTTATAGATCAAGTTGTAGAAAATTGACATCTTAATATGTGCCTTCTGACCTATGAATTCTGTATATCTTTCCATTTATTTAGAGTTTAATTTTTCTCAGCAATGTTTTTATGATTTCTGTATATAAATCTTGCACATCTGATATATCTCCAAGTATTTCATGTTTTTTTGTTTGTTTTTTGCGGTACGCGGGCCTCTCACTATTGTGGCCTCTCCTGTTGCGGAGCACAGGCTCCGGATGCGCAGGCTCAGTGGCCATGGCTCACGGGCCTAGCCGCTCCGCGGCATGTGGGATCCTCCCAGACTGGGGCACGAACCCGTGTCCCCTGCATCGGCAGGTGGACTCTCAATCACTGCACCACCAGGGAAGCCCTATTTCATGTTTTTTTTATGTTATAGAAAATGGTGCTTTCTTTTCAATTTCTAGTTGTTTAACATTGTTCGTTTATAGAAATGTAATTGACTTTTTAAATTTATGTTTATTAAAAAAAAATTTTTTTGGCTTCCCCACGCAGCACGTGGGATCCTAGTTCCCCGACCAGGGGTGGATCCTAGTTGCCCCTTGCAGTGGAAGTGCAGAGTCCTAACCACTGGACCACCGGAGAATTTGCCTCTTAAAACTTCTGATTAACAGAGGAATTCCTTCAAAAGACTACTTGTTAACTGTTTGGATGTTTTGTGACACTCTTCAACTGGAAGACCTTAATTTACGAAGGAAATCATCCTAAGCTGAATTAGATGATCAATTGGGATAAAAATTTTCTTTTCTTAGCAGACTAGTTTTTTCCTACTTTCCACCACAAATGCTTTTACTTCCCTTCCTTCACCTCCTCAACTGTCTAATTAAAGAAAGGTACATCTAAGCAGGCTTCCTACCTTTTCTAATTCAAGTTACAGTGGATTATACAGTGTCAGAAGCAAATAATACAATCAGGAGATGAAAATTTTACATAAAATGAATTGTATTAAGATATCTTGCTTCACTTCTTCATCTCAGATCTGGAAGCACAGATGGCATATTTGGACCAGTTAAAAACCCCTGGAGTTATTCAAAACAATATAGAGAAAAGAGGAAGCAGAAGTCTCATGGTGAGAGTGAGGATTCACATTGGCTCATAACTGGAGGAAGCTCAGGAGGGAGCGCGGCGGCTGTGTCAGCGTTCACGTGCTTTGCGTAAGATGTTTTTTACTATCTGTACTTTCAAAACCCAACTAATACAAATAGTCATAAACCATACACAAAATTCAACAATACAGTCGTTCATACCTTGGTATTTTTATTTCCCTTTACTGAGCTATTTGTGCTCAATGGTGTATCAAAATTATATCTTAAATACACTTAACTTTATGGTACACTTATGTGTATTCTGTACATTTAACTTCAATTTAAGACAGCATTTAAACTCTTCCTCTACAGTATATGGTCCTCTTACAAACATGATTTTACAAAATAAACCAGTTAGCTTAAATAGACTTCATTGAATTTCATTTTTAAATAATTTATTTGGGTATCTGCTCACTGATTGTACAGATATTTAGAGACTAACATACCTTGGCTTTAGTCGAGTGCTGCTGAACTAATTGTTAGCTATGGTTTTTCCTTCAGCTAAATCTGACTTAAGAAAAAAAAAAGGAAGGAAAGAAAGAAGGGAGGGAGGGAGGAAGAAAATGTTCCTAATATGTATCAACAGAATATATTAAGTAGTGTTTTTCTAAACCTACAACTAAAAATGTATATAAGTACATAAAATTTTTTGAAATTTGTAGGGAGGTTATTTGTTCAACTGTCATAGCTTGTATTTGGAAAGAATCCATCAATCAATGCTTTTGTCTTAAGTCCCATTTGTAAAGCATTTCTTAACCATCTAAAGAGTAAATAAATATTGCTGTTATTATATTTATTTTATTGGTCTCAATTTAACCAAATAGAATGTTTTCTTTAGCAGTACTATGTGTATTTTATCTCTCCTTAATTATCCACTGAAACTAAGCTCTTTCTGAGGCATTGCAATCACTAAATGATTTATATTTTTTAGAGCTATGGAGATTTGGATTCTACAGGTTTTTAAGTTTCCCTGAAATCTTGTTAACAAGTAAAAGTGTTTCATTTTATCTCTGTGGAATTTTATAGCACCACATTAATATTAATGAGAGTTCTGACAAGCAAGGGTTGCAAGATTAGGGGCTTTTTTCTATCCTCCTCACCCCACTTAGTGTTCATCTTTCTGAATGTGCTTTGAGAAGATGGCATTTTGACACATAATTCCTATGGAAATGTAGGTTTTACTTTTACCCAGACATCAGGGAATCCTAATAAGAAAATGTGTCCTTTTAGAAATTGTGAAAGCAGCAGTCTGATTTTGTGGCTCAAGTGGACTTGGTAAGAAAGACAATCTAATTTGCATTTTCTGTAGAGCACAAGGGCTATGTGACACGTAGGAGCCTTGTTCAGTCCAAAGCTTCACTCTGGGTGTACTCAAGAGAGGCACAGACCCAAAGTAACTCCAGGTTGAATGGGTCCCAAACCATCAGGTGTTCTGATTTGTTTTCCCCCCTATTGATTTGTTTCTTTTATAATAGTTTTTAAAACAGGAAGATTCTAGGAGTATTGATACTATGCAACCAATAAAAAGAATGATTTAGAGTGCTATGTGGTGATATGGGAAGAAATCCAAAATACACTGTTAAGTGGAGAACAAGTTGCAGAACAGTATGTATAGTATGACCTTATTTCTGTTAAAAGTAATAATTATACATAACAAGTTGCAGAACAGTATGTATAGTATGCCTTATTTCTGTTAAAAATAATAATTACATATGTATATATGTTAGTTGCATGTAAGTGTCTGGATAAATATATATATAAAAAGTGATAACAGATTATGGGGGCAGTGATTATAAGAGAAATTTCACTTTATAGATCATATAGTTATAAAATATTTTAATTTTTACAGTAGACATTACACTTTTCTAATCAGAAAAACCTTTTTTCCTGAAATAGTTAAAATTTTTTAATTTTTAATTGTGGTAAAATATACATAACAAAATTTCTCATCTTAACTATTTTTAAGTGTACAATTCTGTAGTGTTAAGTACATCCACATTATCACACAGCCAGTCTCCAGAACTTGTTTCATTTGCAAAACTTAAACTCTGTACCACTTAAACAATAGCCTCCCATTTGCCCTCCCCCCACCTCTCCAGCCCCTGGCCACCACTCTTTTACTTTCTGTCACTGTGAATCTGACCACTCTAGGTACCTCATACAAGTGAAATTGTGCAGTATTTGTGCTTTTGTGACTCACTTATTTCACTTAGCATAATGTCCTCAAGGTTTTTTTTTTTAATAAGAAAAACATAGACTATATAGATAACTAAGCAAAGAAATGAATAGACACTTCATAGTTGGGTAATGCAAATACAAATAGATGTGAAAAATTATTCAAAAATGCACATTAGCAAAGCTTTTGGTTATCAAATTAACCACATTTTAAGAGCTGTTAGTATTCAGTGATGATAATGAAACGTTAAAAAAGCCAATTCACTAAAATTGGGAATATAAATTGGCATAACCTTTCTGACAAGTAATTTGACAAAATATATTAAGAACTCATAATAACAGGTAGACCTTTTGTCCCATTAACTCTACTTCTTGGAAGCTAGCCTAAAATTTAATCAGATATATGGACAAAGATTTATGTTTAAAGGTGTTTATTACAAAGTACTTTATTGATTGATTGATTGCTGCACTGCATGGCTTGTGGGATCCCCAACCAGGGATCAAACCCAGGCCCTCAGCAGTGAAAGCACAAAGTCCTAACTACTGGACCATCAGGGAATTCCCTACAAGTACTTTATTATGCAGTTATTCTAGCTGGCAACAACATAAACGTTTAAATAGCTTAAAATACATTTCTAGCCATGATTCTAAATAAGGTAGCAGAATGGCTGTATCTGAATTTCTGGGAGGGGTGTGTTTAGTTTGTAAAAGCATATTATAAAATTGACATTAAAAGAAGGTATAGGGCTTCCCTGGTGGCGCAGTGGTTGAGAGTCCGCCTGCCGATGCAGGGGACACAGGTTCGTTCCCTGGTCTGGGAAGATCCCACATGCCGCGGAGCGGCTGGACCACTAAAAGAAGGTATAAGATTTGTATGTGTATAAATTGTACCAATGTTTTCTTAGGTCAGTCTCCCAAGGCAATAGAAATAAAAACAAAAATAAACAAGTGGGACCTAATCAAACTTACAAGCTTTTGCACAGCAAAGGAAACCACAAGACAAAAAGAAAACCTATGGAATAGGAGAAAATATTTGCAAACAATGCAACCAAAAGGGGCTTAATATCCAAAATGTACAAACAGCTCATACAGCTCTATATCAAAAAAACAAACAACCCAATCAAAAAACTGGCAGGAGACCTAAATAGACATTTCTCTAAAGAAGACATACAGATGGCCAATAGGCACATGAAAAGATACTCAACATCACTAATTATTAGAGAAACACAAATCAAAACTACAGTGAAGTACCACACCACCTCACACTGGTCAGAATGGCCATCATT
Source organism: Neophocaena asiaeorientalis asiaeorientalis (assembly GCF_003031525.2). Classification (NCBI taxonomy): domain Eukaryota; kingdom Metazoa; phylum Chordata; class Mammalia; order Artiodactyla; family Phocoenidae; genus Neophocaena; species Neophocaena asiaeorientalis. The sequence continues at coordinate 2,293,022 of NW_020172162.1, forward strand.
AAAAAGTCTACAAATAACAAATGCTGGAGAGGGTGTGGAGAAAAGGGAACCCTCCTACACTGTTGGTAGGAATGTAAGGTGGTGCAGCCACTGTGGAAAACAGTATGGAAGTTTCTCCGAAAAGTAAAATTAGAATTACTATATGATCCAGCAATCCCACTCTTGGGCATATATTCAGACAAAACTATAATTCAAAAAGTTACATGCACCCCTGTGTTCACTGCAACACTATTCACAATAGCCAAGACATGGAAACAACCTAAATGTCCATCAACAGATGAATAAAGAAAATTCGTGTATATAATGGAATACTACTCAGCCATAAAAAAGAATGAAGTAATACCATTGGTAGCAACATGGATACAACTAGAGATTATCATACTAAGTGAAGTAAGTCAGAAAGACAAATACCATATGATATCACTTATATGTGGAATCTAAAATATGGCATAAATGAACCTAACTACGAAAGAGAAAGACTCACACACAAAGAGAGCAGACTTGTGGTTGCCAAGGGGGAGGTGGGGAGGGGAAGGGATCGATTGGGAGTTTGGGGTTAGTAGATGCAAACTATTACATATAGAATGGATAAACAACAAGGTCCTACTGTATAGCACAGGGAACTATATCCAATATCCTGGAATAAACCATAATGGAAAAGAATATAAAAAAGAATGTATATATGTATATAATCGAGGCACTTTGCTGTACAGCAGAAATTAACAACACTGTAAATCAACTATACTTCAATTTAAAAAATAAAGAACTTAAAAGAAACATTTGTATGTATATGGATAAGAGAATGGACTTTAAAAATGGGAATCAGTTGGGAATTGCCAATTGATATGATAGAGTATTATACATATTTTAAATTTTCAGTAATTTTAATGACATAGTAAAAGGCTCTTGATAAGCAAAAAAGAGATGGAAACTTACGATTACAGAGTGACCTGAACCGTGAAAGAAAAATTCATTAAAAAAAAGACTTGAAGATCAGATCAGAAATAACGAGGGAAGAGGTATGGGAACATATGTATATGTATAACTGATTCACTTTGTTATAAAGCAGAAACTAACACACCAGTGTAAAGCAATTATACTCCAATAAAGATGTTAAAAAAAAAAAGACGAAGTTACTATGCCAAAATGTTAACAGTGTTTGCCTCAGGGTGGTGCAATATTTTGTTACATCTTTACACTTTTCTGTATTTTAAGAATTCTCTGGGGCTTCCCTGGTGGCACAGTGGTAGAGAGTCCGCCTGCCAATGCAGGGGACACGGGTTCGTGCCCCAGTCCAGGAAGATCCCACATGCCGTGGAGCGGCTGGGCCCGTGAGCCATGGCCGCTGAGCCTGCGCGTCCAGAGCCTGTGCTCCGCAACGGGAGAGGCCACAACAGTGAGAGGCCCGCGTATCACAAAAAAAAAAAAAAAAAAAAAAAAAAAATTCTCTGAGATGAGCACATTTTATTTTTTGTAAAATCAGGAGGAAATACATTTTTTCAATATACATTTTAAAAGATAGATTTCAAATATAATTAGAGTTATATTATCCTGCTAAAGAGAATTCCATTTAAATTTCAGGGCTTTAGGATCAGATACAGGAGGATCAACCAGAAATCCAGCTGCCCACTGTGGGGTTGTTGGTTTGAAACCTAGCTACGGCTTAGTTTCTCGTCATGGCCTCATTCCCCTGGTGAATTCAATGGATGTGCCAGGAATCTTAACCAGATGTGTGGATGATGCAGCCATTGTGTTGGGTATTTAAACGATTCCATATAGTTTCAAAACATTATTTCACTTCAGTACTGTGTCTGTCACTCATAAATATTCCTACTTACAGGTATACTAGCTGGGCATGATCCCAAAGATTCTACCACAATTCAAGATCCTGTTAAACCATTTACGCTTCCCAGTTTGACAGATATGAGCAAACTATGTATAGGAATTCCGAAGGTAAGTCTCTCTTTACAAAAGTACTGTCAAGTCAAATACAGAGCACAGACTTGGGAAACAGACTGGTTGGGTTTGAAGCCCTGCTCTGCCACTTTTATTAGATATGTGACCTGAGCACATGAAAATAGATATGTTAAATTACTAACCTTTTAAAATTTTAACTTTGAGCTTAGCAATAATTTTTAGTTCTGGGAGACTGTGCTGTGCATTTTAAGATGTTGAGCAGCATCGCTGGCCTCTAACCCTAGAGGTAGCATCCCCACCACCACCACTGCCCCACTAGCAAAACTGTCTACAGATGTTACCAGATATCCCCTGGTTGAGAGGAAGAGGAGAGGAAACTGCCCGCAGTTGAGACCACTGCTGTAGAGAAATATTGTAAAATCTTTAAAATCTTCAATTAAGGTAATAGGTGTGCCTACTTTTAAGGATTTAGAGAGAAACAGACTTAGTTGAGAATCCTGGATCCTCTACTTACCTGCTATGTAACATTAGGAAAGTTAGTTAACTTCTCTAGTCTCAATATTTTTCATTAGTAAAAAGAAGGATGATAATACCTACATCGTAAGACTGTTAAAAGCATTAAATGAGAGAACCTGTGGAAAGTATCTAGCAGAGTGCCTGATATATAATGAACATTTAACAAATGTAAGTTCTCCAACCAGATCTCCAATCTTTAATATTATTATATCGAGCTCACAGTATCTTGTCATGCCATAAGCACTCTTAAATTAGTTCAGTCTTTCTAGCTACCTGCTAGCAATTTAATCAGATGTTCTAATGTATTGCCGAAGTTTCTGGAGTACAAATTTTTATAACACCATCTATACAGATACTCTCATTTCTGTATTTTGACTTTTTCCAATAAGGAATATCTTACACCAGAATTGTCGAGTGAAGTACAATCTCTTTGGTCCAAAGCTGCTAATCTCTTTGAGTCTGAAGGGGCCAAAGTAATTGAAGTGTCCCTGCCCCACACCAGTTACTCAATCGTCTGCTACCACGTATTGTGTACATCGGAAGTGGCGTCGAATATGGCAAGATTTGATGGGCTAGAATATGGTAAGTTGCCTGTGTTTTGGATTTTTAAGGAAGTTGTCTCCAACATTTGAAAGGTTCGTTTATTAGTAGCAAAATGTATTATTGCCAGGGATAATGTTAAGATTTAGAGAAGTGAATCAGTGAATCCTTTTACCTTTGTCATTTTAGCATTATAGTCACACTATTCATCATAATATCTCTGTATCTTGAGCTCACCCTCTGGGCTGTGAGTATCTTGAAGGTAGAGTATTTTAGCTTTGTATTATCAGTCCATACAGTGTGGTACCTGGCACAGACTAGGAGCTCAGTAAACATCTGAATAAAATGAATGAATGAATGAGGGAGTGAACAACTGAAGTTTCCCTCTTCATTATCGTTTTCTCCTTGCTTCCTGACAAGTCAGTCAGTCCAAAGGCAGGTAAAAAAGAGAAACCATTAAGGTCAATCGCATGAAATTTTAGTATTGGTCATAAATGTGAATCTAGACCTGCTTTTCAGCCAAAACTTTACTTCCTTTTCAATTAATGTTTTGTGGGTTTTTGTTTGTTTGTTTTTTGTTATCAGGTCACAGATGTGACACTGATGTGTCTACTGAAGCCATGTATGCTGCCACCAGACGAGAAGGCTTCAATGATGTGGTGAGAGGAAGAATCCTCTCAGGAAACTTTTTCTTATTAAAAGAGTAAGATAATCAGCTTAGGAATTTTCCCCATTCTTGAAAACTCCATAGTAAAGTAGTAGCATGTCTATCAAGTCTTATAAGTTGAGATATTTGCTAAGGAAGCAAAATCCTTATGATTTAAATTAGAAATCATAATTAAAGGCCCATTTATGGTACTTTTGGCTCCTGGTTATTCAAAAACAAACCAAATCATTGATGCTCTAGCTGAATGATTAGTACAGGCTAAGTAGGAAGCCCTGAAGGATTTTAGCCTCATTAAATGTCCCTTATTATTGCCACATTGTCTTACTGCTCTGAGAGCCTTAAGCAGGAAGTTACACTGGTGTCTCTTAAAAAACGTAGTGAATCAACTTAGTTTTCCCTTGCATCATGTATCTGTTTGCTCCAAAAAAGAATTTTAAATTACTATGACTTTGGTATAAGTTTGTTCACCATCTTGTGAATAGGATTCATCTTCCATACTACCAGGTCTGTCTAAGAGGACGTGAGAAGTGTGAAAAAGCAAGAGTGGTTGTACCAATAGCTTCCTGGGGCTTTGCTCTATGTCCCATAGATACGTACATACATACATACATAGCATTTTATTCATCTGTGCATCTCCTCAGGGCCAATAGTTAGGATTACTTTTTCCAGAGATACTATTTGAACAGCTACTATGAAAAACAGTGTGGAGATTCCCCCCAAAATTAAAAATAGAATTACCATGTGATCCAGAAATCCCACTTCTGGGTATATATCTGAAGGAAAGAAATCACTGCCTCAAAGCATTATTCACAGTAGCCAAGACATGGAAACAACCTAAGTGTCCGTCAACAGATGAATGGACAAAGAAAATATGGTGTGTGTGCGTGTGTATATGTATATATATATATGTAATAATGAATAATATTCCATTGTATGTGTGTGTATATATATATATACACACAGCAATTTTATAGTCAATTATTTCAATAAAGCTGGAAAACAAAAACTAAAATTATTATTTGATTAATGGGGAAATCAAAGGGCTTTATTTGTTTCCCTTCTAATGTTTTCTAATGTCTGAAAATGGTGGTTTCATTTTGTCTAGTTTTCGGTTGTTTAAAGTGGCAGAGTAAATCCATCCCTAATATTCCCATCATTGATGGAAGCAGAAGTTGGGCTTTTGAACCATATTTAAAGTAGGAAGAAGTTTAATAGAAGTATTTGTTCTTTTATAAAAAGATATTGTTAGTACATTATTTAAGCCATCAGCTGTTGGGTAAATTATACATGATGCCTGCATTCATCTCCCTCTAGATCCTGTGGTCAAATGATAATGAGGACATCTGATATTTCTATAGCATTTTTCAGGATAAAAAGATTTCACATTTTGATCTCATTGTATCTGGTCCTCAGAAAGACTGGAGTTGTTATATCCATTTTTCAGGTGAGGAAACTGAAGTTAGAATGATTAATACTTTTGCCACCTTCATTAACAGCTTCAGGAGGATCTAAGAAGTATTTTCTTCTTCCCTTTTTTTGCATCATTGACTTATAGTCACACCTATGTCTGGCTAATTCCTTAATCTTTTCAGTAAAGTAAGCATTTTTTCTTTTGGGGGCGGGTGGGGAGTAACCATATCCTTTATTATTATTTTTTATTACCACAGTTAGTTGAGTGAACATCTATCATCTCATATAGACACACCATTAAAGAAATAGGAAGAAAAAAATTTTTTCTTATGATGAGAACTCTTAGGATTTACTCTCTTATCAGCGTTCATGTATAACATGCAACAGTGTTAATTATATTTATCATGTTGTGCATTACATCCCTAGTACTTACTTATTTTATAACTGGAAGTTTGTACCTTTTGACCACCTTCATCCAATTCCCCCTCCCTCCACACCCCACCTCTGGTAACAACAAATCTGATCTCTTTTTCTGTGAGTTTGTTTTTGAAGTACAATTGACCTACAACACTATGTTAGTTCCTGGTGCATAACATAAGTGATTTGATATTTCTCTGCATTTCAAAATGATCACCATGATACATCTAGTTGTCATCTGTCACCATACAAAGATATTACATAATTACTGACTGTAGTCCCCAAACTGTACATTTCATACCTGAAAGTTTATAACTCTTAATCTCCTTCACCTATTTCTCTCCTTGCCCCTTACCCCCCTCTTCTCTGGCAACCACCTGTTTGTTTATCTATGACTCTGTTTCTGTTAGTTATGTTTGTTCATTTGTTTTTTGGATTCCACAGATAAGTGAAATCATACAGTATCTTTCTCTGACTTATTTCACTTAGCATAATACCCTCTAGGTCTATCCATGTTGTCACAGATGGCAAGATTTCATTCTTTTTTATGGCTAATTTTCCATTTTTTATATGTATTGATACTACATCCTTATCCATTCATCTACTGATGGACACTTTAGGTGGTTTCCAAATCTTAACTACTGTAAATAATGCTGCAATGAACATAAGGGTGCATATATCTTTTCAAATTAGTGTTTCTGTTTTCTTTGGATAAATACCCAGGAGTGGAATCGCTGCATTGTGTGGTAATTCTATTTTTAATTTTTTGAGGAATCGCCATACCGTTTTCCATAGTGGCTGCACCACTTTACATTCCCACCAACAGTGCACGAAGGTTCCCTTTTTCCTACATCCTTGCCAGTATTTGTTGTATTTTTTTTTGCGGTATGTGGGCCTCTCACTGTTGTGGCCTTTCCCATTGCGGAGCACAGGCTCCGGACGCGCAGGCTCAACAGCCATGGCTCACGGGCCCAGCCGCTCCGCGGCATGTGGGATCTTCCCGGACTGGGGCACGAATCCGTGTCCCCTGCATCAGCAGGTGGACTCTCAACCACTGCGCCACCAGGGAAGCCCTGTTGTCTTTGATAATAGCCATTCTGAAAGGTGTGAGGTGATATTTCACTGTAGTTTTGAATTGCATTTCTCTGATGGTTAGTGAGGTTGAGCATCTTTTCATGTGCCTGTTGGCACATCTGTATGTCTTCTTTGGAAAAATGTCTGTTCTGGGCCTCTGCCCATTTTTTAATTGGTTTATGTTTTTGATGTTGAATTGTATGAGTTCTTTGCATGTTTTGGATATTAACCCCTTATCAGATATAGCATTTGCAAATATCTTCTCCCATTCAGCAGGCAGGCCTGAAGCATCTTTTCATGAATTTCACATTTCCATTCCTGGGCTATACCTGTCTGTAAAGTACAAAATTGCAAACACTGCATACTTTCCCCAGTTACTGTGTCCAGAGCTTGCTAGTTTCTAGTGTCTAATTCTGATGGCATGTTAGAATTTTCCAAAACTTCAGAGTCCTTATAATAATTATAACTATAGATGAAATAGGACATTATAGTAATAGAAAGGATTGGAATGAGCCTCCAGAGACCTAAGTTCTAGTCCTTCCTCTACCCCTGTCAATCTTTGCAGCCTTTAGAAAGTCATTTAGTTGCTATGCACTTGATTTTCCTCACCTGAAAATGAATGTTCTGGTTTAATGATGTCCCTGGAAGTGTTAATATTTTGTGATTATATGTACAGAATTGCATCTACTGGTGATTTTTAATTAATTCCAGATATACAAACTTTTAGAGTAACAGTGCAGTTGAACAAAATTCATTTTTATGTGTTGTTAGGAATCTTACTGGTGCCTGCTCCAAAAGGCCAAGAATCCAGTGATTCTTTAACAAGCCTTATGCATAAGAATTGATTCAAAGAAATAACAAAAAGCCCTTAAAGTGTCATCTGTTTTTTTTTAACAAGGCTTATGCATGAGAATTGATTCAAAGAAATAACAAAAAGCCCTTAAAGTGTCATCTACTTTTTTCCACAGAAACTATGAGAATTATTTTGTCAAAGCACAGAAGGTGAGACGACTCATTGCTCGTGATTTTGTGAATGTTTTTAACTCTGGAGTGGATGTCTTGCTAACTCCTACCACCTTGAGTGAGGCAGTGCCGCACACAGAGTTCATCAGAGAAGACAACAGAACACGAAGTGCCCAGGATGATCTTTTTACACAGGCTGTAAATATGGCAGGTGAGGATCCCTCAAGAACATTCTGGTTTTCTTCAATTTTTAGGTAGACACCCTGGTCTTCGACTTAGGTTCTAGCTAGATTGCTCCCTAAACGCAATAGCTTGTCCTTCTGGAATGCTTGGTAATGTGTGTTTGTGTGTGCGTGCGTCTATCTATAGGCGTGCACTTACCACACACACATAAATTAATTTTCAAACCTACAGAAAAGTTGAAGTCGTATAATGAATACCCATATGTCCTTTGCTTGGATTCATCCTTGTTAACCTTTTGCCTCACTTGCTTTCTCCTTCCTCTCTCTGTGTCTCTTTCACACACACACACGCACACACACTCTTAGCTTTTATTTGAATAGTTTGAAAGTTTCACCATCGTATTACTTCACCCCTAAATACTTTAGCATGAATCGTCTAAGAATAAAGACATTCTTCTACATAACCACAATTCCATCATCACACCTAAGAAAACTAACACAAATACAATAATATTCCAAATACAGTTCATATTTAACTTTCCTCAGTTGTACCAAAAATGCCATTTATAGGGTGTTTTCCCCGATATATTATATTTGTTTATGATACCTCTTAAAGTCTAGAACAGTTCCCCAGTTCTGTATGTTCTATAACAGTCTGAACCACATCAGACTGTTATAATTTTTGTTTTAATCATCAAACATAATGAAGGAAACTCAAGGGCAGAGGGAAAAGTCTGTTGTATTTATCTATCTACACTTTTATTTACTGTGTTCATTTCTCCCTGATGTATCAGATCCTTTGTTTTACCATATCCTTTCTGTTTGGAGAACAGTTAGCCATTCTTTTAGAATAGGTCTGCTGGCAACCAGTTCTCTTAGCTTTCTTCTGAGAATGTCTTGATTTTCCTTTCATTTTTAAAGGTTATTTTTGCTGGATATATGATTCTGATTTGACAGTTCTTTTCTTTAGCACTTAAAAAATGCCCTGCTACTTTCTTCTGGCCTGCATAGTTACTGATAAGAAATACCCAACCTTTTAAAATTTTTGTTTTAAGTGACATTGACTCTTTTGAGGAGTCTAGTCCACTTGACCTGTGGGATATCCCATCTGTAATCTGAATTTGTCAGACTGCTTCCTCATGATTAGGTTGAGTTAAACATTTTTGGTACAAATACTACATATGCTTCATGTCAAGAAACAGTTAAATATCAGTTTGTCCCACTTTTGGAAGCTACGTTAATCCCTTGGTTAAGGAAGTAACTACCAGATATTTTCCTTATAAAGGCACATTTTCCTTTTGTCAGTTGTAAGCAATTGGTGATGTGATACTTTGAGACAGTGTTTCCCAATAAACTTGAACCCACTTTTAGTATCTATTGATGATCCTTGCCTGAATTAAGTATTACTTAGAGAATTACAAAATGCTGACTTTTCTAATTCTACCATTCCTTCTACATATGTTAGCTAGCAGCCTTCTCTAAAGAACAGCTTTCCTGGGACTTCCCTGGTGGCGCAGTGGTTAAGAATCCGCGTGCCAGTGCAGAGGACATGGGTTCGAGCCCTGGTCTGGGAAGATCCCACATGCCGAGGAGCAACTAAGCCCGTGCATCACAATAACCGAGCCTGCACTCTAGAGCCCACAAGCCACAACTACTGAGCCCGCGTGCCACAACTACTAAGCCCATGTGCCACAACTACTGAAGTCCACACGGCTAGAGCCCGTGCTCTGCAACAAGAGAAGCCACCGCAATGAGAAGCCTGTGTACCACAACAAAGAGTAGTCCCTGCTCGCCGCAACTAGAGAAAGCCCGCAAGCAGCAATGAAGACCCAACGCAGCCAAAAAATACATAAATTAATTTAAAAAAAGAAAACATAATTTTTAAAAAAGCTTTCCTTTTTTAAAAGAATTCAATGTATTATAAGTAATTAACTGTCATTATTTTTGATGCTCAAATTTAACCAACAGTTGCATATCCTTTAGACCAGCCCCCATTAATTTTTGAAAACTTTCTTATTTTATGGCATAACAAGATGTCCCAGGCTGTCCTACTTTCTCTTCCCAAAACTAAAATTAAAACTACCCTGAATTACTATTTTTCATCTAAAAAATTGGCAAAAATTCAAAACCTGAACAACACACTCTATAGGTGAGGCTGTAGGAAAACACTCATTTTGCTGATAGGAGTTGAAAAGGTACAACTTCTTTGGAGGGAAAGTTGGCAAAATATCTAATTACATATGCATTTATCTTTTGATGAAACAGTTCCTCTTCAGCTGAGAAACGTTCTGGAATACCAGAAAAATACACAAGGTAATTCACTGGGACTTGGCATGAAATAGCTAAATACCGAAAACAACCAAAATCTCCAACCACAGAAGAATGGTTGAATAAATTATGGTAAAAGCACGTGATGGAATACTATGCAGCCATAAAAAAGGAATGAAGAAGGTCTCTGTGAACAGATAATACAGTGATTTCTAACATATTAAATGAACAAAGGAAGATACAGAAGCATAATTTTTGTGATTCTTTTTCATTAACCTTGTCTTGTACCTACTGGCACTGGAAAGTGGAAGCGGTCTCTGCATCTTAGGGTGGAGAATTAATCGACATTTAATGGGTCTCTTTCTTTTCCTCAGGGTTGCCAGCAGTGAGTGTCCCTATGGCCCTCTCAAGCCAAGGGTTGCCAATCGGACTGCAGTTTATCGGACGTGCATTTTGTGACCAGCAGCTTCTTACCGTTGCCAAATGGTTTGAAAAACAAGTACAGTTTCCTGTTATTCAGCTTCAGGAGCTAATGGATGATTGTTCATCAATCTTTGAAAATGAAAAGTTAGCTTCTGTTTCTCTAAAATAGTAGTGATAACTATATCATGCAAATTATGGCTTTTAAAGATTTTATATTCTAGAAAAGTCAGGTGATCTTGCAATTTGGTTCACTGTCAACACAGTCATTCCTTGGAATCGCTTTTTTAAATTCTTGTGATATAGTTAATTACTTATGAATAATCTGTCAGCATTTATTAAGCATCCACTAAGTATAAACAAAGTACAGGATTTCTATTATAACACAAGATACATGTTCCTGAAAAATGATGCATTCTGTAAAAATGTTCATTAAAAAGAACACTGCTCACAGTACTAGTACTGTACTGTACACAATGTAAGTACTAGTGAACCTCTCAAAACGTGTACATGTTTGTAACCAAAGCACTAACACAAACAGGAAGTGGTACCTCCAGAGATAACCTGGACAGCCCAGCTGACAGGCAACTCATCACGCGGTGGAGGCCGCCTCAGCGGATGTTAAAAATGCACAAAAACAGTAAAATGGGAATATCCACTTCTAAGTCTGAGCAGAGCAGGTAGAGGAGGAGCTCTGAGCACAGGAGGAAGTACAACCTGCTGGGGCCCAGAGTCCTGCAAGACAAGGGTGTGCCTCTCTCTCTGGGGAGAGCCCCAGGTGCAGACACTTCTCTAAGAATAGAGCTGCAATGACTGAGAACTTTTTTCCTTTCCTGCTAACAGTTAAAATCTTACTTCTGCCATTCCAGAGCCCCATGCCAAGGAGCCAGAGTAACTCCACGTTACACTGAGTTCATTCTAGTTCGATCACAAACAAGCTCAGTGATGCCATAGAGACATTTGTTGTGACCTAACAGACCAGACTGGACTCGAAACTTGGTAGCTAGTGGAGCATGGTTTCAGTGAGAAAGTTTCAAGATACACAAGTAAGATCCCATATGAAAAACTTGTATATAATTTGGTGAGGATGCCAAAGAGAAGAAGCCCGTAGACCTCCTCCCTTACCCCAGATTCTCTATTCCTTATGGTTTTCTTACCCTCTTGACTTTCTTTACAAGTGCTCTCTCTTTGGGCTCCTTGAGCACAAAGAAACATTAACGGGAATATGTATTCAGAATCTGAAAAAAAAATCTGATGAAAACCATACATTTACCCGCTATAAAGTTTCATCGTTGGATTTGTCTTTGCCAGAACACCATTGTCATCTCATATTTATCACGTGTTCTAATTTGACACTTGTTTATTGTTGATAAGTATAAGTGGGGAGCTGAATTATTATTTAACAGATTCACTTTGTTTAGTAAGAAAAAAGTACTTTCTAAATATGAAAGACCTGAAGGAAAAACATAGGCAGAACCTTCCCAGAACCACTAGGATGTTGAGTGGTGGTAGTTTAACCTGCCTGGTACTTTTCATTAATAATTTTCTCTCCCCCTGGGATCCTCCCACTCCCAAATACTCTATCTGATAAACTTTACATAAAAGTTTTCTGTACCAGGCCCATAGGCCCACTAGCATTCTTAAATATTTTGACGTGAGTCCCTGAAAAAGGAAGAAATTCATGACAGAGAATTGCTTTACTTTATAACACGAGAAAACTCTTAGTTGGGGGAGCTAGTATAATGCAAATGGCAAGCAGATGAATCTTTGCCCCAGTCTTTCTTTTGTGTGTGTATAATTCAAAATAAAAAATTTTCAAAGAATATTTATGTAATTTCTCTTATTCCCTGTATCTCTGCTTGAGTTGCACTAACGATTTGAACTGGAAATAACGAAGTGAAACATTTACCGTTCTCACGTAATAACACCCAACTAGCGTGAAATGATACCTAATCTGTTCTTTCTTTTCCATCTTTACCCTAAATCTAGTAGATCTCATTTTGCCAAATCACTGTCTGGGAATTTAAGGGGAAAATGGTTTCTGTGTCTCAGCTAATTAAACCCTGAAATTGTTAGCTGCCACAGCAGAGCACGTCAGAAAGGCGAAGGTGGCAGCAAGTGTAAGATGAGTTCCTTGATAAGACAGCGAAACAAAGCACTGCTAGAGTGAAAAAATGTGATGCGTTCACAAATCTTTGCACCCTGACACCACACAGCCAAATCCAAGCCAGATCCGTGTTGACCAACACTTAGCGTTACCAAGAAAATCGCTTGAAACCAGGGAGGCAGAATGTTCTATTTGAATGGCTATTTGACACCAGGTTGTTGGGAACACAGGACTGTGGGCCATCTAGAAAAGACAGCATGGTACAGAAGAGGAGCTTCTAAAAATGACAAAGGATGGTGATTCCTATGAGGAAATCACCTGCACCTTCTACAGTGGACAAGAAATATCTTTAGGATTTTAGAACAGGATCTAAAGAACAGTGAAAAGAGATCTGGTTACAGGGCACCAAAAAGTAGACCTCGGGGATTCTGTAAACTGTGTCATACCCTGTTCCAGTTTAAGTAAGGGAACAAACTAATGGGATTTTCACAATAGTTTCTGTTACGAACTTTCATTTATTAACTACTTTTACTCTCCCTCCCTTTCCTCAAATATCTGATTATGCTGAGGCTAAATATGTGTTGCCTGTGCGAGCCTAGGGTAAAATTTACTCATTGCGTTTAGAAGCACCAGAGGACAGTTTAAAGTAGAAGGCTTTCCTCAGTTATTTCATAACTTAAGCAGTGTGTACACTAGAACAAAAACCTGAAAATTTAATGAAAGCAAATAACACGAGAAAACCCCAGCCAACATTAAATAAAAGTAATTACGGGATTTCAGAGGGGCTTTCATTTCTTTTTCTTTGTACCTCAATGGAATATAAATCCAAAAGGATTTTAGGCACTTTATTAAAAATATATTATTACAATGGTATAAAAGTAAATAGTTGAGGAAATCACTGAATTGATAAAAATAGGGGAAAAGGTTAAAACCAAGAATAAGATTAAAAGTTAACAATGCTTGTCAAGGTATTTATTATACAGATGCTAAGGCTGTGTAGTGTGATATGGTGGGAAATTTCCCAATTGCTTCCCTAGTGGGTAAGGCCACCAGATTTAAAAATCAGATATACCTGGGTTTGAATCCTATTACTGCCATTTACAAGCTGTGTAACCTGTCTGAGCTTCAGTATCCTGACCTGTAAAACGGAGGTAATATTTACTCCAAGGGAGGGTTGGGAGGATTAAATTTAAATGATGCACTTAAAGCACCCAGCATAACAACACAGAAGAAGTATTCAAAAGTTTGGAGCTATAAATACATGCATACAATCATGAAATTATCATTTTCCCATGGATGCTATAGATACACATTAAACTAATATGACCAAATTGCAATTTACTGAAAACTTACGCTAGAGACCAGCTATATAGCTCTCTGATGAGCTGGCTTCCTCTGAAGATAAAGTTTAAAATATCTGGAAGAACTGATGGACTGCGCATTTTTAAAGCAATTTCCGTGAGCCTATAATAAAGAATTGGCTAACACAGGGTTCAAAGACCTGGAGGTCTTTTTTTGTTTTTTTAACATCTTTATTGGAGTATAATTGCTTTACAATGGTGTGTTAGTTTCTGATGTATCACAAAGTGAATCAGCTATATGTATACATATATCCCCATATCTCCTCCCTCTTGCGTCTCCCTCCCACCCTCCCTATCCCACCCCTCTAGGTGGTCAGAAAGCACCGAGCTGATCTCCCTGTGCTATGTGGCTGCTTCCCACTAACTATCTATTTTACGTTTGGTAGTGTATATATGTCCATGCCACTCTCTTATTTTGTCCCAGCTTACCCTTCCCCCTCCCCATATCCTCAACTGTGTTTAACTTTTCGAGGAACAGCCAAACTTTTCCAAAGTGGCTGCACCGTTTTACATTCCCACCAGCAATATATGACGGTTCCAGTTTCTCCATATTCTTGCTAACCCTTGTTATTGTCTGTCTTTGTTATTTTAGCAATCCCAGTGAGAGTGAAGTGATATCTCACTGTGGGTTTGATTTGCATTTTTCTAATAAGTAATGATATTGAGTATCTTTTCATGTGCTGAGTGGACAATTATATATATATATATTTTTTTTTTTTGGTGGGGGGAAGAAATGTGTATTTAAATCCTCTGCTTATTTTAAAATTGGGTTGTCTTTTTATCGTTGAGTTTAAGAGGTTTTTTAAAAGATATATTTGGGACACAAGTCCCTTATCAGATATATGATTTGCAAATATTTTCTCCCATTCTGTGAATTGTCTTTTCATGTTCTTGATAGTTTTCTTAAAAGCAGTAAAGTTTTTTATTTTATCGAAGGCTAATGTTCATAATTTTGATTTTGTGGCTTTTGCCTTTGGTGTCACATATCAAATGTACCTGTAATGAGGCAGAGTCAAGATGGCAGGTGGGAAGATGCCGAGTTAGCGTCTCCCCACAACTAGGGGGCCTAACGGCTGCTGGTGGGGGGCTCTGACGCCCAAGGAGATGGGAGGAACCCCAAAGTGAACCGGTAGGACATAGCGGGACTGAGGGGGAGGAGAAATGGAGGCCAGACAGGATTGGCGCCTCTGAGGCTGGGGAGATCAGGAGAGGCAGGCGGGAGGGACTCTCCAGGAAGACTAGGAGAGGAGCAGAGGGCAATCGCCAGGGCCACTCAGGCCGGGGAGCCTGCTGAGCTCCCAGGCTGATCCACTGCCCTCAGAGCCCCCTCCAAGCCACGTAGGTCCTTGGGGGCATAGGAGGGAGGCCAGGGAGACCAGGAGAGGCAGGCGGGAGAGGCCCTCCAAGACTGGAGAAGAGAGGAGAGGAGAGGAGAGAAGGGCCTTTAGCCCGCCCACTCGAGCCCAGGAAGCCTGCTGAGCTCCCAGGTGAGGTCCTCCACCCTCTGAGACCAGGGGTGCGGGGCATGCCTGGGCCCTTCTGTTCCTTGAGCCTAAGCCCCACCCATAACAGCCCCCAGGGCCTTTTCCAGACCTGTGGGTCTGAGCATAGGCCCTGCCCACTGCCCAAACTCCACCCTTGCTTAGGCCCCGTCCTCCACAGCCAAGGCCTCCCCGCTCCTTTTGTTTCTTTTCCCTCCTCCTCTTTTTTACTGTTGTGGTACTGATGTACCTTCATTCATCTATATTTTAATTAAAAATTCTTCCTAACATATGTGTTAGTTTCCTAGTCTAATTTTATTTTTTACTTCCTTATTGTTTTGTTTGGGTTTTTCCCGCCCCAGGTGGATTGCAGGATCTTGTTTCACGAACTCAGGGTCGGGCCGAAGCTCCTATGGTGGGAGCTCTGAGTCCGAAGCACTGGACCAACAGAGAACCTCAGACCCCAGGGAATATTCAATGGAGTGAGGTCTCACGGAGTTCCTTATCTCAGCACCAAGACACAGCTCTACCCAAGAGCCTACAAACTCCACTGTTGGAAGCCTCAGGCCAAACAACCAGTAAGAAAGGAACACCAACCATTTAAAAAAAAAAAAATGAGATGGGAAAAAAATGTCACAGATGAAGGAGCAAGGTAAAAACCTACAAGACCACATAAATGAAGAGAAAATAGGCAATCTACCTGAAAAAGAATTCAGAATAATGATAGTAATGATGATCCAGAATCTCAGAAATAGAATAGAGGTATGGATTGAGAAAACAAAAGAAATGCTTAACAAAGATCTAGAAGAACTAAAGAACAAACAAACAGAGATGAACAGCACAATAACTAAAATGAAAAATACACTAGAAGGAATCAATAGCAGAATAAGTGAGGCAGAAGAACAAATAAGTGAGCTGAAAGACGAAATGGTGGAAATAACTACCGAGGAGCAGAATAAAGAAGAGAGAACAAAAAGAACTGAAGATGGGCTTCCCTGGTGGCGCAGTGGTTGAGAGTCCACCTGCTGATGCAGAGGACATGGGTTCATGCCCCGGTCCGGGAAGATCCCACATGCCGCGGAGCAGCTAGGCCCATGAGCCATGGCCACTGAGCCTGCATGTCCGGAGCCTGTGCTCTGCAACAGGAGAGGCCACAACAGTGACAGGCCCATGTACCACAAAAAAAAAAAAAAAAAAGAAAAAAAGAATTGAAGACAATCTCAGAGACCTCTGGGACAACACTAAATGCACCAACATTAGAATTACAGGGGTCCCAGAAGAAGAAGAGAAAAAGAAAGGGTCTGAAAAATATTTGAAGAGATTATACAGTCAAAAACTTCCCTAACATGGGAAAGGAAATAGTCACCCAAGTCCAGGAAGCACAGAGTCCCATACAAGATAAACCCTAGGAAAAACACACCAAGACACATATTAATCAAAGTAACAAAAATTAAATTCAAAGAAAAAATATTAAAAGCAGCAAGGGAAAAACAAAAAATAACATACATAAGGAATCCCCATAAAGTGATCAGCTGATTTTTCAGCAGACACGCTGCAGGCCAGAAGGGAGTGGCAGAATATACTTAAAGTGACGAAAGAGAAAAACCTACAACCAAGATTACTCTACCCAGCAAGGAACTCATTCAGATTCGATGGAGAAGTCAAAAGCTTTTCAGACAAGCAAAAGATAAGAGAATTCAGCACCAACAAACCAACTTTAAAACAAATGCTAAAGAAACTTCTCTAAGCAGGAAACACAAGAGAAGAAAAAGACCTACAAAAACAAACCCGGGCTTCCCTGGTGGCGCAGTGGTTGGGAGTCCGCCTGCCGATGCAGGGGACGTGGGTTCGTGCCCCGGTCCGGGAGGATCCCACGTGCCGTGGAGCGACTGAGCCCGTGAGCCACGGCCGCTGAGCCTGCGCGTCAGGAGCCTGTGCTCCGCAATGGGAGAGGAGGCCACAACAGTGAGAGGCTTGCGTACCGCAAAAAAAAAAAAAA